>NC_090953.1:19514996-19823465 GCF_040807025.1 Struthio camelus
AGACCTTTGTAAGGTTTACTTTAGAAAAATACACCTTATCTCTACGTTCTGTGCCTATTCAACAGTAATAAGGAATAGGCACCAGACGCTCTTACTTTTAAGCGTATGATAGGAAAGCTTTACAAACCAAGAAGCAACACCCTTATTCATATTCTTCGCATACACAAAAGTAACACTAACACATGCAGTTTTCAAAAGTATATTCACTGAGCAAATGAATACTAAAGAAGTGGCATCCGGAACTTCTGCATTGCAACTTAACCGCGTAAGGCAAAAGGGTGCCAAATTCTTCCAGACTGCTGCTTCTCTGCTGCACACAGAATATTCTTACAAACAGATTGTCTCTAGGCTCTCAAGGACAACAGACCACAAGAACAAACTATAGCACTGATCAGAAAAGCTCAAGCGTTCTTTGTGTAGCCAGGTAAACTCATTAGTTTCTATGCATTCAGGTTTGAATTCCGTATGATAAAAACATCCTAAAGAATAGCAGATATCTGCATTGCCTAATAGTGTGTGGTCATTAAGCAGAAAGAAGATGCATATGTAAATTAATTTTAGGGACAATAAGTAGTCAAGCTTATAACAAAATACTTATTTTGCAAGCTAAATATACAAAACACGATAGAGTCCTTCTGGTTCCTGTGAGTGGAAAACAAGTAGCCTTCAGAATAACAGCTTGATGTATTTGCCAAAATTGAACAAAACTAGACTACATTACTAAAAGATTTTAAACTAAGATGTTAAAACATAAACCAGCTGTGAATTAATGTTTCTGTTATCACCAGTAATTAGTCAGGTAGCAGCAATACAAAAGTTTAGGGTGTGTCTTTGCCCTTCTTTCCTTCAGTTTTTATTTTTGTTTAACTTCACCCTTCCTACTATCCTATATGAAAGGCGCTCAGACTTCAGAGGTGACAGGAATTTCTACATTAGAAAGTACATGTTACAACCACCCATTTGTATGCTATGTTTCCTTTAAAACATTCCCTTATTCCTAATCTGAACATGCTTTCTAGTGGTCTTAAGTCTTTCACACAGGCTAAATAATACAGACTCCTTCAGGACAGTCCTTTCATTTACACTGTGCCTAGGAAGAGATTGTCTCCTGTCCCCATCTGTCCAGTTCCTCCAAAAGTCATTTAAGCCAGTTGTGCATTTAAGATTACGTTACTTTTAGCAAATGAAAAGGTCTCGAACAGTTCAGAAACACCTATAACATCTTAATGTATTTTTCATCTGCCACTTTTTGCCACTTATTTAACTCAGGCTAAATGAAAGACTGATCAAGCACATCAGTGGCATTTAAGCATTTGCACATTTTTTCAGTACAATAAGGCTCGAGTGCTTGAAGTACAGAACATTTAAATTCAGTTCAGAAGGCCCATCTTTTCAAATGCTTCCTTACAAGGCAAGGCAATATTCAAAATTTAGGTATCAGCATTCAAGCCAAACAGGAACCACTAAGTAGGAAGGGTGTACAGCATCCACACAGATAGAATAACCCATCACCTTTCTCTCCAGGACTTTTTTTTTTTTCCTTTTTCTTTTCTTCTTTTTTTTTTTTTTAAATCAGGTCAGTAAAATTATCCTGAATTACAAACATTATCAGTTCTGGTTTCTGCTCAAAGTAATTTGAATTTTGCTGAATTCTAAGGAACAGTCTCCTTTGTCAGCAAGCACATTCTTCCCTCTTTGGTTTGTAATTTTTCATAATATATATATTCTTTACATGTTTTTTTTTTTTTTTTTTCAGTTAAATATTTCCTTTCTGTTCAATTAACAGCTAAAGTAGTACCGAGCCTGAGAGTGATAAAATAATTGTGCACAACTGTGGAAATAGAAGTTTGATGGAGGACTATCAAGGAAATGCGAACATAAATTCATTCCCCGCAGAGACTTCATATTATCAGTGAAATCCTGCTCCTCTACTAAATTTTTTTTCCACAAAGGAGGCTGTAGTAAATATGCTAATGCACATTGAACTAGAATAAGAGCAGATATTTAATTATCTGTATTAGGAGGGTGGCCAAAGATGACAGATAGCTGGCTACTGAAAAGTTTCTGTCCTGAGACAGGAAGAGATTGCAGAGTTGGAGGTAGAAACAACCAAAGTTTACATTTGTAAGGGCTGAAATTCTCAGTTTACCACATGATTTTTAGAGAAGAAAAGTATTTAAATCTAAAAGATTGAGTTTGATGTAGAAAAAGACAAAACCAAGGGAGGGATATACACATGCATCCTTTGAGATAATGACCTCAACAGATACGTGTCGTGCTGTTCAGATGAGAGCAACAGTCTGTTCTTTTGGTTTTACAAAATAATTATTTGCCAGTCTGCTATTTACAGGAAAGGAGATTTAGCTTAGATACAAGAAAAAAAAAAGGTAAACAATACTTTAGCAGTCTACCTTGCAAGTTGGTGGAATGCTTTCTGAATAGAAAAATCTCTTGTCTATGGAAGAGATTGCAGGTTTTTGCAATGGAAGGACCCTTGTCTGCCCTCACCAACTAACACCTTTAACGCCTACTCAAGCTTTTGATCGAGAACACTAATTCTTACTTTTTTAAAACATCTTCTAAATACTGTTCCAGACTGCTACTGTGGCCCTGTGGGGTAGGCTACCATCTCAAAACTAGCATAGATTAACCTGGTTCTACCTCAGGGAAAAATGAATCAGAGAAGGCAGCTTTCAGTCAAACGTTTGCTTCTAGCTTGTGTGAATATAAAGACAAATAGGACAGAACTTAAAATTTTCACTTACCTTAAAAAGGCAAACAGGTGATTGAGTGAAATTTTAACAGATTCATAAGACGTTTAAAGAGGGAGGAGGCAGAAGTTCTCCCAAATATATGTCCTTTGATATACAAAGGTAGGATTTAGAGATTCAGAACATATCAGCCAGGAAAGGTATTAAAGGAGGAGATACTAAAGCTTTATTAGTTTGTTTAATTAAGAGACTGGGCCACTGACAAATACAGCACGGTGTCAGGGTGTGTGTTACAGTTCAGTTTTGGCACAAACCACGGATTTAGGCTCATCTGAAAAAGCAGTTACCCTCTATTTTTCTTTTGTACAATTTCCAGTTGTTAGCGGTCGGTAAGGAACCTAATGTCAAAAATAAACGAATTTGACACTGCAGAGACAGCTAGCATTCTTACAGCCATACGGGGACAGTCACTCCTGTCAAGTCAGACATACAAGCTGTAAGCCTGTTACATTCATATTTCAATCAAGAATATCTTTAAAAGTTTCCTCACTAGAAGATACCCAGTGGAACGTTTAAGTCTAAAAAGAACAAAGTTATTCCTTTAGTATCTTGAAATTCATAGCCCAACTCTTTTGCTGCAATCCTGTTTGGCAGATGTCCAATTAAAGGTATTCACATAAATAAAAAGCTGCTTAGATAAAGTAAAAATAAGGTGCACTAACATTTGCTGAGAACGCAGCACAATCTTACAAGATTCAGTTTCATTATTTCAATTTGATTAACATTTTAAATAATCAGGTTAGAGTATCATTACGAGAAGGTACCAAATGGAAAAGGTTATAGAGAAAAAGATGCATTAATGCACAAAAAACCAGGCAAGCGTGAGCTCCTAAGCTTTTGCTGATACGCTCTAACATCATTTTGGAACAACTGTCTCTTGTAGTACTAGTAGGTGCAACCATATTCAGATTAGAACCCCAGAACTGAAAGCCCTTCACGTTTGCACACACTGCTCTAAACACAGCTTATACAAACTTGGGAGAATATATTAATGGTTGTTTCTAAACAAACCCTTCCAATGATCACTTGCTCATTGACAAGTTTTAAAATAAAAGTTTATTAGAGAAATTATTTTGAACAAAAAAGGCAACAGTATCTGCTGTAATTTAAAAAAAGTAACATTGTTTTCTTCATGCCCTATAAGGTAAACTGAAGAAATGCTACAGGTATTTCTTCTGCTGTTATTCTGTGATGCTTTCTAGTATAGAACAACTCACATTTGCACCACAAGAATAATGAACACAGTCCCTTTCCATGCTTCTCTCCAGAAAGTGCTGCATATTAACAGAAAATGTTGCAGACAAACCACAGTTTCACTCATTCTGCGGTATTGGAACCAGTGTCTAGGAAAGAAAGAAAAAAGTATGAATAATACATACCCATGCTACAGAGTCGTATATAAGTTAATAAAAAACAGTACTATTCTCAGATATTTTCCGCAAGCTCGTAACAGCATTTTGGAATAGAACATGCTCTGAACCAAACTAACTCTCTCCGCTGCTACCAATGCAAGGCATGAACTGCTTGTGCTGTTTCACTGCGTTTAGCAACAACAAAAAGAGCCAAAGCAAAAATTCAAGGTTGGGCACACACATCATTTACTATTAAGGCGTTAGAAACAAAAAGCTTTGCTCTAACTCAGAGTGATACAGAAACATTTGACGGCAGTCAACCACAGGCAAGTGCTGCTAAGTGACATGATCCAAGAGAAAGGTTTTTCCACGTCCAGTAGCATAAGCTCCTCTACAGTCTGGGCTATAGTATATATTTGCTATGCATTTTGAAATAGATATGAGATAGAGTATGATCTTCATAAAACAACAGAGAGCAAGTCAACTACTTGCTTAAAAAAAGCCTAAAATGTTAACAGTAAGTTTAGGCCATTCAGTTCTTTACATCTCGTCTGCATAATTCATCACAAGTGAAAATAATAATAATATTTGGAAAGTAAGGTTTCCTCTACTAGCTATTTTAAGTACACAAAAAAGAAATAGAGTAAAACTATACACATGGCTAATACCAGAACTTAAGGAGACAAAGTCTGTCAATTGTTTAGAACTACAGCTTTAAGTGACCCTGTAATCATGCCAGGAAAAGGAAGCCTGCAAGACGACCTTGGGCATGGAAATCCAACAACCAATTGCTCTGATGTTTTTTTAACACAATTGCTTGCTCAGATGGATGGAGTAGTCTTTGAATTTGATAAAAGCACAATGCCGTTCTAACAAACAGGTTAATAGGAGAGAAATCACCACAGAAGAATTCAATTAGGATAACTTCTGACTTCGTAATTGCTCTAGTAGCATGTACTTCAACAACAGGTGTCCAACAGTCTCCCACAAGTCCCTACTTCAGGGCTTGTGATTTAGAGAAGCGTTCAGCTTGCTTGTTTCATTTCTCATCACAGAAGCGTGTGTGTGGCCCTGCTTTTGTCTGAGTAACAGAATCAAGCAATCCAACTTTGATCAGAGACATTTGGTCAGAACCTTCCTTAAATGCTCAAGTCTTGCATCTCTGTCAACTTATTTATATCATATTCAATACTTACTTTTTCCATCACACGCTACAATTTTCACTTTATCCACTTTCACAAGTTCAGTGACCTCCCTAAATTCAACATCATTCAGTACAAACGTCCATACGTTGTCACAGAATCTGTATGTATTCAGAGATCCCTTTAAAAAGACAAGAGACATTTTCTATTGGATACATCCCAAAAGTATCAGAAAATAACACTTACTATTTACTGAACTATTTATCTTCTAGAACTATAAATCAGGTTTATCATAAAGCCAACTGTGAATCCAAATACATAGATAAGAACTTGGCAGACAAGCAATTCTGCTGGAAACTGTAGTTTACATGCCCTCCAGTGGCAGAAGTTTTCAAGCCCTTGCAAGCCTATGCAAGGGTGTTCCTTCACAGATACAATTAGAAGGTTTGTAACTTTTCTAATGTACGTAAAAGATCAATACAGCTTACTTCAGCATCAGAAAGATTTCATAAAATATAGGGCATAATGTAAATCAGTTACAACAATGATGATACCAAGATGAGGAATCCTGTGCAAGAGAAAAGCAGCAGCATAAATAAAAAATCATGACAAAACCAGCCCATATGATATAAATGGGTCACCCCCACACTCAATGTATTATTATTGACAAGTCCATCTCTTGGCCTTCCTCTTCATAAGTTTTAAATTGCTGTTTTTAGAACTTAAGCTTCAAGTAAGATTTTAATTCTCCTCTTCACACATTCTGAACAAAGTTTTCTATACCATGTTTGCTTGTGTATCTAAGAACAGCTACAAAATGATTCAGTGAGTTGCTCGAGGGTAGATCCACAACTCTGCAGACTCTTTCCACATCATGGCTGCAGGTGAACACATGGCTTCATCCCACTTCTGCCACGTACAACTGAGGAGCAAAATTCTCCCCATATTCAAGGTACTGAAGACAGCAATGCTACGTGCCAAATCATTTTGCCCTTCTTTCCCTTCCTCCTTTTTCATGACCCTCACCCACCCCGAGTCTCTGTTTCTGACTTTTGCATACCTCGAAAAATTCCCTGGCAGAAATACAAGATAACAAACTTGATTATACATGTACACAATCATCATTGCACAGTCAAAACAGACCTTTTTAAGTTTCTGCTTATATTATATTCTGCAACAGCACACAGTTCTGCAGTTCAAGGAGAATTTTTACAAATAGTATCTTACCCTGAAATTGACCCTGTTCCTGACTCGTTGTGCCAGTGCCGAATTTATAGCTTTATCAAACTGAAGTAGTACCTGAAGGGCCAGCTGAGGAGTGATTTGTTGTGACTAATGTGATTAGAAGAAAAAAAGAAAAAAAAAGAAAAGTTAGATTTGTTTGAAAGTATGCTGTTAACTCAAAAAAGCACCAAAAATTAAAAACATCAAAACATAGTTTACATGAAGCAAATCTCTAGAAGAAAAACAGTTAACATTAATATTATATTCCTATGTTTACTTCCTTTTTCTCATATTAACTCTGGGAGAAGAAGCAACTTGCTAACATAATTTTTTGAGCGACGTGAAGAGTTCCGATAAATATTTGCTGGAAACAACTAGAAGAGCAGGAAATCAGTGTGACTGTTCCAGATTTATCTGGCTGTTCGTTTACTGGGCCACACCACAACAGATTATGCCACTTTTAAAATGCTTCTTTTGTCTGGAACACGGAAAGAAAAAAAAAAAGGTTTCTCACCTGAACAAAACGCTAACAACTTTTAATATCGTTAAGTTTTGCTTGACTAGAAGTACCCTGACACACTAGCCACGGAGCTGTTTTAACTAAGCCAGCCCACTTTTCGTTAAGATAGTTACCCAGACCCCAAACACCTGTATGAGCTCATCCAGGCTCTCCTGAAGGCTGTTCCCCAGCGTGGTGTTTCTGTACAGCTGATACGCCATGGTTCACCGAGAGGAGCTGGAAGCGTCACTGATCATCCACCGCTCCCGACACCCGCTGTGTCCTCACTCGCATTAAAAAATTATATATTCTAAAAAACATAGCACAGCCGTTAACGTGCAATACAGAGCAGAGACAAACAAAGTTTAAAAAAAAATCACTCTGCAAGCACCTGCCGACAGTTACGGGGCGCCCGGCAGCATGAACTAGACCACGACCCGCGGGAACGGGGCCCCCGCCGCAACCCGGCCCTTACGGGAGCCCCGGCCCGGACCCCGCGGCCCGGCCGCTCCGCGCTGCCTGCGGCCGCTCCCCAGCCGCGCCGCCCCGGGCCGCCTCCCCCCCGAGCCGAGCCGAGCCGCAGCTGCCGGTCCCGCGAGCCGGAGCCGGAGGCGGCGCCGCGCGGTCCCGCTCCCGGTCCCGCTCCCGGTGCGGGCGCCTCACCGCTCCCACCGCCCGGAAGAGGTAGGGGCCTGGCGGCGGCCCGGAAGCGGAACGGCGAGGGCGGCGGCGCGGCCCGGCCCCCACCGCCGCCCGGGAGCGGCCCCGGCCCTAACACGGGTACGCGCACGCGTACGCGACACGTGCGTGTGCGAACAACAGGAAAAAAAAGACACTCCCAAAAGGGAGAGAGACGTCAGTCCGGCCTGCCGTTACCAGCAAGGGCCGGGGGGCTTCCTGTAGCTCCTCCTTTAGCTTTATTTTACTATTCAACTGACTTAACGAAGCCATCCACTTAAGGTAAGAGCTTGAGCAACCCCTTTTCCTCTGACGCTATGCTCCAGCCAAGTCCCTGGCAATAGGACTAGCCTAAAAGGAGGTTTAAAAAGCCCTGGAAATATTTTAAACTCTAAAACTAACAAATTTAACATCAAAATGATGTTTAGATTTCACTACAGCTACAAAACTGGCATCTGCGATGCTCTGGGCACCAAATATAAAGTTTCTGTTTTTTTTCTGCATACAGACTTGGAAGAGTCTTATATACTACAGACACATATTCTACAGAAAGAAAATAAATACATTCAGACCTTTTCAAAAAATATTTATTGCATTTAGCATTTAGTTTTTCCTAATTAAAAAGGTTCCAAGAAGTGTTAACCATGCGTATATCACATTACTCCATGACACCTTGAAAAGCAAACAAAAGTTCATTTACAAAGAGAGGATCATAACATATTTTTAAGAGGTAGGTGAAAAAGAATCTTGTACTTACATAGTTTATATTAAAGGGGCAAAGGCAAATACAATCATATCTGTGAGGATTATTAACAGTCAGTTAAGCCAGTTATATGTTCTATGATGTATAAATTATCTCTTCTGCATACGATCATAGATCAGTAATGCTTTTTGCAGAATTTTTGCAGAGCCCAGAAACCCATATGACTACAGCAGCTTCCTTTTATTAACACTGCAAGTTTCCCATATCATCATACACATTGAAATATACTGATAATTAATAGACAGTGTCTCAGCCCTTCTGCCTGTCATTCAACAGGTACACAGCCTGACAACTTGGGCTTTTAAGTAAAAAGGCTTTGTTCAGATGCCCGAATAAAGAACACTGCAGAATTGCAGAGCTGCTGGGAAGGTAAATATCTGTCTTCCATCTGTATTCCATGAATACTTTTTCTAAATATTAACCTGGAATTCCATGTGACAAGTATTAGCTAGCCCCTGAATAAACTATAAACTAGAGTAAGGAGCATGGTAAGATACAGACTTGTCTTTTTGAAAACACTACAGTAGTTTTGCCGCAGACCATTTTTAATACTGAACACAAAAATCAAGATGTTTCATCAGAGAGTAACCTGGGCAGTCTGAATCACAAAACTGAAAAATGAGCTGAACTAGTTCAGCAAAATTAAAGCCATTTTTGACCATCTCCGTTATACTTGAAGGGAATGATGAAAACAACACTAAATGCTACTGATTGGATCTTCTACACTGTGCAGATGCACTTTGTTTTTTTTTTTTTTTTTTCCTACGAGCTCAATATAAGGAGCAAGATGTGACAAGGGAAACAATGTAGTTTAATTTACAATTCTGAAGTTAGGAAAGCTGCAAGATTTGTCTTTCAAAATACGGATATTTAAATATTCCTTATATTTCAGAGTGTCACTCTGACTAAAAGCAGATGCTCTTAAAACGTATAATTAAAGCACACTTACTCAAAAGTCTCTTAGAACCACTATCCGTGAAACAAATCCTCTAGAGAATGACCTGCATCCACCACAGGACTGATAAGAATTTTCACCAAAATCTTTACAAAACTTCTGCAGTTATAAAAAGCACAAATTAAAATAATCTGCAAAGACAACAGCTTTTGAAAACAGCTGCATTTAAGCCATCTTTCTACATAATAAATACTGAGTAAATCTGTAGGATACACAGATAATAATTTGACACTGAAAACTTTCACTAAGAATCTTTTCTCCGCAATATATTTCGTTTAGAAATCCTCCATTCCTAATGAAGTTTGATATTTTTTTCTAGTCACTATAGATTTTTCAGTAGGTGACATCAGTGAAGCTGTAACATACAGTTAGGCACTGATGCCCTCTCCTCCCAGCTACACACTTTAAGGTCATTTCATTAAAAAGATTCCATTACCTCCAACACTTAATCTAATTTTGAAATCTGACACAAATCAACTATTGGGAGGTCTTAAGCTGCCATTAGAGCATTTATCAAGTGTGTGTGATGCAGTAAGTTTGCTGAAACATGTTAACAAATACCAGGCTATATAAGAATTGTGTGCTATTTAGAATGTAACTACTGTATTTCAGTATACAATTCCTCACTGCAAGAAGTACTATTATCACTTGTTCACTAATTGTGACATAAAAATACTTGGTGTAGACGACAAACTGCATTAAACACTAGGTTACATATTGTTCTAACTAGTTATAAGCTTTTTTGGAAACAAATATTCTTTATTTTAAAATCTTGTTACTTGAAAGATTTCAGTCTGCTTCAGTGCTGTCTTTATACAACATCCCTCTCCAATGCTTTCCAACAGAACATGCCTTTGCCATAGTAGGTAGGTGGTCAAGAACATTCAAGCAATCTAGTCTACTCCCATCAGTTTTTAATGACACTTTTGCTCCAAATTATCTTTGCCACTTCTGAACATTTCTCCTATGGTAGAAATCAATTTATAAAAGCTCACATCCATTCAAGCAGGCCACTGGCCTAAACATCTCCTTTTCAGGTGTACACTGTAATAACAAAAAGCTGCTAACAATTTATTACCACATTTTTCATGTAAAATCATGCAACCTCCAAATCGAAGGTAAATTAGTGACTTATTAATTTACCTTTTCTTGACAGGGCTGCACCATGAGTTTCACTTTTAGGAGGAAGTGCCATTCAAAGGGGCATTTCCTGTATCTTACTATAAAGTGATTCAGGTTTTGAAATAATTTTAAGTATGACATTCTGACTTTTTTGTTTTTAAATATTAAAATATATTTTTAAATCTATAAAATAATTTAAGTTTGACAAAGTTACCCATTTGCGTTCAAGATAACTTTGGGACCTCTTTGCTTTTTGTAAACACCCACCTCACCATTAAACGATGAGCTGGAAAACTCCATGGGGAATCATCTTTAGTAAACATGGTTCTCAAGCTGTGTATCTTTAGGGGACAGGAAAATTACTGTTGTCATTCACAAAAACTTACACTCAACAATTAGGTAGGTATATATACATGTTCAAAGAAATAGCACTTCTGCAACATGAAACTGTAGAACCACTCAGCCACTGGGAAAGCCAAAACTAACAATTCCATCATCAAGAATAAGGCCCATACAGAGGGCTGGTTACTCTGTACTGCACAATATACATAGAAAGCAACCAGACATACACTCATAGGACTGTAGCCTTTCACTAAGGATATGCTTTTACTGAGAAGGGCTTTTTTTTTTTTTTTTTTTTTTAAAAAGGAAAATTTTGAAATGAGATGATCAGAATACTTAATGTCTATCTTAGGACCCACATGTAAGCAGTAAAATCAGGAAGATTTCCAGGCTTGCATGTTTATGCACATTACACTGTGAAAGTATTAGAATTAAAATAAGCAGGCTGTGAAAGTGTCCAGTTTACTGACTAGAAATTTACATCAATTTAGGTCAGCTTCAAATTTGAAACAAGAGATAAAATAGCCCTAAAAAGAAACTGTTCACGCTTGTGTTCTGCTTTCAGAGCAAGATCCAAACCTTACGAAGTGGATGCAAAGCAACTTGAAATTAATGTTGTCTGTTGAAGAACATCCTGCATGTTAATCTCTTTGAAACTGTGATACAGAAGCTAATATAACAAAACTATCTATGTCTTGAGATGAAAATCTCTGAATCATAGACTTAAAATTCCCAGAGACATGGGCAATTTGCCCTCATCTGACATGAATATCTGCTCTGCTAGTGTCCATATGTGTATCATTAGAGACAGTAGATTAAGTGTTCATTAGTAATAAATTCTGACCATGGAACTAGTTCTTGATTTCTATATATCAGTGCCAGGCAATAATCTAGTTGAACGCCACCTTATTTTTCTCATAGTTCTATGTATGATACCAACATTAAAACTAATTAAAAACTTATACTTTTAGTAGTAAGACAAAGTTGTGAGCACAATAAAAAAACAAAAATTATGATCTTTAATACATTTGCTTCAATATTAAACTGTTCAGCTTCTGAATGAATTCATTTGCATACACCAGTTCTTACAGGGAAATAGCAATGATTATCAAACAGATTTTACAAACTTTTATAAACAGTGTATAATTCTGTTGTCCTGATAAACCTATAAACACTGGTTGATGCATCCAAGAACACCTCTTACAGACACGTTTACAGCTATTATCGGAATCCCCTTTTATATCACTTTTTTTTTTTTTTTTTAAATAAAGTGAAGTTAGTGCCAGTAAAAGGTGCCGAACCGATAGCTTTAGAAATGAATGCTTCATCCACAAAGGTGACACAGGCATTTAAAGATTTGCCATACCTCTGCAAGATACCTAAATTTTACCTGTGCAGACAACTGATAGTATGGTTAGAATTGCATCCATGCAACTTCCAAGCTCTACTGAAAATGACCAGAGTTTCTATTAGTGACAACTGATATTCATCCAGGAAGAACTGGCCTGAACTTATTTCATATTTGTAATTGAACCAGCAATAGCCTTGACTTACTGAAGCAGAATCTACATATGCAGCTTAAATGGAGAAAGATCTGGTATCCTATTAGTCATTTGAACAGTTCAGTTTTCAACACGCCTTAGGCAATAAACCCTTTGGCCAACAGGCTGAAGTTCTCAGAGAACTACAGTTTTGTATTCTGAGAAATGGACTAAAACTGAAGTTCAAGCTCACTCTAGCAAGGTAAATGAGTTCTGCTTGTATTAGATATGTGAACAAGAACAAGCATCTCTGCACTTGTGAAGGACTACATTATGTGATTGTTAACATCCAAAAATATAAGGTTTTTACAACCACCAAGAAATGCATTTGACCATTTACAGCAAAACAGATCATGCACTTTGTACAGTAATGACAAGTCACTTATGGCCTTATCTACCTGCAAATTAATTCCTTTTGCAGGTCCACATTACATTGCTGAGAGTCATAAAAATATATATTATCTCTTTCCTTTAACATTTAGGTATATAAATATTTTACTGAAGAACATGCATCATTTAGATAAACAATTGCAAGAATTACCTCTAAAAACATAGGGTTCTTTGACATTTAGCAGTATAAAATGATTACATATAACGGTAGCTATTAAAGTCAAGAGTCAAGACTTAAACCAATACAGCAGTGAACAGTTCATTGTGTGCTAGTTGAAAGAAATTAAGCACCTTTTGTAACAGGTTATGTAATATATGCACACACACACACACAATTAATGAATGCATTGTAAATGGAGGAAAAAATAGCATAATTCCATCTGCATATTCTTATGTCTTGTTTGGATTCCAAACTTACTGTTCATTTTTCTGCTCGTTTCCCATTCAGCTCTTGGTCAATTCTGATTAATAAAAAAGCAGTAAAATTAAAACAATATTAACAACAAATGTTGTTAGTTTCTTCACTCATATTTTAAGCCAAAATGATTAATCTTAACAGGAGGAAGCTGAAAGCTATTACACAGAAAATGTTTTAGTAAATAAAGATATACTTGTTAAGATTTTTATTGAATGCAGTCACAACAAGGTGTTTTAAAAAGCCATCTATTTCCTACCTCCCCCTAGAAATAATTAAGTTTGTTAAAAAAAAATTTAAATAAGCACAGCACTGGAAAAGAAGCATTTGAAAAGTGCAAGTGAAATTTGACTGCATAGCAAGGAAAGCAAGTTCTGTGTTGTTATTAATGAATGAATGCAAGCAGGAATACAAGCGTAAAGTAAGGTAACATGACAACTAATACTGTCAAGCACTACTACTTTGATGAGTTCACATACTGCAGCATAAGCACAGAATTACCTTTAATGTTATAGTAATTATAGTAATGAAGCCAAGAAAAACAGAACTAGTTGAATCAAAAGTTTTAAGTGGCTCCTAAACTGCAGTACCTTTTCTAATCATTTCCAGGACTCCTATAATTACCCAGGAAAAATTCACCATCATACTGCTAAAGGTGTTTTTGTTTGTGTGTGTTTTTTTTTTTATTATTTTTTTTTCACATCAACTTTGGAACTAGAAAACAAGATGTTACTTTGCAGAAACCACTGGATTTTTAATAGTCCTGCATGAGATGTACTTTTCATCTTTACATTAAGAACAGCCTACGGTCTTAACAATATCTTCTGGAAAATAAGCACTGAATAGAGGTAAATTAATTTTAGAACCAATAGCAGTTTCAGAGCAGGAGAAGGTAAGTTTGTCTTGTAGCAACCCAATTGTGTGCCCTACTTGCTGTTTCTGAAACTATAACCAACCAGTTTCTCCAAAATGGTAAAAACAATGACTGCTCTTTCTAGGCCAAGAGCCCCCCCAAAAAAGGGGAGGCAGGTGTTCTCTTTTTTTGCAGAATTACAATGGCTGTATGACCTGAATCTAGTACATAAGGATCCAACAAATTTGGAGCAGTATCGTCTACAAATCAGTCTTAGTCAAATAACGCTTTACTTGCATAGTATTCAGCTGCAAGTGATCCCTGTCCTCACTGCAGTATCATAGGAAAGCATGTTTCATATGAATTATAGGACCATTCACAAAAGGGTATTTTAGAAAAGCCAAGGCAAAAAAAAAAAAAAAAAAGCAAGCTACATGTAAGCACAGTTAACAATATAATCCACAGAAATATAAATATTCTGGCTTCCATAATAACTCAAATATGCATAGCCAAAGAATCCCCACTGCCATCCTTGACTTATTTAATAACTGAACTTAACACATCTTCTTTCTCCTGTTCTAACAAATAATGCCTACCACTGCTGTCAACCCAAATCAGGTCTCACTACCAAGTAGTACTTATGATCTTTCCTCTTATTTAACAATGTTACATAGGAAGATAAAAATATTTCACTTCTGTGAAATGTAAGTGGTGATATTATTGACAGGGACACTAAAAAGTGTTTGCTCTACTGAAATTTTTAAAAGTTTTTATATTAGCGTTTGAATGTCTCAGGTCTGCACCCTAAACGCAACGGACATTGCAGTAGAACTGGGCCAAATTATACATGTTGAAAAATCAAGCAGAACTGCTGCTATTTAATAGGTTCCGAAAACAGTTTCTTGAATTTGACAGCCCTAGAACTTTAGGCGAGAACACTACAAGATTCTCTTAACTGGAGGAATTCCTAGAGGGTGCCCAATACTCTTCTCATTAGCCTTGTCTACCAGCTTTCAGAAAAAAAAAACACCACTCCTTTTATTTATTCTTTTCACCTCTCAGTCTTCCTCTCTGCCAGTTACCTAATTTGCAGACAATAAGTCTCCCTTAATAGTTAAATTAGTGTCAAAACCCTTCAGTATGCTTGTTAGTGGTAGCGTAAAAAATAAAAAAATGCATATAATAAAAAAAATCATCTATTTCTGGAATAGCTTGAATGGTTAGCAGGCCAGTGAAAATTAACAAAATGAAAACCCAATGTTTATTAGCAAGGAATTTAGGCACTGCAAATACAAACAGCACTAAAAGTATTAACTAATTTAGATTGCATTTATGCAAGTCAATAATTTTTTAAAAAAGTAGTGAACACTAAACAAAAGCAAAATACAAGAGTCAAGATTAGAACTTCCCCCAATGTTGCATTTACTGTTGACAGCTTAGCACCTAAACACCCAGCTCTTCATTCAGACATCACTTCTTTGTAGAAACAATGAAACATAGTTTAATCAGTTCACACAGAAGCATGACTTTTGCCTGGTTAAGATGTAGTTGAAAATCCACACATTCCCTTAAAAATGAGCATCTCATGTGATACTAGAGACTATTTACAAATATCTGGCTAAACATCCAGGGTGTTATACTGCATTTACAGGCAGTATAGCTACTTCCATGCATACAAACTTAAGTCACTAGTGCATGTTTATATTTACAAATGCTTATTCCTTTATGCAAGCCAATCAACTGGGAGTTAGTTGCAGTGCAAATGGTCTTATCTAGATGCAACCCTAATCAAAACATGAATATACCTTTTCTGTTTCTTTCTAAACTTTTCTTCTTCATACCTTGGTGAGGAAAAGTTTGATTTCAGTAAATAAAAGATACGAAGGCCAAACTTAACAGAAGTTACAAACTGGTATTACTGTCAATATATTTTGCAGAAACATATTAAGTTTGAAAGTGATATAACTAAGAAAAGTACATATTGTACTTCCAACCTCTATAAGCCTTCCTCTATAAGCCTTAAACGGAAGCATTGATTTAGTTACCATGTCATATGGCTATATGGATATAAATCCAATACCACTTCTTGTACAGTATCTATCACTGAAATTTAAAGTCAGTATTCATAGGAATAGTCTAAAGCCGGAAATAATTCACAGACTTCTGTGGTGGTTAACTCCATAAGTCAACCAGTTCAGCCTTTACAGAAGAAGTGAAGTTAATCAAAACAAACAGTAGTCTTGCCAGACTTGGAATTAAAGTCTGGATTTTTGGTAACACATCCTTCAAAAATCCCATTAAAAATGTTTTAAACATAGCACAGAGCTGCTTCAGCTTTGACATGTCTTTTTGCACACAGAAAACTACGTTTTCTCCATATTATAAAGAGTTCATTGTTGCAGGTGATACTAGCTGTAATACTAGCTGCAGTATTTACTGCAGTAATTTCCCCCTACCCCCAACAAGGATGTGTCCTTCTGACCACCAAGTGACACTATCCTTCCTTACAGAGCTCCCAGTCTGCCATCACATTTGTAAATCATTTACTGTGATGCATAATCTACAGATTCTCTACATTATACCTCCTAACAGGTGGATCAGCTTTTTTTTTTTTTTTTTTAAATCAGAATTGTTAGTATTTCCACCCCGTTCTTAAGTTAATTATCTCTACTCTATTACTGCATCCACACATACTATTTAAAAAAGTCATCATCATGCTTGAGGGGCACGTAAAGAGTTGTGCTGACATTAAAGTAGGTTATACTATATGGCAAAGATCTGGAGTAAAGGAGGAGCAGTGGGGGAAGGGAAGAAAAACAAGCACGTGATGCTGCCCTTTCCTCTTGACAAAGTAGTTTTAGAATACTGCAGTTAAGGATTCGGCATTCTTCCATTGCAGATCTTCCTTTAAATGAAATCCTGACCTAAGTGATATTTCACTGCTTAACTTACTCTGCATTTTGTCATGAGAATGGACAATACCTCTAGTAACTTCTGTGCTAACGTGCCCAGAATTTCTAACAAGCCAGTTTAACGTACCAGTGGAAGAACTGCTGCAGTGAGGCCTCATCTCCATGATTCACATGCTATAATTTGGTAATTACATCAGTCAGTATATATGAATATCTCTATTTATTAGTATGCTGACCATATATGCTGCTACATACAAAACTGTAGGTCAGCAACGCAGTCAAACACACATACTTATCCTGGAGGTAGCAATGATATGAACTAATACAGTCTTTATTAAATACAAAGTTTTCTGTTCATAACCAACCACTGAATACATTTTCATACTGGTACTAAAACATGATCAACTTAGTACATGTTTGAATAATAAAACGTACTGTTTTATGCACTCTGGGATGCCAACGTATTCCATGGGGATGAGTTCAGCTAGTTCTGCCAACGTAAAGACATACCTAATTTTTTGGCTGAATTTTGAGCTGTGGAAGAACAAACGCAGGGTACAGTTACAACTTAAAAATTGTTCAGTAATATTATGATAGTTTTTGAAGTTTAAATACCTTCCAGAGTATTACCTAATAAAAGGTTTAGTGATGGCCAGAAGCGTTCTGATGAACCAAGACGGATGAACTATTATTAATGATTTCAGATTTTTCCTTAACCTGAAGAATTCAGAGAGCAAACATAATTACTAGGGGAAAAAAAAGCTAGTGACAAAGGTTTTTCAGCACGCAAAAAAGTACGTTCTTGCTAGCACAACTCTGTCGCATAAATCATTTAGACTTTGCTTTACTAGGAATTCCCATCAGCCAGAAGAAAAAAGTCATAGTAGTACATTTTATATTTTGACTATACAGTTGTAATGTCAGTTTTTGAACAATGACAAGGAAATGACATTCTAAAGAGAACGTTTCTTTGAGCTTTTTTACGCAGCTGTAATAAGTACTCAAAAAAGGACCCACTTTATTATCTTCTTTTAGTATTTACTTAGCATATTAACGCATGAAGGTTTTAGGGTATTCTACATGGTAACAGTATTTAGCATTCTGACAATCTACTATTTTTGTTTAAAAGTTAGGTAAGTCTGTAGCATTGTTTCTGCTTTGCCTCAGTTTAGGAAAAGATGCTCAATATACTAAACAATTCACTTAACAAGTAAATCTTAGCTAGCAGGCACCACACACCACATTAAGTAGCAGTTTTCCCAAAATACATACTATTGAGATGATGAATATTGTAAGAAAATATTACAGCAGAACTTCTTACCTTCTGTCAATTTGCTGGTAACATTTCCTGAGCCAGCCTAAACTTGGCATTTTTCTCCGTGTTGTTGCACCGTTCAAGTAAACTATCATGTAGTTCTCTGCTACTAATAGCTCTAAAGTGCCAATTACATACCTGCAAAGATAAGTACAGAGAAAACCTCCAAGTGAAGATCAGTGAATATTATAAACATAACTCCTACTACTGCTCAAATATGTTAAAAAAAAAAAAAAAGTTGTCAGAGTTGAGCATCTAGTCAGCTTTTTTTCCTGGAAGTAAATGTAGTTGCTTTATTATTTCTTACCTTTCCCTTGTCTCAAACTTAAAAGACTTCATTTAAAGGAAGAGAGAGGTGTAATCTCCCTAATATTAAAATACTGTATCTCATAATGAGAAACTAAGAAGGTATTCAGAGGCTGATGACAACTTACTTAAATAGATTGTCCATTAGATATCTGTAGTTAGGCTGGCTGCTTTCTGGCATAAAGCAAACAGCAAACACAACAATAGCATTTAACCCATCACCATAATAACCTGAAGAAAAAAAAGAAGAAAAAGCAGCAGTGAATGACAAAGGTGACTGTATCTTGACTGCATTCAGACAAGAAGGTCAACCCTGCTTGACAAACTTTTTCAATATTCACCTGAAAGCTTTACAAACATCCATGGTAGGTTCACACAGTTACAAGAAACATTAAGATTTCTTTTTTTGAGTTTGTCCATTTGTCTACTCTTAAAGAGTAGAGAGCTGAGATTACAGTAAATCAACTGCTGCACGTATGCTTAGTATCTCAGTATATTTAACAATGTTCCAGAGGGTCAGCTTTTCTCCCTACCTAAACTTCATATACATGGTTGAGAAGAGTCAGTAAATTGATTCATGCCCCTGTAAATCTAGAAGCACTGCCTTCAGCACTCTCATAAAACCACATCTATACTGGTAGCACAGACAGTCACATCTTGTTACGTATATTCAGTTTAACAAACATTCAGAATATTTCGGCAACCCCATCATGTTTTAAAATTGCATTTTTTAGTATTTCTGTTTGTTAGGTTTTGTAATTAGAAAGGCACATTAGTAGTGTCACCAGAACACATGTGCATTTCGGAACTTTAGTTTAACAGGAAAAAGTTAACTGTATGCCTTAAATACTGCAACACATGAATCATCATTTGTGAGTCTTTATGCCCAAAGTTCTTCCTGTCCCACCTCAACTCAGCTCAAAGTAGCAGTCCCCCTCAGCACGTCGCTAATTCTTACCACCATGACTGATAACTTTTTTATACGGTTCAATTGCCTTCATGTCCACCCTATGGTCCTGTTCTCCAATCCTAAACATACGCCAACGTCGACCATCGTCTTTCTCCTCTGCCGCGGTGTATTCCGTAAGTGATCCTTTCCTAATTACATCAGTAGTTTTTGGTTTTGGAAGATCATCTACCAAAGTTGAAACACGTTCAAGATCCATTATGAATACCATGTATAGTGACACTCAGTTACAACAGAGGTTAACCACTTTGTTATCTAATCTAGTTTAATATTCTTCATCCAGTCAAACATATTAGCTGTCTTCGTTCTTTCAGTCATTACAAAATAGGATCTCATGGATGCCAAATACTTCATTTTATGAAAATACTCTATGTTAGCATTGATATGCATCAGCTATAACGTTATATTTCAAAGTGCCTGACAAATTTCTGATCGTGTAGGAAGCCTTTTAATTGTAGTCTTTCAGAACACAGACCTCAGTGAATTTCACCGAAATAAACAAAGTGGTTAACTCCAATGATTATTATGAAGGTTGCTTGATCAGATTTACACAAAAGCGTAATTTAAAACATTAACACTATCTTGCAAGCAGACATGCAAACAGATCTATTAGAAATTAAATCTAATTCATGTGTGTGCAATCAATATATATGAAATTTATGCTGACAGCAATCTGTGAAAGAATTTGCTCCAATTAAATTATGATTCTTGACTTTGTTGCATAGACCTTACCCAAAGCGAGAAAAACCTACTGCAAGTTAGTTGTCTGTTCCCAAGACAAAGCTGTTAATTGAAACTATCCTTCCAGGAAAATGAAGACAGCAGCATTAAAGGAAGAAGAGACAGAAACCCTTTTCAGCCACTTTTAAAAACAACGCACAAATATCTGGAACATTTCCTTAGCATCATTGCAGAGTTAACCCTAAACATCAATTCTTCTTCCCTAAAGCAGTGAAACAACAAAAATCCTTTTACACAGGCAAACCCACAGTCTCTGCTATGAAAACTTCATCTGCAACATCTCCTTAGCTATTAAAAAACATTTGTGTTTTAAAGAGCATTTTTCTCCCATTATAGGCTCTCTCAGAATGAAAAACAGGTCGTGTTTCATATAGAACAATGTAAAAGAAAACTTGTTCAGCTAGGAATTAATTATTTTCATATTTCCAGCATAAAAAACAGTAATTGAGCTTCAAGGCTCACTTATTATTTTAGATGCGCTCTTAAGGCATGAAGTTTACACAAGTTAAAGGTTCCAACTGTTTGGCCAGGAGAACAGTTCTCGAGTTCTTGACTTTTATATAAGGGCCTTAAAATAGAATTAAACTGCAGGTTTGAAACCTGTGTGGGCTTTAACACACACAGAACTTGTTATCTCAAATAAAATTTGGTAGCATCTCAAGTTTTCACCTCTAAAGATCAAGAAAGATGAAGGGTCTCTTTATTTCTCAATTTTAAGACAGTATGCGTGTAGCACTTCTAGTGCAGGTATGGCTAAATTAGCTTCATATCAAGTCACTATGGAATTCCTTGACACACAACACGGAATCTTTTGCTGCTTCCAAACAATCCAGAAGGCATGCAAACGTTAAAATTACTGACCTTCGCCCTTTCTCGTTACAACATTACATCAGATGAGGATCAGTATTTTTTAAAAATAACACTGAATCTTCCTTAACACAAAGTTTTGCAATGTACAGATTTGTGAAGAGTTAAACTACAGTCTACATAACTTTCTATGGGATTCACCTCCATTTAAAACTGATCTGTAATACAGGTAAAACATGCATATATTCCCAGTTTGTTTCTTAGAAACACACTGCAGTGGAGGAGGATTTTCCATAACTTAAAGAGTTTTACAAGTGTTCATGACATTCACTTAAGTTTATTTGGCATTATGGCTATTATGTTTGACTGTTTACTACTCAGTCAAATTTACAGCTCTTTACAAATTCATTGTGCCTACTTCCAATTCCCAATCTAATCCTTCCCTTTATATTTTCACTCTTGTAATAATGAGTCTTAGTTATTCCTCACCTGAAAAACTGTGGACCTGCACATAAGAAAACAGAAATCTTCTATGGCATCATCAGACAAAAGCAACAAAACACTTACCTTCCCATTCAAATTCATTACTGTTCTCCGAGGGAGTATCCAAGTCATCCAAATCAATCTCTCCGCTCTCATCCAAGTCATCAGACAAAACAGATTCCTCACTGTGATCCAAAGTTAAGCTAATATCTGGTGCCATCAGTTTCTTCCTCACTTTGTTTCCATTAACTTCTGCATTTAAAAAGCAAGTTATTTACTTTCAAAGTTAGAGCAGCTTTAGACAGGCAAATTAACGAGACAGCAAAGCACGGTGCTTTAACAAAGTGCATCATAAGAAAATGCCCATCACTTAAGTGGTCCATCCTTAGAATAGGAATCAAAGTAAACATGGGGTGAAAAGAACAGCACCTTGAGTTCAAAGTTCTCAAGTCCTTAAGTCTTCCCAATTGAATATGCACTATGATCACTGTAGTAGACCACCATATTTCTTACAGCAAGAAAAACGTGAAGTGCTACCACCAGCTAACTCACCAGAATTTACACTGGCTATATCAGTGCACCACAGGCTGTTATAGATGTGATACTAAATAAATGTTAGAGAAAGTGCAATAGATTAACCAAAACAAGGACTAGAAACATTAGGTATTGCTAACATCATAACCACCTTTGAAATAAAAATAAAAGATCAACATACAAGCTACAACAAATAAAGACTGACAGACAACAATGAGGACAGAAAATTAAAGAAACTAGTAGGTAAATACACAGCATGCTTTGAGATACAAAGCAAATACTTGCGTGTTTTAGAGAGCAGTTGAAAGCAGGGAAGAAAATAAAATGACTGATCCAGCACTGGAAATGCCAAAGCTAAAGCAGACAGACAAGAGCCAAAAAAAAAAAATTTTAATGGAGAAAAAGCACATCTCGATTCCCTCTCTGACCTTTCCGACATGGAACATTCTTAAAAGGACTCTTAAGAGTCCTGAAATTTGGAGCGAGACTAAGTGTAGGCCTTAACTGACACTCAGATACCAAATAATGACCCAGTATTTTTCAGATAGGTCAGGAAAGGAGAGTGCAATAATTCATTTTTATCCAGTATTAACTGGATAGCTCAGTTTAGAGGGAAGATGATGATTCCTGTGCAATGTGCTCTAGATGACCCTGCAGGGGGGTTGGACTAGGTCCTGTCCAACCTTGGGCACTCTGTGATTCTGTGACTCTCAGACAGTGTATTCCAAAAAGATTCCTTTTATTCTTTTGAGATAACGGGCTTATACTACCACTCACACACAAACATGTCATTTAGAATGCTATTCCCTCAGGCCTGACTTTAAAAAACTAAAACAAAATTAAGGAGGAAGCAGTCTGTTTGACTAGAGTGAAGCATTCTTACCAGTTTCACCTTCTCTTCCAGCCTCGGCCAATATATCTGATTCAGCAGGATCATCTTCTGGCAGGGGCCTGGGCAAGAAGTAGAAACTATTAGCCCCCAAGGGTTTCTTTTACAACCAGCTAAATACAAAATATTTAGACTCATGCACTGCTAAAAAAATCCACTGTGAAATAGCATTTTAACTAAATATACTTATAGTCTAAGCTCAAGCTGTCAGCAAACCGAGCGCTGAAGTAGCAAAACAGCTTTACGGCACTCAAATGACCATCCGTTGATATGATAAATACCAAAATACTGGTTGCTATTGATGCCTGTCATCCTTCAGAAAGTTTGCCATATTCTTGCTGAGAGAAAGTCTGATATTAAATACATCACAGAAGTAGTTCTCTCACTTTATTACTAAATGCCTCGGAAATCAGCTGCTTTAGTATCTTATCAGGCACAAACATCACTAGCATTCTTAAGTGTTAAGAATTTTGCTCAGAAACATTGCCTAATGAAGTATTTGGGCCTTCAGACATTGGCAATAATATGCAAACAATGTAGCTGCAAAAGGTTACCACAGTGGAAAAAAACAAAGCCAAACTTTACTTAAAATTTCCACGTCAGTAACACTAAAGACTTAGACGTTGTCATTCCTATATTACCTAAATTACACATGAAGAGATCCTTCTCCAGTCCACAAAGAACCACACCACAAAACCCTTCTGAGACTACTACATTACTGGAAATCACTGCAAGATTATTATTAAGTATTGATTCATCAGGAACAGAGAGAAGTAGCTTTTTCTGGACGCTATGCATTTGATTTGAATTAATTTTTTTTTTTTTTAAACCTTGGAAAATCTTCATCTTGCCATTCTTCCTTAAACTCCACGCCTTCCATTCTTCTTGAATTACTTGAACCTCTTGTCTTCAAGACAGCAGGTTAAACAGGAGCTGCAGGGAACAGACAACAGAGGATGCTAGTTCAGTACTGTTGGGATTGCAGTACGTGCAACATGTCCTTTCAATTAGCACTGTGTTGAGAGGATACAGGGAAAAAAACAGGAGACAGCTTGTTGCCTCTGCCTCTCCTCTCTCCCTCCTCCTTTTTAAAAAGGCAAAACCACTTACAGAATAGCTCTCTGTCATACAGTAATTTAGGTGGGAAGGCATCTCTGGAGTTCATCCAGTCCAGTGACCTGCTCAAGCAGGATTAATTTCTAAATTCAAATCAAGGCCCTAAGCAACCTGACCTATTGTTTGGATTACATCAATTCCCTCCAAAGAAACTGTAAGAAACCTGAGAATTCAAGATTCTGTGAGAGATACTGAAAAAAAATGTATACTCAGAAGAAAAACAAAAACAAAAATGAGATGGTCAGATCTAAAATACAGCCCAGTTCCTAAAAGGACAATTTAAAGGTAACTCTCTATTTCAGAATTGGTTTCTTCAGAGAACTCACCCTGGTACGTGTAAGTCAAGCTGTGTTTTTTCAGGCTCACCCATCACCAGTAACACGGAATCCCCAGTAACGGAACCAAATAAACCATTCTGGTAACGCACAAGATAACGTCTAATCCAGTTCAAATTCGTGGCTGGGCTGGCTCTAAAGATCAACAGGAACAAGTAAACTTATTAATGAAGAAACTAATAGAATTGACACTAATCAGAATAGGAAACTACACAGTATTTTTAAATGCAAAGAAACAATCAACACAGAACACTAGTAAGTACAAATTCTGAATACAATCACAGAGCCAGTTAAGCCAGAGACACCATTTATTTTTCATGTGGGTAAAGAGAAGTTGCACTTATTGTTCTGTAGGATCATCCTTCATAGCAAGTCTCATAATTTCCTTTTTCCTGACCTGACTACGATCACAGACTCATTAAAAAAAAAAAAGAAAAAGTCCTGCAACGCCTAAGGTGACACCACACAAGCTGATTAATAGCAACCTTTTTTAAAGACTGATTTTCTGTAAAACTGCAGCACCAGCGATAAATTAAATGGGAAAGAGTTTAAGCATATTTTGCTGACATTTCCCTCCTTCTCCCACCCAGGAAACCGAAATAAAGTTTCTAGAAGACAACAACCCAATTCACCTGGAGGGTCAGACTCCTTGTTTGAATTCTTCCGCCCCTGCATGGCACAGTTGCTGGCAGTGTGTATGCGCTTACGCACCCACACTCGTGGCCCCCAAGTAAGGTCCTTCCAGCTCTCCTGCTTTTCCCTTTTTTTTTTTTTTTTAATAATATGCTGCTTGCAGTAGTTTCTTGCTGCTTGAATCATAGGATATTCCTCAGGAAACGTGTCCTCTCTTTCATTAAGATGCTGACATTTTTAAGCAAAGTCTCCTGCATGCTAACCTGTTAGCATTTATTAGAAACAATTAATTTTTAATATTTGCTTGGAGATAAGCTCATATTTTGATCAATAGTAACAGGTGAATTTATATGCAGTTCTTTCTGAATTTTTGTTTTGGACCACTTAAATGGAACATGGGAGGTTTCCAAAAACATCCTACACAATCACATGAACAGAATAGCGTGGTTACAAACAGCATGGAATAGAGTATCTGACGGTTCACTGAAAACAAACAAACAGATCCTAAACCTAAAAGAAAATCTAAACTGATTACTTCAATCTTAAGGGACAAATCACTAATGAAAAAAACTGACAGTGTACAAACAAACAAGCCCTGTCACTGCGCTGGTGCCTGTGAGATGCTACCCTTGAGCTTGTCTGCACCACATTCACAATACAGTTCCCACAAGAGAGCTTAAAGTAGAGTTTTGCTTAAAGTTTCTCACCACACTTTTGAAGAATGCTGAACATCAAGTAACATCCATTAATTTAAGACATACAGCATTTCAGTGCAGAAACGGTTCCTGCCTACATACGTTTCCTTACATTGAGGTAAACTCAATGCACTAAGACACAGACTTTAAAAGTTCTTTTCAGGAGGTAATAACATTTTAAAATACTCTTACAAAATATTTCCCACATCCCTTGCAGAATTCTCATCAGCAACATCTCATAAAAGTGTATTAAAAACAATTATTTGCTAAAGACTGCACAATTGCAAACAACTTGCAAAGCAAGTTCCAAATCATAAAACTTTTCTTATATAAGAAAATATAAAAGTTATATAAGTTTTAGCCTATTCCATTTCTGCATCCTACTAAACATTCAGATTAAGTAACAATTTGGGATTTTTTGACTTTATTTAAGTCTCACTTGCAAAAGCACTACCATTTAGCAACTAGAAAAATTAGAAATTAAGGAAGGAGGGTAATCTTCAATTTCAGGAAAGTTAGAAGAGTGCCAACTTTCAAGTTAGCTACTGAATGCTTTACATCATTAATATAAATACTTACAAAGCAGGAAAAAATAAATTCTATTATTTCTGCTTCTACAAACTAAAGCAGACTTTTGAATACAGTCTTCCCATGGCTACCGTGGGAGCGCTGACTTCCTGTGTTTTTACTGTGCCAAACTCTCTCATTAATTAATGAGTAGAAGAAAGATCTAGAAAACTAAACTTGAAAAATGTAATATACTGTAATAACGCAATTCTTTATTAGTCACGTAGAAGAAAAGCAAGCAGTTTCTACCTGGTCCTATCACTCTTTGTGGCCAACTCAAAAAAGCCCTGGTTTCTCGGAACAGCACGCTTGCTCATTTTCACTCCCTACTGCTCATTATTCTCCATTTTATTGCTGGAAATGGAATTTGAATAGTCCAGGCTACAAAGGTTAGAAACTTCCACATGTTGGAAAACATATGGATGCAGGACTGCCACGTGGTTCTGCTCTTTTACTGGAACCCCGGACACCGGGGTGTGACAGTGCCTCTTGCACTTGTGTACTGTACCTCCAGAGGCAAGTCACAACATTACAAACGGGGAAAAAAACACCTAACAGGGCAAAACATCACTAAAATCCACTACTTTTCTGCTGCAGCTAATGAAGTTTTCATTTGAAGAGGTTACTGCTTGTACCTGAAGTCAAACAGCACTGTTCTCAGCCCTTTCTCTGCTAGATGAGCGCACACAGTTTTCACGGTTATCCCACCAATACTGTTAGGGCAGGTGCTGCAATACCAAATAGGAGAGCGAAGAGAAGCCTACGGTAAACTGCCGTTTCTTGGTTTGGTTTACAGTTGAACAGAAGAAGTCAACAATATCGCTCTAATTTATCCTAGATACTTAAAAGAGAAAGCGACAGACAACAGAATGCATGAAATCTGTTTTATTTATGAAGTTAAAGCTGCTTTTTAAATAGTTTTCACTGTTGAATTCTCAGAAGAGAAGGAATACACAGCTGAACAGGAGTTAAGCATCTGGATACGCTCACATCTCTCTATCCCAGACAAAGACCTATTTGCAGCCCTTGATCAGCACCGCACTGTTTGAAGTAAAATAACTCTGGGGTTTATTCTGCAAGAGGACTGCAGTGAGTACACGATTAAACTACGTACTACGTGACCTGCACGAAGAACAGCCTGCTATTCCAGTATCAGGAAGCTGAAATTAACTTCAAACAAAGCTAGCTAACTTTTTTTCTACATTTTACCTTCACCATTTCAGAGACGCATTAAATTGAAATCCAGCTTGCAGGCATTAAAGACGTGTAATCTAAGAGTATTTTTCAAGTTTGGTTTCACAGCAAGCCAAAAGCAAGGAACACATATCTGTTTTCTTGCACCCATATCCATATTGCGTAGCTCACCGTAATTCCTAAGCGCTTCTACAGCCCTTTTAAATAGCTTTATAAAGCTTTTAAAACGCGGCCACACTAACCGTAACGCTGCAAAACAGTATCTCCCAGATCTGGCGACAGACGTTTTATAATCAAGACTCTACCACGTACAAGCTTACAAAACGAGGTCACGCAATGACTTCCATTACTAACAGATTACTTCTCAATCTTTTTCCTCCCTTCCCTCAACACGAGCAAATCATAGCGAAACCATCGGGAAAGGATGAGATTTATGACAACGCTCTTGCTCTCCTCTCTGAGGAGGCCGCTTTTGGGCTGCGCTTCGCCGGCGAGGCGTGGGCTGGTCGGGCCCCTGAGTTACAGATTCCTACTACAAGTACTCAGAGCGACAGAAGAACCTTCGCTCCCGAAATCGCTGCGATGTGAAGGCAAGCACCGAGCGGCGAGGAGACCGCCCGAACGGCTGCGCGCGCCCCGCGGGCCGCCCACGGCCAGCGCTCCTCGCCCGACCGCCGCAGCGCCCCGCTGCCCTCGCGCAACCGACAGCTGCCGCCAGGCCCCGGAGCGCCCGCCGCCCCGCGCCACGGGCGGCCCCGCCGAAGCCTGCCGAGCCACAGCAGGCCGCGCCGACGCCCCGCGCCCGCGCCCGCCCCCGCCGCGGGCCGTACCTGGCGGAGGCAGCCGACGCCCGCAGGCCGCCGCGCAAAGGCCCGCGACGCGCTAACCCGGAAGCGGATAGGCCGCCGCGCTCACGTGACGCCGCGCTCCGCGGCCGCTGGGGCTGGGGGAGGGAAGGGGGCGCTGGCGCGCACGCGTGGAAGAAGCCATCCGCCTCACCCGCCCCTCCCAGCTCCGGCAGCTGGCGCATGCGCACGCGGTCCTCGCGCGCCCGGCCGTTGGGGGCGCGCGGGGCGTCCGTTGGCGCCCCGTGAGGCGGCCGCGGCCAAGGGCCCGGGCGGGCCCGCGTGTGCTGCGAGCGCTTGAGGGACGCCGAGGTGTGCGTGAGGGGCGAGGGCGGGGCTTCCTCCCTGAGGGGCGGGAGAACGGATACAACGGGGAGTGCGTCCTGGGGAGGCGACGGAGCGGAGGTGCTGAGGGAGAAAAAAAGTCCCAACCTCATTTGGAATTACAGCTTCAGCTATTTAAGTGTCAGGTGTGGCATCCAAAATACTGTCCTTCAACACGAAATAATTAATTTCCAGATTTTAATATTACAGAGGCAGGATAGAAGCATAGGAAATTCGATGAAGCTCGTTGCCATCATAATCGCATACGTAACGAAAGGTGATGATGGAGACCCGTTTTGGCCGAGGTCTCTGGGAGGAGGGGCTGGTTTTTGGCTGAGGTAGAGAGGGAGGTCTGTGTTATGTTCCCCCCCCCCCCCCCCCCACTGGTGACTGCCCTGCCTGGTGTGGTACGGGTCAGCAGGACAAGAGAACGCTTACAGCACAGGGATTTTATCATGCTTAGGGTGAAATGTCATGAACACTAGCTGATTTCTACAACGGGGCTGTTGCTGGAAAGTGAATACACGCATTCCAAGCGTATATGCAAACAAATTCAGATACATGCAGAATTGGCCACTCACTCACACATTGCTATGACACTGAGACAGCTACTAACTTCATTTTTACTTCTCACTGCCACTGTGTTGCCCAAAGGTGAAAGATGCAACAACAGTGACAAGTTTGTTTTATTCTAGGGTAGAGAAGAAACTTGGAACAAGCGTGACAGATGCGGAGAAGAGTGGGAAGAATTAAAGAGATTTAAGGGTATAAGAACTGAATGTAGGAAAACGTGAGAAAAGGAAAATATTGCTAAAGAAGAAGAGAACTCTCAGCCCACAAACCCCTGAGCAAAGGTAAAGTGCAAGAATAACTGGGGGGAAAAAGCAATAATTAAGGTAATTAGAACAGAGAAAATACCTGTATCAAGAATTAGCATCATGCAAACAGAGTGAGGCCTGTAGGCAGTACTGTAACATAATTATCAGGTAATAGCTACAAACACAAAGTAAGAGCTAGCTTAAAATATAAAAAAATGGGTATGCAACGACTGGTAGGAGAAATACAGTAACAGTGAGCCCAAACAGCAAAAGGGAACAATATTGCATTCTCCCATCTTTGTTCTGTCACCATTTTTTATTTCTGGAGGTCAGAATGCCACAGAAGATGACCAAAGAGCATTATTTAGTGCTTAAGAACATTATACTTTTCAGTCTGCTCCCAGCTGCACACCAAACTTACCATTAGTAGCATACCTACTTTGGAACATCCCTTGACCATAGCATCCCAGTTTTTAAATGGTGGAGATCCACTTATGTGACTTCTGTGATCAGTGTGTAATAAAGTACTTGTCACGGTATTGAAGACTGAATGGTTAGGATCAGCGGTCTGTTGAATCAAGAGTATCTGTGAACAGTGGGAATTATTCAGACTATGCTGGGTCTGACTGAGCTCCGTAGATCAAGGGTCTCTGCTTCTTGGAGAGGAACATTACATTATCTGAAAGAGAAGTTCCCTTGTATTGGCTGGTCAGTTGACATTGAGCAAAACTTACCTGCGAGTCTGAAGCCTGAAGAAACTCTTACTTTATAAGCTAATTGAAGTTTGCAAAGTGTCAGAGTATAGATTTTCAGTCAGTAGTGTCCTGTTTTCGATAACGTAGAAAATCAGATTAAATTGTTCTGTAGAGAATAATTTTCTTACCCAAGAAATAATCTTCCTTGTCTTTCAACAGCAAGCCGTAATACATAGAGGGCCTTTATTTATTATTATTTCAACAGTTTGAAAGTTTTCCAGCAAATTAATGCTTTTACAGAAACTAAGTTTCATGCTAAATATTTTAATGCTTTCCAAAATGTGCTTCAGTTTTTGATAAAATTCAAAACTGTCCTTAGAATACACAGATTGTCATATTCTGTAAGGCATACTAACTCCAAACTCATTTTGCGAGGGTCAGCAATGTCATGCAATTTCTCATCTCTTACACGGGGTGGCACAGTATAGCTGGAAATCTATCGATATTCCTACGTAACCTAGAAAACAAGCAAACAAGGGGTCAGAGCTAACTACTAGGGAATGTTGAATAATTCTATTTTTAAACATCAGACCATTGCAAACGTAAGCAGATTTTTATATGAAAGCTTTACCAAAGAGAATAGGCTTGTAAGAATAATGCTTTGTCACATTAATTTTGTCCTGCATACCACAAAAAAAAAAAAACCCACAAACACAAACAAACAACCACCAACTGTTACACAACTTTCGGTCTGGTGTAATTCACAATTAACCTTTAAACATGAAATAGTCATGAAAAGCAGTAGAACACCAAAACATTCTAATTTTTCATAGTCTTTTCCTCATTTAACTTATAAGAAAAAAATTTCTAGTAATGTAAAAAAACCCAACAAATTAAGACTACCCCCTTTAAAATGGTTCATGCAACAACTCAGAAATGTTGGAATTTAAAAACACTCATTTGAAAGTCCATCTTTGCTTGAAGGTTGGACATAGGGACTGCAGTGATATGTAATCCCTCCTTGCCCTAGGCAGAAAGTAAGAATACTGGATTTTATTCAGTCTTATCTTGCCCTTTTTTGATGACAAGGTCTTTGGGCTGTAGTTTACCTCTACTTCTGTATTCCGCGTACATAATAATTTGTCTCCCATCTTATTAGACATTTTTTGCGATTCAGAATGACAAGAGCAACACATTATAAAGTAATAACTTTCATATATGTGGGCAGGGACTAAATAGTGCATAATGTTTTGAATCACTTGTGATATTCCTGTAGGGTACATCATCATCTCTTTAAAGCCATATGAAAGCTATTGAAATCAGTTGTCAGGATGGTGTAACTAGCTAAAGGTGATAGTTGCATCCTCTTTATATATCATGTGGTGAAACATGGTGCAGAGTGACCCTCCCCACAGTCCTCCTGTGCCCAGTTTACATTATCCCAAACCTGTTTGAGCTACTTCAGCTGGAACTCGCAATGCTGTAGTGGGCCATTCCTCTTCATCAGACTTACACTTCATACCTCTCCGAGAGCTGGGTGCCCTCCTTATTGCTTTGCCTTATTCTTTCTCTGAGCGCATACCTTCTAGCTGATGAGAGGTCAAGGCAGAAAGCAAGTCTAAGTGAAGGTCTTGCGTTCGGAATTCAGCTAAGGAAGTACAAGGATATAAAGAACGTGCACCTTTAATAACAATCAAATCAACCTCTTGACCTTTGCTATTTCAAGGCCATAGCTATTACTACATTCAAAAGAGACTCTTCATTCCTCCCGTACAGGATTTTAAGTTGTTTAATACATTTTTCTTATCAGCAAGCATCAGTTTGTTGATATGAGAGAGAGCAAGAGCCAGCTTGCTAGCCGTATGTCTACATTTGTGGGAGGGGATAGTGATTAACTTGTTTACAGAAGTTATTGGTACTCTTTATTAGTGTTTAAATAAGATTTCTGCAGGTGAAAGGTACTAAATACATTACTCTTAATATCATATTTGCAGACTACTGCATTCTCACAAAAGAGTAGTTACTAATCCCAGTTCTCACTTGAGTTGAAAACAGAGATAGCAAGTGCTCATAGGCTGACTCTATGGGAATAATGTGGAAAATAAAAGCAATAGGAATCTCTTGCTTCTGCCTTTTCTGGATAAAAGTCATTAGACAACTAATGCACCAGTATACTTGCAGGCAAACATTTGGCTCATTACCATTAACTTGCATTTTTAAATTTGTACTAGAACTTGTTCCTATCTCAAAAAAAGATGCCGGTAACGTCCGTTCTCTGAGGTTATTTTCTGCGTAATTATTTTTGACCTGTTATCATGCTTTGTAAAGATGTCTGATCTTTGCCATTTGCAGTATTAGCTTAAGTTTACCATAATGCTGTGTTCATAATATAATTTTTATTGTATTGTGCTCAGAATCCAATATAAAATGTGGATGACCGGCACTGGGAAAATATTTATCAAAAATCTGCAACTGCCCTCAAATAAAACTGAGTTCTCCATTTGCTTTCCTGTGTGTACTGGTGGTCAGGCTGTTACTCATATTCGCATACTATATGAATTCAGTGATACTTGGTTCAGATCACTTCTTACAGTTGCTGAAAAAAACATGAAGTACCCTGTTACATGGACAGAAGATGTCTTTGCTGGTTGAGCTTGAGGGGAAAACTGGGTACAATTATATATTCTTTTAATTATTCATGACTTGGGTCTGAACATGTATACGTTTTTCACTTATTCACTTTATAAAATTCAAAACTAAGCCCAGAAGCAGTTTTATTCTTGGCAGCATGACAAGTTTCCTTTCCTCAACAAACCAGTCAAAGGAATTGTTCCTCAGAGAGTTTGTCATCCCTACGTATCCCAGAGAGTCGAGAGGGTAGCAGGCATTCATTACACCCCCATCACATGCACTCCCTCCCTCTCTGACTGTGACACAACAAGCACATCTCAAAGGACTGGATTTATATCTAGCATGTAGTTTCATTCATGTAGCTGATTTGCAGTTCATTAATCTAGAAAACATTCTATTTGGGTAAGAATGATGTATGCATCCATATTTTGCTTATTTCCCCTTCCACCCCCCCAGAGCAACATGCAGTTTTAAAAGAGGGAATTGGCTCTCTATTGGGGAGCAACTAGAGTGAAAGCAGCTTAGGAGCCAAAGCTGATGTAAACATACATTAGGAAATTGTTTTGATCTGGCCTATCAGGCTGCTGGCAATGCACTGTGCTTCCTTGGGAGACATGCAAATTTATGGGACACAACTTGACATGATTAAGGCAATGCATACATAGGAGGTGATTACCCTTCAGCAAGAGAATGATGTCAAGAAGCAATGATTCTTTGCATTCTTGGCACTGCAGGTAGGATCATGAAATTAGTGTCCTCTTGCAGATTCATTGTAACTTCAGTTTTCTTTTTTAACTTTTTTTTCCCCCAATCTTTTCTGGATGTATTATTATTAGTTATTATCTTATTATCTGTAGGTGCACCTACAGACCCCAGTCAATTTGTATTCTTCAGACTCTAAACCTAAATCATATCTGCTGATACTATGATAGCTCATTGAGTTTGGAGACAAGGAAAAAAAAGAAAAAGAAAAAGACTTAAAACAATGCCACAGGGAAGCATCATTTTCTCCTATTCAATCACAACAGAGGGGAGTCTTCACTTTGAAATTTAATTATCAGAGACAGTGACCCTCCATGTTGACAGAAATGTGCTTAAAACTCATCCACCTGCCTGAGTGGAGTCAGATTCATTTTGTGCTAGGGTTAATGAGGAATTACTGATTGCTGTCTGGGAATTTGGGGGTAAGAATTGCTGAACTTAAGGTGAAAGACGCCATATCCTATTACTACTCCCTTGAGTCAGCCTAGCAACTAGCTAACTGTAATATCTTAATTAACCATGTGTTAACATCAACCTCATTCGCCTTTGCGAGCCTAACACGTTGCTAATTACATTAGGTTGGCACACAAAAACGCGCAAGGGAAGCAGGCATTAGTGCTGTGGTGAGGCAGAGAAGTACTGTACAGCAAAGCAAGTCTCTGGTGGCACTAGGTTGATGTTGTTTAGAAGGCATCCTTTAATTCAATGCAAGCATAAGGAGATAAGGAGAAAGAGCAATATACCTTTTTTCTGATGGGGAACATAGCTGCCTTTGTGTATTGTGACTGTTTTGTCCAGGAAGGCAATCTTTGCATTTGCTTTTCCCCTGTTCCATTTGGGCAAACGGAGAGACTAGTAGGAAAAGCACAAAGCATATGGCTGTGGAAGCTGTCATCTTTTGTATGCCTACTATGGACAACTATGCAGAGATTCTCTGATGCACACTTTCTGCTGCTTTGGATGCTCATGAGCCTGAGCATCAATATAGCTTTGCTGTGCTGGGTACATGGTGAGAGAGAAGAGGAAGCATGGTTGGAGTGTGTTGTATTCTGGCTGTGCACAGCTGGCATATGATTCTTTAGGGACTTGTACCATCTGGTACAGATGAGAGTCTGTCACGTTACACGGTACTTTATCAGAAATAGGGATCTGGAAGAACAGCACAAAGCTATGATTAATTTACTGGTGCAAATTTCGCTTCTGCATCACAAACCACACGTGGAGAGGTTGACCACATCCAGAAATCACGTTCTCCAGTCTGACCAACGCACCAGAGACAGATACTTGATTTTCTAGATCCTGATAGAATTGTGTTGCCCAGTCCATTTCAGGAAAGTTGCTGGTTCCAATACTCGAGCAGTACCATGTACTTCTTATTTTTTCCATATGTTGCCATTTTCAGTTGGGACAACCAGACATTATAGGGCTGTGTTGCAGGCTGTGTGGGACTTCTCCCATTATTCAAACCCTGCCAAACCACAATCTTTTTTTTTTTTTTTTTTTACCTGTTTTGATGATTTTTTTTTAAGCTTTCTCTTTTTTTAAGGCTTTCTCTGTCAGCCCACAGCCCTTCATCTCTAAGCCTTTATCCAATAAGGATTCATAGATCCTATCCTAGCCATTAATTTTAATTTTCAAACAGTAGATTTGGAAGATTAGCTAAATTAAATCATTTTTGCTATTAGTGTCAAATTAATCTATAATGGAAGGTAGATAATGGCAGAGATAGAAGCTCTTAGATTTTTGACAGATATCCTCATTGGGTTTAATTTTTTTCAAACAATATCTCCTTAAGTGAGCAAAAAGCTCGCCTTCTTGCTGACATTCCCCCTCATGCTTGGGCCTCTGGCTGCATAGACAAACTGTCTTTGATTATGAGGAAAACTGAATCTCTTTGTACATTTCTCCATTCTGAAAGAGCATTGTTAACTCTGGTTACATTAAAAACTATTTTTGCTATTCTCAAACTTTATCTCTGCCGCTTGATAGCTGTTGACAGCCTCTATGGGTCCTAATATAGAAAATCTACCATCAAAAGATTGTAGAAGCTTGATAATTTTATAGATACAGATGAAAAAGAAGCCAGATGATCACTTAAAGCAGTAGAAGTCAAGGGATAGTAATCTGCAGTAGGCAGACTAGTGGAAAGGTGGAGGCTAGGAGTGCAAAACAAGACCAGTCCTTCCAGGATCACTTACCCGGATCAATGAGAGCTAGGTCTCAGCATACCTCAGTACCTTAAGGCTTTGATCTTAAGGCTATGCCAGGCTATAGAGCAGTGCAGGTTGTTCAGACTGATTAAAATAAGGAGGCAAACACAATTTACTTACATTGTACCCAGTTGTGCTTTTGGCCACAAAGAAATCTGTGCCCAAAGTGCTTTAATATGAGTCACCTGAGTCTGGGTAGATCTTTGACCTGTGTGGTTCATTTCAGCTTGACTTTACTGATGGTTAAATATTTATTCTTGTCTGTGCTGGGTCCTAAGACATTTTCATTTTCTATGACTTTTTTTTTTAATAAGTATGGACATAGCTCTAATGGTTCATTTCTTAAATGAACTTAAATAATTAAATAACTGGTTTAATTGAAAACTTCTTTCAATTTGGCCTCCCTAATTTCAGCAAGAGTTTTGGTTAAAGTATTAGTGTGTGAAGTATTACTGTGGTAACAATACATGAATAACTTCTAAAAATGATCTCTGAAGTCTGAGAAGACAAATGAGCAGTTTGTCATTTTGGGGGGAGTAAAACTAATTATTTATTGTTTACTGGTTTTGAAGAAGATTTCCTCAGGCACTCATATGGATGTACCAAAATGAATAGGGGAGATTTTCAAAACTATGACATGATAAATGCTTTGGCCTTGGTCACCTCCCACTGTTTTGTCAAAATCCTCACAAGATACTAGTAGAGCTGGTGAACTGAAAAAAGAGAGATACCACATAAGTAGACAAACAAACAAAAACAAAAGCCAAACTTCACAAACTAACTGCTGTAATCACAAGTAAACATACAAACTTCAAGATCCTAGGATCAAACTAGGGGCAGGGAGACCTTCATCTCCTGGCAAGCAAACAGGATTTTATCTTTCTGCATGTAACAGCCCTAATTTATGATTTATCTTGGCTGTTGCTGCACTGTCTGTTGAGGGTACCATGCCTGGCTGCACCATTCTGGCAGAAGATGCCATACTATTACACAGGCTGCAACAAATAGTTGCCTAATTCTCTTCTGCTGTAGTTTACAGCCTGTCTTACCAGCACAAGTTGAAAGCTGTGGCAATTTAAACAAAATGATTAAATTACTAGGTTAAGGAGTAAGAGCTGTTTTTGCTGGCTCTACCATGGAAGCAGTAAGAGGACAAACAAGTGGGCTTGATAACTACTTCTACTGCCTCAGTTAAATCAGTGATAATGAATCAGAGTCTTTGGATGTTTTTGAAATTAAGATTGAAATATAGAAAATCTCTGTGCAAGTTCATTTCCGCGCTCTCCATGACCGTGGCCAAGCAAGATCACGGTCCCTTATTACCCCCATTCATTCAGTAGATTATGTAGACTGTTAAGTTCTGAGCAAGGACTATGTTAAGCTGTTAGTTTTGCACAGTGAGGCCTTGCCTTTATCTAGAGCTACTTAATGTCCACTATAATAGAAATCAACAATACCAAATTACTGACTTAGGGATTAATTTAAATGCAGTTTTAATGATACTTGTGCAGCTATAGACCATGTGTGAGTGTCACAAACAAGAAATACTCCCAAGTCTTTGAAACTCTTGCTAAGAATATGCTCTATAATATTTAACCCTTTCAATTTATTTAATGTTGAGCTGAATGTTTGAGCCCTGCAGTGATTAATGGGATCTCTGAGCGTGAGGATGTCTCCCTTTTCCACTGTTGCCTTGTTGGGTTTGCTCCTGTTTGTAGAAAACACCTAAATCCTTTCAGAGACACAAACGTCAATTGCGGGCATCAGTCTTGTTCTCTCACTAACACACTTTGGATCTCAAGTTCAACAGAAATGTAGGGGAGATAAGGAATGCAGTCAGATGTACAGCATTTTGCAGCCAAGTGGCAATATATGAAATTGAATCAGCCCTGTTTGTTGGCTAGGAGAGAGAGAGAAGGAGGAGGTTTTCTAGAAAGCAGAACTGAAAATCTTTTGCATCATTGCAATTCACTCTAGGTAAGTGAAAGTCAATAGAGCTTTCACTAGGTGAATTTTGTTAGATTCATGGTTGAATAAAATGTGAAAAGCACTGTTAAGTATGACAGTGTTGGGATATCCTGGGCTTTAATTTATCCTCAAATGTGGAAAAGAATTGAACAAACCAGCACAGAGCCTCCTGCAATGAAGCCATCTAGACCACTGCCCTCAATTTCCAGTGCATTTACAAACTGGCAAACTAGCTATTACTGAATATGACTCATCAAGATTAAAAAAGAAAGATAATTTAGTCAGAGCTGTTGTCAAGTCACTGTTTAATGTTATTTTTTGTATTTGCTGTGATAAGCATTAAAATTTGCACACTCCTTGATAAATCATTGTTTAGCAATGTCTAGAGGGTCCAGTAAATGGTTTGAAATTGCCACAGTATAATAAATGGTTATTTGATAATGAATGAAATTGTTTGAAAATACTGTTAAAATGTCAAGTTTTAACACACAGACCATTACTCAAAAAGAGTGCAAACAGGGAAAGCATAGTGACACTATAAATATACTGCCACAAATGCATTTATTTGTACAGGGCAAATAGTAAATGCTATATACAAACCAGTATAAATTGATATATGAAGTTAATTTCAATCTGTAAAAGTAATTGCATTGGTTTAACTTATTTAACTCTCCTTACAATAATATTTATAGGAGAGCAAGAAAGTAAAGAAATAAATGATGATAAATAGATAAAATACGTAGGAAATGGGAATTGTTTTCCAGTTTAATTACACTGTCACATAAAATTATCACAGAAATACACTATGCCAACAGGAAGAATACATTAAAACCCTATTATGCTGTGCAGAGTTGGGTAGCTTTTATTGCTGTTTATTCCATAAATAGCTTTTCATCTTTTCAACTATCATGAAAAGTTAAACTATGTAAAAAAATACGGTTGTGAAAAGGACAATATAGGCTGCGCCAATTGGCAGTTAACCTGTAGCACGAAGCTGAAAAGCAAGCATGTGATACCTTTCTCTTCAAGGATAAACATGACCGCATAGTAACATTTAAAGGGGAAAAAATGCCCATTCTTATTTTTTTCTCAGCTACAGTTCTAGCTGAAGAGTTTTTGCATGGCTGTAGATGCCAAACAAGATACTCACATAGTGTGGTTATGGGACAGTATTATAATCACGCTGAGAGCAGGGCAGACAAGCAGGCAAAACATTAAAATTAATTTTTTCCTAACCAGATATTTTGGATTTCAAACTGAAGTTCATTTAATTATTTATTTTCAAGATGAGCAGCACTAATGTGTGTGTTACTTCTTATCTTTCTGCTTTCTATGTCTTGGGCTGAACACAAAATGACAGCCTCACTAGAGGCAGAAAAATGCACATTGATCTCAGGGGGACTTGATTTTTGTTCTTATCTAGCTGTCTCAGAACAATTGAAACTTACTTTGCTTGAAAATAGATATCTGCTCAGAATATAGGTAAAAAAACCATTATAGTGCTGCAGTTAGTGTTAATAATATGGCTGCATTATTTTGACCTCTTGATTTTATGATAAGTCTTGCTATCTTTTTAAATTTAGATCTTGCAAAGCTGTGTGACTAAGTGGGAGTTGGTGCTTTAATTCATTTAAAAGAACTTAAATATTATTCTTTGGTATGCCAATAAAAATCTGGAAAATATGACTCTTAGAGCCCCCAAATTCAGAGACAGATTTTAAATCTAGACTTCATTAATTTTTAAAATCTCATTATTTTTAACCCTACTTCATAAATCTTTGGAGTCTGATTGATGAGATTTGATCACTGAGGATAACCAATACTCTGAGTAAAAGGGAAATATGAAATACCTGTGAAGAGAATACTGGATGCAAACTACAACCCAAAAGATAAGGCAGCTTCCTCTGTAAGATGAGAGCTAGGTCATCAAAGATATTCCTAGTGGTTGTCATACTTGTGTAGGTTAAATGAATGGACTTGCTCCAGAACTTTATTCCAGCTCTTCAAAATTATGTGTATGCTGTAAGAATGATTTTTTAAAGCTGTCTATTGCTATAAGAAGGGCTATATAACTAAAGTTAACTATCATTAGACTTTGGAAGGGATTGTTTATTATACTCCAAAATGGTCTGTTATTTACAGTTCTTATTAAAAAAAAATGAATGTGGAATGCATTCAAGTTTTAACGAAGTAGTAAAATTGTTAACTTGAATTCTAATAATGAAAACAATTAATATTTTGGCTCATAAGAATGATTTATCACCTTTATACTGCCACTTGAGCATTTCAAAAGGACAAAAACTGAAAATGTCAGCTGAATGTCTAAGCAAATCAGAGGCAAGCCCCTTAATTCTTGTTATTAATTTTCTGATCTTAACCCATAGTATTTTAGCTGACACATGTGCACTATATTTTTTTAAGGGGCTACTGATTTTAGGAGTCCCAAGCTTAGATGTACAACAGACACATACAGCCCATTTTTTTTAGATATGAGTAGCATCTACACTACACTGAAAGCTGGTGCTCATCTTCACCAGCCCCAGAATCCATCTCAAAATATTTTCAAAATGGGACACCCAAAATACAACAGCCATGACTACCTTCCATTAAACGTATTGAGAATAAGCTATTGTAACTGTTGGAGTGAAGACACTGTCATTATGAAGACATATGAACAGATGTGTAAAATCAATACATATGATCCTAATGAACATTTCTTTTAGTTTTTGCCCTTTATAAATTCTGTCACTATAATTTTTGGAGAGTTTTGCTCAAGCCAATTCAAAATTAAACTTTATCAGAATCAACAAATCTCCTCTATTTTCAGCCAGGACCATGAACTCTTGATATCATTAAGTTGGAGGTTTGCATTGTGCCCAATTTTACCGTAAAAATTTCATGCAACAATAAAGGCATTTTCAGTAAAAACAAGCTAAGTGACACTGACTTGCTAAAGGATAGCCTGGAACTGAGTGACACTGTGAATGGATTTCTTCGTTCTATTAGTTGAAGTCATTTAAAACTTCTGAAGTTCTGTTTTTCTGTGAAAGAGGAAGGAAATTCAGAGTCTTTGCATCGATGCTTTCACACTTAAGATTGATGCACCCTTTTACAGGATGAAGTACTGTTCAAGCTAATAATTATCCAGACAATAAAGTCTTCTACAACTCAGAAAAGTGAAAGGATATTTTATTGTAAACTACTAGTTTGGTTTAACATTCGCAGTACCACAGTGACAAAGAAGTAACTGTTTATTACACACACACGAAGAAAACTAATGTCCTTTAGCTTGAACTATATTACTATCAGTATTTTGCCTCTTGCAGGACTATATTTATCATCAAAACTGTGCAGAAATTCTCCATAGTAGTATCTTAAACGCAGAGTCCTCTTGTAAAGTCATTTGCACTTTCTTTCTGCTTAATTATGGCTTCTTGGGCTCCAGTCTTTTCTCAGTAAAGTCACTAGAAACATTGAGAAGAGGAGCAGACTCAGGCCCTTTGTTCATAGATGACTCTGTAATTCTCTAGCTTCTAGGAGTAAATTAAATTGAGGTTTCACTTGAAATTCCCGCAGTGGCAGTTTTGTTCTTCAACTGAACAAGTTTCTTGGCAAAACAGAAATAATGCTTATCTTTATAAACGTTTTCAAAGATCAGCATTTGTTCCCCCTCATATGGCAAGGTATTAATGCTTATTTCTGTTGTATTTTACACATTCATACCTCCAGCAAGAGCCTAGAGGCTCTCTTCTCGCTAAACATACTCCTCAAAACCCACAGAACTAAAAACAGAAATAGAAATCTAGCTATCTTGATACTTTTTGCCTTTCATAGAAAATTAAATTATATAAATGCATAGTCAAGAACTCCTTTAAACGAAGGAGGGCACCGTGACTTTTTTTTTGAACTAGTAGGAAATTCTTTAACAACAAGTATCATTATAGCTTTAAAAAAAAAATGTATCTCAATATCTTCAGGAGAAGCCAGAAATAGAAGTGAGTTTGTAAAATTAAGGTACTACTTGTTCCTAAAACAATCCCTCTGCACTTTCATTGAAGCAGAATACGACCTTCCAGGGTGGTTTTCCCAGCACACAGCAGCGGCTGTACTCAGATCTCCAGGGTTCTCTGTCCTGGACTTGAAGTGCTTTTACCAAACATAGGAGAAAGCAAAAAAACTGAGCAAGTTAGAATGTCTGCCGGTTACTGTGCTGTAAACCTGAGGGTTTTTTGCCACTGTCACTCCCTAGTAAATGTCAACATTCATTCTGTAAATATGACCTCAGACAGTCCCATATAAAGGCCCCAATGGAGTGTAATATTTAAGTGAGTAATCCAGTCTGGAGCAGGAGGGCTATTCCTGTGCTTCAGTCTCACTGGCCAAGTACCTTGTTGGATCAAGGCCACTGCAGTCATGTAAATTTACCTCTGATTTTGCTATAAAGCCCATATAGGTTATGCCAATCGTGCTAGGACTGAACATATCCAGTCTTCAATTGCAGTGAAGTCTGTGGCTTTCCTTTGCCCACAGGCTTGCGAGGCATATTGTGCCTATAATATTGTCCTCTGGTTTGTCAGCTGTGCATTGATTAAGACACAGATGAGCCATATGCTAGTGAACTAAGCTCTTCGATGGCTTTTGGGGGAGGTTCAGCTGCAAGGAGTTTTACAAATGCCAGCTCAGATTTTCCTTTGAACTCCATTAGCCATAAATATGGATTATTCCTGTAGGTCTTCTATATGGAGAATTCAATCTGCTTTAAAGATTGAGCAGCAAAATATAAACATAATTATTTCCCAGACAGATGAGTCATTTTAGTAGAGACATCTTGATCATGTGACTTAATCAAAGTGCAGAAAAAGTTAAATATTCCCATCCATGTCTGCATGAAACTTTTACCATAATATACATACACACACACACACACACACACACTTTTACATAATACACAAAAGCTTGCAAATTTTCTACAGCTTCACTAGATCATTTTGTTTGAATAGTGAACAAGCAAATGGCTTCCTAAATGAAAGGATAATTCAGTTTCCTGGCTGAAATCAAATGTGAAGTTATTGTTTCCTGCTCTCTGTGAATAATTGCTCTCTAAAAATATTAATTTATTGATTTTATCGAGCAGGTGACCACTCAGTGCTTAATGGGAGCTAGCAATTAGTGTATGTAAATCAGCTGAGACAGAAGTATCTCAATTCCTGCTCTGCGTAGAGTAGTAGTTAATTTGTAAGAATACATGTCACTGGCCCAGCTGATTTGAAAAAGTCACGTTTTCCACTGCTGAAAATCTCCATACTTACAATATTTGTTGTGCATTTTATGATTATTGTTAATGCCCTTGCAAACACATGTAATAAAATGCTAACAAACCATCATCCATTACTTAATTATATTTATCTAGACAGATAACGTTGGGGGGGAGCCTGTGGTAAAAAATACTGTTTCCCATTTGGCAAACAAAGACTAAATTTACAGCTTAATTATTCCTTGTAGCGCTGTAGAGAGATCTTCCTGTTAATCACACTCAGGTCCAGAGTGGATATTTAAAAAACAAAAGTTTGGGTTTTTTTTTTTTTTTTGGTAGTGAGGATTAAAGCATGTGTTGACTCCCAATTAAATCAACTTCCCCTCCAGTAGGGGAGTTACTAATGGGATTTAAATGTTTGTGAGGCTTCATTGGGATGCACACAGGGAGCTTTTCTGACAGTGATGAAACACCTTCTATAAGGCAAGACAAATATCTCAGAAAATAATGCTAGAGCTGTCTTCAGAAACTTTGCCATAGAAAATATCAGAATAATTCATCTTAATTAATAAAAATACCTCTATGTTTCATAAACTAAGTGCAAGAAAAATAAAGGTCAGTCCCAGAAACCCTTATTCATGAGAGTATCTCACTATATTCCAAAAGATCACCTGTCTGCACAATGATGCCCACATTGTTAAAGACTGCAGCTTATCTTTAAGTGTGTTTTTCAATGCACTGTGAGATCTTTTTAGTCTGAAAGCTTTAAATAGTGTTTTCTTCAGAGTGAAATCTGTGACAATGGCCACAGGACCCCTGAATTTGAGGGCACTAGACATTAAAAGTAAAATCAGAAATTGTGTTCTGAAACAGTGTATTCTAGTCCTTTGTCTTGCAAAGATAGCCTAGGAAGTGCTTACTGAAAAGAATCATCAACCATTCTTCACATTGCATTCTTCAGCAGTAACTGGCCAAGATTATTCATTGCACTGAATGCTTAATATTTAAAAACAGTCCCATTACGCTTGTATAGTAACTCACTGAAATACGTACTTTTAACACTGACGCTTACCATCTTCAGAGTTATAGGATAACTTTGTACACTGGGTAGCTGCATTTGAAATGGACAGATTGGCAAAACATTGGTTAGCGATCTGCCCTGGCTCTAGCCTAGCTCTGATTTGATTAGCTTCTACATTAACCAGCCAATAAAGTGCTTTCTGCTAAGTGTTTAGAAATACATACTATGTATGTACAAAGACTTGTACCAAGTTCCTTTCCTACTAGACTACCTTCCAAACTTGGGAGAAAGCCAGCCTTCACTGTGCCAATGTAAAAAAAAAAACAATTCAATGCTTAAAGGGAGAGTGAATTCTGGATATGCATTAATGAACAGTCACCTATGTTTTTCCTCATAGGAGAAAAAGCAGGTAGAAAGCAGGTTGCTAAGCATGGGCAAGAAAAATCAAAAAAAGATACTTTGACTTATGAGAGTCTATAATATGTTCAGAGAAGATATGAGCTAACTAGAAAAAGCTTAATCCAAAACCCCATACATAGATAGTGCTGAGATCTCATTTATCAGCCTCAGTGAAATGCTGAATTAATCATTTTTGCCATAGGCTTGTACCTATATTACCAGATCACTTAGGTAAACCTAGAAATTTACTATTTGCCTTGCATTTTCTGGAAAGCAGTGTATTTCTTGAGTGACTTACTATGAAACATTAAAAACTTATTTATATTAGTAATTCTTGATGACATCTTTGTGTTGGAATAGATTATAATTCAAGAAAAACAGCTGGAAAGGTTTTTCTTTGCTTCTTTAAAATAATCTGCAAGATACAAAGCAAAATATTATTTCAGTGATTTTTCTATAGATCATGTTATAGAAAAGAACAATCTATAACAGCAAAGAAATAATAATCAATACTGAAGAGTTGCACTATTGTAATAACAGAAAATAGTGTGATTTTTTTTTTCTGAAAAAAACTCTTGGCATATATGGTAAGAATACTCATAGCATATATGCCATGTACACTGCTCTAAAAAGTGCCCTATACAAGAACTGTGTTTCCTCTATGGGAATAAGCTAAATCAGTATAAAAAATTTCATACTGATCCAGGTCCACATTAAGGAAGCATTTTTCACTTTTCATTAAATCAGTAAATCAGTATAAAGCAGCAAGAGCTTTTTTTTTCTTTTTTTAACTTAGAGACAGACCCTAAATGAGACTGTTTTTTAAATCAGAATTGTTTTAATGAGTTTTTTTAATTCAACAGAAACAAAAATAGGAAAAAATAAGAATTTCTAAAGAGCTGAAAAGTGATTTTTGAGGCGAACTGCATATACTACTACCTGATAACATACAAGTAATTATAAAAGAGTAAAAAAAAAATAAAGATAAGGATACATTGACCTTAGGAATGCCTTGCATGGATTTACAGATGTTAAGCTGCAATACAAGTTACGCTGGTGCGAAACACAGAAGCAATTTCAGAGTCTTAAAAGCCTTGCTAAAGACAACCAACTTTCAGCAAGACAAAAATATCAAAGTCATTACTGATCCTATGTTCCCTTCAGACGAAAGTCTTTCCAGATACTGATCAAATATTAAACAGAAGAACAGCCAAATTCGCTGAGAGTAAAATCTGTGCGCTTGAAACAGCAAATTCAAAAGCCTTTAACTTAATACTTTTTATACCTGACTAGGAGGGGAAGAGAAGGAAAACACATCAGTTTCTGACAAACTGTTCAGAAATAGTGTCCTGTTAGTAATGTTCCTCCTTACGTGAAGGTAATTTAGTATATCAAATGAAGAAAATATGAACCTTTAATATGGTAATTTGAAAAGCTGAATCTTTGTTCCCCAAGTTAAGTAGGTGCGCAGACATAATCGACCTTATTTAAATCTTAAGAACAATAATTAGGGTCACTCTTCAGGAAAGCTCTTAATCACATGCTTACGGAAGTCAGCCTCTTGAATTACCAAAGTGCTTTCCTGAAATAGGCCTTACTAGGTGAAAGTTAACATATGAGGATGATATGGAAAGCATCTGAATAATTTCAAACCTGTTCATAGTCCAGAAAGACACAGACTCTCAACTCTCAGTTTTTCCTCAGTTTTTACAAATAAAGGAGTTCATTTAACTGTGGGTTTCCTGGTAACAGGCAGGGTTGTTTCAGAGAATAGGACAGTTGCATTCCAAAGCTTATCAGACATTCATTATATAGGAAGTCTCAAAAACCGTGTTTTAAAATTGCTGTACAAGCCCAGACTCTTAGAGAATCCTCTGAATAGAAACTGGGCTATAGGAAAATGAAATTAAAAATCCTTTTGTAGTGAATATAGACTAGTTAATGCTATCTAAGCTAAAAAAGGTTCTTCAACATTTCAGAGACTCATAAAAATTCTTCTGGCAGATTTAAAAGATAAAATCTGCTATGTTTATATTGATGATATAATCATTTTCTCTTAGGACTTGGATCAGCATTTAGTGAATATAACAGCTGTACTATGAAAATTACAGTCTCTGAGCATGACTCTAAATCTTAAAAATGAAAATGTTATAGAATATAGATTAAATAGTCTATGGCATATTTTGTCAAAAACAAATTGGTTTTAGACTAGGCAAGTTTTTTGTCTGCATGTTTCCCATGCTCTGAAACACGAGGCAAATCAAGCCATCTTGGTTTTAACCTAGTTATCTACCTTCGAAGAGCCTCTTAATTTTGTAATGGGGGGGAAATTAAATCTGATAGAAAGATGAGCATAGCACAGTTCTAAAAACTCTTAAAACCTGTCCACTTAATAATCTTATTTAAAAAAGCGTGCTTGTTAAACACTTACTTGTATAAATGCTACCTGTAGGCAAGTTTATCAGGCTTGAGAGAATTTGAGAGAATTTTGTTTCAATATCCTGATATCTATGAGAAAACATTGGTTCCTCATACTGATCTCATAACACTGCAGAATACAGTAATGCCATGAGAAAATTCCATCAAGAAATTTCAAAAAAAAAAAAAGTGATCATGCATTTATAGACTCTGACCAATGTTTTATAAAAATATTTTAATCAGTGTTAAATCAAAAACTCTAGCAAATAAAGCCACATTACATTAAAGGGAATTTCTTCTAATAAAAGTAGCAGAGCCCATAGTTATGCAGTTAGGCTGGGATTTCCAAAACTGCTCGGTATTAGCCTGACTTCTCTCCTAATTAAGTCAATAACTGACTCAAGGGAGAGAATGGTGCTAGGCTACTGCAGCATTGGAGCTGCCTGTCAGAAGTTTTCAAAAGAAGCATTATTCTATTAGGAAATGTCAGTTTATTGAAACCATACCGTTACATGCAGACCAGTTTAGAGCTCTCAGAAGGCAACTACAAACCCTAATCCCCAAACAGGCTATTTCAACTGCTGGTGGTCCAGCCAGAAAGTGAGCATACCAGGTGACAGTTCATGACAGAAGTTGGTTCGCTAGTGAGCCCACAAAGTCTAAAAGTAAAAATCATAAATGTGCTCCAGCAGTTCAATTTGTTTTCATTGCAGAACCCTCCAGGAGTAGTACATCTGTAATCAACCTGATATCATCTACAGTCACCTGATACTCCCTCTTCTGGCCTGCGGGTCAAGACTGGTATCAAAACCTCTGTTCAGATTGGGATGCTCACAGGAATCCAAGCTACTAAAGATAGATGTTTGATGTTCTGGTTCTGATCCTAGAGTGCACGTTTTTATTAGGGTTTAGGATAAGACTATCTGCATACACCCAGAGAAGCATTAGGTGTTCTAGCCTGACCTGAGTAACCTGGTGTGCTTCAAGACTGTCTTCTTCCCATGAGAAAGACTGATGAGTTGGCCAAAGCTGGATTCACTGTTTGTATTGTACAAGTTTCCTGCAGGAATGTATCGAGTGCCTTTCACCTTGGAGATATTACTGTACTCAGCTGCTGAAGAAATATACCCTCAAACTCAGCTGCTGAAGAAATATACCCTCAAGTCCTCGGCACTCAAAGATACAATTTTGCCATTTTTTTAAGCTAGAAAGGGGCAGGGAACAAGGACATCTTCCTTTACTCTTTGTCTTGTAGGGCTAGTTAAGGTGACAATGGTGAAGGGAACAAAAAAAAAGTCAATCCCAGAGCTGTATTGGGAATGGAGCCTGTTAGCAGCAGCAGTATGGGCCATTGCTTCTCCTTCTTTCTTCCTTTAGCAGTCAGACAGATAATAGATTTATAACGTGTTTGCAATATATAACAGAAACAGGAACATAGCGCAAGTTACAACCATCATAGGAAACAGGAAATAGAAAGATAATTTTCTTTACTGACCACTGTCACTATTGAAATCCCTCTAAGAAAAGGGTAGGCTGAAGTCCTCCCAGACCTAGGAACCATGGTGCAAAGGATTCCTGGAAACAATAATCTTCCACCCACCTCCAGACTGAGGTGAGGTGATGAACAACACAGATGTGGAGGGAGGGAACAGATAGAATACAGAGCAGTGTATGTAGGAGATTACAAACTTTGTCCTTAGTAAGATGCAAAATTAGGAATGAATGGGAGACTGAGGTTCCAAGACTACTTTCAGTGTAGTTAAGCCTTCTATTCTTAAATAGGTAAGATATGAGATCGAGGAACTACAGAACTACAGTTTCCTGGGGTAGTCAGACTAGTTGGAAGCTATTTAGTTTGTTCAATTTGTTTGCTAGTATCAGTTATACTATCTATTTCAAAACCATATTGCCAATTATCAAAAGAACTAATTTATGAATAAAATAAAAATGAAACCAAAACATTATACACCAACGTGAAACACATTCTTTAAAAAAATTACATTAAGGTGGGAGAAATACTTTTCATACTTTTCAGAATTAATATTCTCCACCCTCCTGTAAAGATCAGAATTTCCAAAAGGAAGAAAACTGCAGAATTGGTAAGTAGTACTAATATGAACGCTTTAGAAAAAATGACATCTCTTCTTTATCAGTTGAGAAAACAATGACATAACATTTATCAGAGCCTAACGTCCATGTTATGTACCCTATCTACAAATTATATCACAAATAAACATTTATCTTTGCACACCCAATAAAGAATATTAGTTTTCAGGCATGATTAATAAAATGGGAAACTTTCTTTACAATTAATAAGATGGGAAACTTCTGTAGAGGCAATAAACAACATTTTTTCATCTGTCAGTACTGCTGTATGTGATAAAGTACATGAAATATGTTTCATGAGCCATTGAAAAACTATAATTTTGCCTGAGATGTAGATCTATTTTCCATAAAAGTTAATAAAAACATCTTAATATGATTCAGAATCTATTTAATTATATTATTTGAAATTTGAAACTGATCATTAGATGTGTAAGGGAAACGTCTTCAGGAAGCCAGCATATTCATCATATGTATTTTAAAATATAGCTGGCTAATTGTGATAGCTTCTGTTTTAGTGGCCATTTTCAAAGAAGCAACAAGGTAGTAACAAGCAATTTAAGGTGCAGTAGATGCACCAATAATTCACAAGTAACAGGTGTTCATCAGTACATGAATAGGTTAGTATCTACTACTAAGCCAAAGTGATAACTTCCTTAAATCTTTGATTCACTGTGTTTTTTCTCAGTGGAAATCAGATGGATGTGGGTCTAGCCAGCCTACACAAACACCTCTTATACTGCATATTTTCTAAGTGAAGAACAGGATGTTTTCATTCAATTTAAATCAGCAGAAAGTAGTGGACATTGGGGAGAGGGTGCTAGCCTCTACTTTAAGTTGTTCCTCTCATAAAAATTCGCCTGACTGATCGTGTAGCTAGATTTGTTAGACCGTTTTAAAAAAAGTGAAAAGCTAACAGAATACAACAATTTTAGTTCAACCTATATGACATAAAAGGAAGACAACACAGAAAAAGGCAGGTAATTACTCTTCATGAAATCCTGTGAACTGCTCTCATTTTACATAACCATTTCAGTGGAATTATAGTTATGCTTGAAGACACACAAGCATGTACACATTAGTGATGCATCTTTCTATCAAGTCAGGACCATTTTTAGTCGGTGGGGGACTTTGCAGGTACTGTTATCATCATTTCATCCTTGTTCAGTTGCAGAAAATGTGTAAGATCCAAGGACATGGTGGTAGGAAACAGACAGGTTATTAGCAGAGTTGTTTGAAGCAATTTCAAGGAATCTTGCCTTATGTTTAAAAGACAAATAATCCAAGACATTTTTGTGCATGGAAAAACTGGAATTTTTCCATTAATGGAATTTTAGGCCAAATTCCAATTGACCCCACTGGAAATACAAGTATAATGACATGCTGAAACTCTTAAGGGCAGTGTGCTCTTTCCTCTGCCTACCAATTTTTTACTCACTGTGTACCCAGCTTGTACATCCTCTGCTGAGGACTTTAAGCAGGCAGCTTTCAGGTGTTAACAATGAATGAGCCATAATGCTTAAGAAAAAGCTGCACTGTGAAAGCTGTCTTCCAGTGAAATCAACTGGAGCATGGACTGCAGGCCAGGGCTCTCAGAGAAGCAATCCAGAATTTAAGTAATAGAAAATTATAACACCTTTATTATTTAATTAAACATTGTGACTGGTATACGTATGATTACAATCACAGCACCCAGAAGTATAGTGAAGACTAAATTCAGCATCACAGTAAGTTAAATTCACAGCAAATGACCTGTATGCACTTCCCGAACTTCAGTCGGTCCTAAACATACCAACAGTGCTCACTTGAGGCTTTGGTTTTTGTTATTGTCAAAGGACTGGTCATCAGAAACGCTCATACACTTATAAGTGCAGTAGCGCTGCTTCCTATATGAATTCTGGCCTGCCAAAATGATGTACAGATCAGTTGCTTTCAGGGCCTTTCCTCAGCTACAGTCGCCTTTTGTCCAACAAAAGGACCTTTGTTAACACTAAAAGCAATAAATCAGGTGTTAGCTGATGCCTTATACCAGTCTTCATAAACAGCCTGAGCAAGTGTATTGTGACATACCAGCTTTCAGCAGCTGAAGCAAGGCTTACAGCTGTGGACTGAGCAAGTTATTTCTCCAGTTTAAGCTCAAGTAGGTCTGCACTGGAAGCAGTTCATTAAGATACAGACCAATCTTGTTCTTTGCTGCTCTTTTCCTGGGAGCTGCATATTCATTCTCATAGGTGGCTCCTTCTTCAGCAGGCTTGGATCCAGGATTCACCTCCCTGTACCTGTCCTGGGCTTGCGAGTACAATCCTGAGCTGAGGCTTTTTATAGATATTGGCTTGAGTGTTTTATGCTTTCAGCATAGCTCAGCTGAGGACAGCGATTGTAACTGTCTTTTGGGGTCTACCCCAAAAGTATGGTATTTGTCTACCATACATAGATTTATCATGGTCTAGTCTGATTGTATTGCTGTTACATAGAATGCAAGCAGGCAGGTAGCTATGTGCATGTAGACTCTATTTCTATGCTTTCTTACTCTGTGGAATGGTAATACTGGCTACAAGTAAGAGCAGGCACCTGCATAATGGGACCTTCTGCTTTTTATAACAACTAAATGTATTTTATTAAAAAGAGTTGAGTGGTGCAGCTTAACGCGCAAATGTTGTTGACAGACTTAATGGAATTGAGTTACTAATATCAATCTATAGTAATGGAAGGTGTGATCCAATATTTGCAAGTTGATCAGAATTCCTTAGCAGTAAGCTTACATGGAAATTTAAAATAATAATATGAGAAAAATAATGGTAAAATAATACTTGCTTAACTATATATAGTAAGGTTTTCATTCACAGTGCTATAAATCTAGAGCGTCTGTTTTGGTGTGGTCTTGCCTCAGTCCTTAATTCCCGAGACAGAGTTCGCACAATCACTCACATGTGAAATAGATGACATTTGAGATTTCCCGTGTTTGGAGGAATTTGGAATTCCAAGGTTCTGTCACCTTCATGTGTTCCTGTGAGCAGGACAGGTGAACAAAATGCAGCTCATGGGCCCAGATTTTTTTTTTTAAGCTGGAATTTGAATTTTGAACTTGCTGTGGCTTTGTGCCAAAGGCTAGATGTAATTCTCTCTCTTCAGGTAGTGATAAATTTAGAAGCAAGGCAGGGAAAAAAAAACCCTGCATTTGAGTGATTTGCACAACACCTAACAGAGAAAAAATGCCCTATCGCTGTCAATAGGGTGAATATTTTATCAAAACTACACTCACATCCTGCTCTATTGAGATTAACTTTACCTGCTGAATGTTGTGAAATTTATTTCAGTGGCCTATGACCACTATATATCAGCATCCGACCCCTATCTATATAAAACAATAAGCATGAGCTTAAAGCTCTCTTAGAGGCTGTCTGAGAGATGTATATTTACTGACATATAACCTGACTAAAGCCAAACATCATTACCCCTGTGACTGATTGGAGGGCAGTCATAACTTAACAGTTTTATTTCCCTTCTACAGCTGAGCTCCTTGACCATGCTAGCTGAGCTGACACGGCATTTTAAGTCTTGTTACCAGCTCAGTGTCTCTCTTGTAATAACGAAAGAAAGAAAGAAAAAGAAAGGAAGGGAAGAGCAGCAAGAAAAGCACCTCTTTGTTTAGCCTCTCCATCTTAATCATTACTGATAGGCTATCAATAATTTCCACTTGGTTGAGTAGTTGGCTGAAGGTTAAATAAATTCTGCTTGGCTATTTGCATGATCATACCTGAATGCAAGAATTTCAATTTGAAGCAGATTTCTTTTTGACTGCTCCTCGGGAGGTACCTTCCCCTCAACTCTCTCCCCCTTGTAGCTCAACCAAAGTTTGTAGACTCCTTTTTCCTCTCCCAAATCCCACACTGTAAGAAACCTCAGGGATTGGCAAGTGTGTAGCTCTCAAGTATGTTTCAGCACAGTTAAGACAAGGACTGTCCTTTGGCTCTGTGCCGTTCCCTCACACTTCTTGGAGCATTAAGATAGGGAAGGGGGATAACGCCCATCCCAAAAATGCTGTGCCAGATAGATGAATAGAAGGCCCCAGCTATCTCTCTTATTCCTCCCTCTTTCACAAAAATATGACACAGAAATCTTAATTCAATTAATTATGGTGAATTCTTCGGCTAATAAACCTTTTACAGTGGAATGTAGTGGAAAAGTGAATTTTATATAAGGAAAATAATTGCTAAACGCAGTCTAAAACTGCTAGTTTATTCATCAGCCAGTATCATCAATCTATTTGTCAATAGCTTAGAAATACTGTCTGAATAAAACAGTACGCTGCAATCATCTATTAATATAACTCACTAACCTGACAAAGGCCATGCAAGTTGCTCAACCACTCGTGTTTTCACAAAGTACAAACCTGTGGCAGCAATTTCTGTACAACAAAAATATTAAGTGGAATAAATGATTATTGCATAAAATATGTTTTATAGAAGCAATAAGTACACAGAATTATGTTTTATTAACAAAGTCTTGACCCTCTAAATTTCAGTATCCACATTTAAAATGCCACTGCCAGTTAACCCCAGGGCCAGCCTCATTCTAACTCTGGTGGACTTGTGCCAGAAATGAATTAAAGCAGAAGGATACTCAAAACAATTGAAAATCTGGAACGTGAAGTGGGTATGACCATTTGCCTCCTTTGTTTACTATTAGTCTTCAGTGTTTCTTATAATCACAGCTTTGACTTCTCAGTTCTTTGCAGAGTATATTGGCTTCTGCAGAAGCATCATGTAAATTAAAAAAAACCCCAGCTTTTAAAGAATTAAAAGCAAAATATCAGAGTATCATGAGTCATTTCAATATCGACTAAGCATAAATTCATTGTACAGGTTGTTGTGCGGACACGAGTTTCTGCTAGTTTGGGACATAGTGTGTCTATATATAGATATAGATATACACTACACCTATATATATATTTTTAATATATATCTCTCTCTCTCTGAGTGAGTGTCTGTGTTTATACTCACATACATACATTTATACAGACAATCAGCTCTTCATGTGGAAATTTCAAATGCTTTCCATTTTTCATTTCTCTCTGGCAACAAGTTTGCGAAATGCTTTAAGCAAACAATATACCTCCATGAAATTCCACCTAGCAAAAAACTAACCTGCCAACCCTCATGGCGATATCACTGTTGTCATTTAGCAGAGAGAGAGAACCATGGGCAGACTGGAAAGAGCATCGAAAACATTTCTGTGTTATTCCTACTGTGGTACTGAAGCACTACAGAATGTTATATGCTCGAGAATGCACAAAAAGCTTAATCAGTAATTGCCTACTAACCCTCTCAAATGAATACCCACTGGCTTCTCAGGGAACCACATCTTATTTTGGGCAAGTGCAGAGAGGAAGTGCCTATTGCTCACAAATAATAAAAACAAGTAAATCTGGCACTGAACTGCTATAGTGACACTGGAGTAATAATTTTTCATGTGTTTGGTATCTTCCATCTCAAAAGACTGTCAAGGTCTATGTCTACTATGTAAATACAGCATGAGTGGAAATACTACCAATTCCAAAGACAGGCAGTTCCAAAGAAACCAATACTGAGCAATGGAGTGAGGGTGAGGAGGAGACACCTGACCACAATTGCACAGCAATTTTTACCCTTTTATGAAGACTGTTACAAGGCATTTATGGGCTTCCAACATGAGCAACCTCATTCTTGAAGTTTCTTAAATTGCATTATAAGCCTTTTTTTTTTTTGTTAAATCTGGTGGATCTTCCTGAGGCATTTGGAGACCTCAGACTAACTTAGGAAAATCTATTCCTCCAGTTTCTTGCTCACTTTGAAAATAAGTTATTTAACACGTGTTCTCAAAATTCTTGATTTACTAGAGCTCACAGACATGAAACATGATTTTCATCTGAGCTTTCTTATCTAAAGAAATTCAGAAGTTGTTTAATGATGCAGTCTAGTGACGTATGTTAGACAGATTCTCTTTTCCAACGGAATACTCTTCTCTGGGTGCTGACATGAGATGAAAAGTTGTATAGGTTATTAGTTAAAAAAAAAAAAAAAAAAGGACATCATAGACATGTTTTAAGAGGTGTCTTTTCTTTCTCACCTTGCACAAAGGTGTTTACCTGGGAAGATGCTCTAATTTCTGCATATTTCAAAACCAGTTCTGCATCCTGCAAAATCCAGTACTCTTACCTTTACATGTAAGGAAAACTGTTAAGCCAAGAGGCACAAGTAAGATTTACTGGAAAAAAGATAAACTTTTGTGTTTTTTTTTAATCAAACTCAATTTTTTGTTTATCATCTCTCAGCTGTCAATTTGATAATGGCTGTTCAATTCTGCACTCACATAATTGGCGACAATTCCTATTCCAATCTATGTTATGTACATCTCTTAAGCTGACAACAGGACTGTGCTCCTAAGGGCAACGCATTTGGGGACGAGAATTTAGCCACTGGTAGGTTTCATTCAACTGAACAATAAATTAAGGTGGAGTTTTAATGTCTTGGTTTAACCAAGATATTAAAAGATATAGAAAGAATTGGAATGCAGATTTCATTTAAGAGCAAAGTAAGTCCATTACGTAAACAGCAGCAGATCTCATCCAGAACATGTCACATAAATATCGTACTATCAAACAAGTAATGTAAATTATCATACATACTCTATAATTGAAAAGTGTATTATACATTAGTGAAGTCACCCATTTATTTAATCATAATCAGTTCCAATAAAGTCTCATTTAGGAAAGTTGAGTGTAGTTCAGAGTGGATGGTTATGAGGACATCAGTCACATGAGCAGTTCTGAAAGCTAGGTCTTATATGTGGAAATCCATATGAAATTATTTCATACCTCGTATGATGGAAACTTACACTGAAATGGACTAAAACTGTGGGATTCAGAACTAGAAAAAAGTGAAACCTGTATATTGCATAACTGTTGTATATAACATTCTTAGGAAATTTTTACTTAAACAAGATTTTATCTTTGCAAGAACTCATTACAAGAATAGCTTGGTGTTTAACGCTAACAAGAAATGGTTCAAAGGGGGAAAATCCACTGACATGTAACAATTGAGGATTCTAATAAAATACAGCTAGGATCCAAACCTCTTATGTTTAGCTTTATAAATCCAAACTCTTAGTAGGAGAAATTCTAAAAGACCAAACATATGCAAATCTGTATTACAGAAAAGGAAGAAAAATGCAAACATCATCTCTCACTGCTGCCCTTCTACTTTAGTATTTGAGGTAAACCAGCCTCCAGACATGAACTAGAAATGTTTTTGATTGAACTTGCTGACATTAAAAGACATGAAAAAAGAGTAGTTTTGCCTTCCATACATTGTATCATTCTAGAAAAAAAAAATGTAGCAACATTCGATGTCTTGGTTTCAACAAAAATGCCAGTCACCTAATCTGATGGTAAGATAATACAGATAGAAAATGTATATCATGGCAACAGTTACGGAAGCAATTCGTGATGAATACTTAATTTGGTACCATTAGCCTCTTTTGAAATTATCATTAATGATTTTTCTTTTATTCTTCCACATATTTTGCACAGCTGTTCAGCTAATCATTCGCATGGACTTATTTTAACCTATGGCTTATTTATTATCCATGGCAGGCAGTCACTCTTCAGACAGCGGTTACCAAAGTTATACATGACTCTCTGCTTTCTTCGTGCTCCAAAATTTAAATTTCTAATATGGCTACTCCCCTTTCTGTTGTGAAGAGTTATGTACATACATACTCATGGGAATACTTGCATGCAGATATATTCAAGTCACTTTCGGCTTCAGCAGTATCATGGAGAATAACAACTCAGCCATCTAAATGTTCTTAATTAAATGGGGTACAAGAACAGAGAAGAGTTAAGGTTGACAAGAATATCCACACATCCCCATTTTTAAATTTTTTTGTATTTACTGAGCTTCAATCATGATCCTCCAATACTGAAATTCCATATTATTTTTTGTATTTTGATATGTATCTTTCTTTACAAAATCCAGTAGATACTAAGCAAAGGGGCTTCTTTGGAAACGTGGGGTAAAAATTAACCATTTTGGCTATCCTGTCCTTACACGCGTATCTAGCCCTGATGTGCTTTGCTTTGCCTAGCTAGATGCACATCCGTATAAACATGCAATTCATCCAGTTTTCATAACATATGAGTAGATGAGGACACTCAAAGAGATAACCATGATGATACGCAGAAGTGGTCAGGATACCTTATTCCCATTTTTGTGTTCCATAACAATATTTGAAGGTAGGAAAAAGTTAACTTAAAAGCATATAGGCAGTTATTAAGAGGAATTACCAAAGAGTTTTCAACCATAGGCAGATGGAAACCAGCTAGCAAGATTATGTATTATACTTGCAAACACATACACTTCATGCTAGAAGTGACTCTTGGCAAGATATATACCCTCCTCTCACCTCATTGCTTCTAAGCCTTTCTGATCTCACGCACACACTATAAGTGAAACATCATCCCCTTATCCTGGAAAACAAATCTTACAGGATGCATGTAGAGAAGCCACCAGTGTAGAACACAAAGGACAACCAAGAAGCCTACTGACTAGAGATGCATTTTTGGGAAGTGAGGAGGGCACAAAGAGGCGGCAGAACAATCCCCATGCACTAGCACACATGCCCTGACATTCCTTACTTCATGAGTAGCCCACCTGGGGAAGAATAAAACAGTTTTAGCCAACCTTTTTCTTCATTTTGCTTTCCATTTAGTACCTTTAAAAGTTATACTAGATTTAGACAGCTCTAAAGCTCCATATCCAATTCTGTAAGTAGCCACTGTGTGATCATTCATTTCCATTTCTAAGTAGACTTGTACAATATTGAATTGCCTTGGTCAAAATTACTAGCCGTTCTTACACCACAGCCTTGAGAATAGCTACATTGTTTGAAGCTCTGAGAACTGATGTCCTTCACACCAATAAGTCTGTGATCAAACCCAAGTAAAACTAAGAAACTCCATATGTCTCTGTGTATTTGACGGCCTTTCTCATGATATGCTTGTTGCTGTGTTTGCTATTTTCATTTTCAAACTATAGGAAGGCAGACCTTGGTTGGAAGATTGGCATACTTAGCATTTACTAATACTTCTTACAAAATGTCTGAGTTTATAATAAACAACAGGGTGCAACTTTTCAAGCAAACATGTCATGGTGCTAGGTTTAGGTCAGTGAAATAAGATGCAGTCAAAAGACATGCACCAAGAAAACCAGTCTGCATCAGTTCCACTGCACAGGAACAGCTTATTTAAACATCTTAACCACAACCATATAATTCTAACTTCAAAACACACAGTACAAATAGGAGGTCTAACTGATCTCCTTAGAAGAAGGTACAGAAAGATCAAAACCAGAAAGAGCTAGATAGGTTCACAGCAGAGAATTTAAGAGAAGATAAAGTACCAGAAGCACAAAGACATTCACTGCTTAAGAACTATGTCTACAGAAATCAAGAGGTACCAAAGTGCAGGTGGAATCCTACACCTTATATTCTGTACCTAGAATTTTTAATCCACTTCCTGATTGTCCCAATAGCTTTAAGAGATTTTCTTCCTCACCATCTCAGCCTGTAAAAATAGCATTCTTAATATACTGACGTGAGTAGCAACTCTTGTAGCAGTATTCTGAAAACCCAATGCTTAATATTTTGATCTTTACCCTGGAAGATTCAGCCTGACAAAGGGTATGGAAGACCTCACTTAGTATCTGTGAATATTGTTCAGCACAAGGGCTCACATTCGAGACAAAATGTCTTTGCAATCCCAGCAGCGTGTGTGAACTTTTGTTTCATTTAAGAGAAATAATTCTACAGTAGAAAAAACTTTCTGCAAAGTTACACAGAAAGCTAAAACCTGCTTGCAGTTCTACTTCCCCAAATGCTATCATCTAGCTTAAACTAGCAATGAACAATTTCCAGATATGCTGGGCTGCAGCCAGCTTTCTAAATGAGTATTTGTGATTTAGTTCATATTTTCAGGCTTCTTTATTAAATACCTCCCAGTTCCATCTTGCCTAATATTTGATCCAGCAAGTTTAATGACCATCCCTTCATTAAACATTACAAGCTTTTTAAGACCTTGGCAGTGCTGCATTTCATTCAATAACCTAGCGCTGCTACAAAGTCAACACTGAGTGCCAAGTTAATCCCTCGTGTCCACTAATTATGTCCAGTGCTGCAGCTTCTTGGGCGAGCCTGAATCACTGGGGAAGTGCAGGATTTCCAGACCAATGGATTCAGCACTCCAGCCATATCTCATGTCTTGACACTAGATGTCAGCGAAGGGTAATTGTTGTCTCAATTTAGAGGCCAGCCCAGGTAGCTACTAGCAACCTCTGTTAATGTTTTATAGCAAAGGTGAAGTATAGCTCAATACAAGCAGCAGACATATATTACAATAAAAAAGGATATAGTTGTCTAGTGTTTTTAAAGTCAGTCATAAAAGATGAATAATGATGCAGTTTAAAACTAAAAGACAGCTGCCAAGCTGAATGGCCATGATGGATGTCTAAACACCCTGTGTGGAGAAAACCTGTTCCCTAGAGACTACCATCCAAAAAATTAATTACTACGATTCAGCATCTTTAAATGTGCCACTTAATATACTGCCACCATAATTAAATTTCCAGCCCTGTGACCTTGAGACCATTTCCTGAGATAATAAATGAGATCAAGGTTTAATCGATGCAGATGCAAGTAGAAACTGTCCAAGGAAGCACAAAACCATCACAATACAGTCAAGGTCAGGAAAGAAAAACCAAGTGAAGCTGCGAATCAACACTAATTACTTTCTTGTGATAAAAGATGTTTATTTTAATTTGCTTTATTTGCAAACAATAGTTGTATTGTGGTACTGACAGCAGCTTTTTAAACACTAGCCACTGAGGAAGTCAGCAGAGGGCATATTTGCCTCCTTGTAGATAGCGCATTTTGTAGCCAACGAAGCCATTTTCAGTAGCACACTGAGATCTGATAGCCAAGCTCATGCACACATGAAGCAATACAAAGACAAGAAACAGCTGACTGCTGCAGGTGCAGTTCTTCCATCCTAACGCAAGAAACCAAAACGTAAGAGAGATTTTGAGATGAGATGTGAAGATTTGAGGGCTGCTTTACCCCCTTTCGAGGTCTGAGTGACCCAGAGGGGATGGTCTGAGTTCCACTGTTGGACTTCACTAACCGCTAAATGAGACACTAAATTAGAAACAAAAACTACAAAATGAATGAATTCAGGGCTAATGAAGGTGGAGTTTTTAGAAAGACTGTACACTGGCCAGTATTCATCATGGCATAATTTAACCTCTTCCAAGACATATCTTCTGAAGTTATGGTGATGTAAAAGACCAACCTGAAATAAAGAGGGGGTGACTAGAGAAGTAGCATTTTTGTTTTGTAGCAGTATTATGCTGTACTTAAATTACATGCAGTTGGAGCACGAACCTTCTCTTTATAGTGCAGTACCAATTATTCATCCAAGAAGAGGGGCCAGTTTTCATATCACTCCCTTCTGATGCTGTATTTTAAAGCATTGCTTGTATTTATAACCACTGGCAGTTCAGCAAGTTCTGCCCACCTGCACTGTCCACCTTTCATCCTTTCCTCCAACGCTGTGCAGTGATCTTGGAGCAAACTGAGTGATACCATTACTGCATTTAAATAGAGGATCCCTGCATAAAATGTAATTTGCAGGTATCCGTAAAGAATGCTGCATTTGTACAATCAACCTTCTTTTTGTTTGCACTATAGATAATTAGTCACGTGCCGCAGCGTCTTTTTGGACAACAACTCCTGATCATTTCAGGAGCGTGTGTTTAATACACACAACTTGCTTTAGTTTTCTTTTGGTCTTCATGTGTAGTAGGAAACGGAGAGAAGGACGCAGAAGTCAGCAAGCCTAACTAAACAGGGAAAACTGTATTCAAGGACCAGAGCACAAAATTCTAACAGAAAGTCCATGTTTGTAGGAGTGACTGTTTCTACAGCCACGTACTATGTCAAGGAAAGACCACAGTTCTTTCCCAGTCCACTCATAGTTTGGACCTGTGCTTGAATGTTTCAATTTTCATTTTAAAAAAGAAATACGTTTTGAGGCCTCATGGTTTCAGTAAAATCCTTCCCATGGTACAGTGCTACATTTTTGACTATTCAGTCAGATCACTACTAGTCTGACCTGATAAGAGGAAACCATCTTAAGAGGAAAGGGGCAAATTTCACTCTTTAAGGTACATCAGTACTATATCACTGCGGATTCTCCAAAAACATACTTCACTCTATGTGCTTATGACAAAAGTGACTCATTTCCCAGGTCACACCTGAATGGTCAGGTTCCACACTGCCCCGCAACAGCCACTACAAAGTAACATGTGTGTCCACGCTAAAAATTCATGTAACTTGAAACTGTTGGAAGGGAGTGAAATAAACCAAATTTGATCTCTAACATTACTAACACAAGAAAAAATTCTGATGACTTAATTCCCTTGAATAATAATGAATGATTAATAATACGATGAATTTTCCTTAGTATAACTCAAAATTACATTTAACACAACTACACCATCGATGATCTTGTTTAGGTGCAGTGATATCAAGTGAATTCAGTTAGTAAATAATGTATAAAATCTTAACAAAAGCTCATTTTGTGTGAAAGTATATTTGTCTTCTAATATCAATGGTCATTAACGTGGTACAAGAGCAACTTCATGCTGAATTCAGGCTAGCTAATATTCTCAGGCATCTGCTGTCCTAGGATGTAAGACAAGCAGTGGCTCCATGGCAAATCATCAGGTTTTTTAATAGAAAAATTTATAAAGATAATACCACCAAATAGAGGACTTGTTATTTTAACAGAAGTAAACATCACTGGGGTTCTCCCTTAATCCTATACTGTTGGAGAAATTAGAACTAGGTGGTAGTGGGGTGGAATCTATTGTTTAAAAAAAATAGCTTGCTAACTTTGAAAGATCAACCTTTTGTAGAGGTAGTTTACTTTCATTCCAAATAGCTCAGATTAAAGAAAAAAAAAGTGTGAAAAATTTTTGCTCTGGCACTTAAAACCTCAGAGCTATAAAAAGCACAGAAACAATCAGTAAGAGGACAGGGAGATAAAACTGTGAAGTGATGCAGACAATAGATCATTAAATAATAGTATATTTAGACATAATTTGTTGTAAAACAGGTATTAAACAGCTATCTCCATCAATCTAGCCAACATGTAGTAGATTAAATTATGAGCCATTGTAAATTCCAAGGTTAAAATGCGATTGACAGACTTCTAGAAATAACATCTCAGGAGAGCCGGGGTGATATACAGAACCCCCGTGATGACAGCAGCAAAGACTGTGGAGAGCTCTGGAATCACTCCATATCAGCAAGACCAATGTAAAAAAGGACAAAGCAGAACAGTCCAGTAACCATCAGGAATTTAAGACTTCCAAATACCAACGAGTTCAGAGGACATAAGAAAAAAGGAACAACAGATGGCCTGCTGAAATGTAATGTTAAATTCACTGAAATTTTCCAGAGATATTACTTTCAATTCAAGAGTTGAAAATAACTGTATTATCAGGGCATGTTTTCAGAGCATCTGTGAGTCACAGGACGGTACCATGTTTAATGCATAGTTAACATGCACTTTAATCCCGTGAGCATGCATGAGCATGTGTGAAACACGAAAAGGAGACGCTGAGAATGATTAAGACAATTATTTCCTAGTCAGAAACTATGAGCTTTCCTTTGAGAAAAGGAAAATTTTGGTAAAATAGCCATCATGTTTGCAAAAATGACAAAATCACCTTGAGGACGCAGCCCAGCTATAGGTCTGAAAGAGGAAAGACACGCAGTGTAAACAGTGGAAAGTTATTAGGTTCAAAGAAGCAGAAGATAGATAACATAGTAGCCTGGAAAAAACAAACAAGATCCTACTGTCTTAAAGTCTTCAGTCTTCTGAGGATGGAGATAAACACAGATTCTGTTTCTGGATTCTTCTGGAGATGTTTGACTTCATTTAGGCTGAATCAAATCTATATTGGAAATTAAAACCATCACTGATGGAAGCCTCTAGATGATCCGCCTTCAGTGTAAAGTAATTAAAGCTGGATTAAAAAATCTGCTTTAAGTTAACACTTTCAAAACTCCCACAGACTTCTGGTCCTGTTCTTCTGTTTGCAAGTAAGCTGGGAAATCCACTCTGCCTGATATGAAACTTTTCCTCCTGCCATTCTGTACTTCAGAGAATGAAAATAGGTAGAAACTAATGTTTTTACTCTTATCTGACAGGCTAGTGTTTGTAACCAGTGTATTGTTCTAACACCATTCTCAATAAGAAGTCATTATATGACAGATGTCATTGCATGACAAATGCCACAGATTGCCAGTAGTGGTGGTTCCCCTCTTTTCTTATTGAAAGATCAATTTAGATGCATCAAGACAACCTGAAGCTGCTACTGGTAAGTACAATGGGTAGTTTCAAAGGAGAACAGGCCACATTTCAATTACAAATTTTTATTTTACATTTTTAGCCTAATTTGGTCTCTTTGTGATAAACAAGATGTTTTACATATGCCCAGTAGGAATAATTGATAGTTCATGCTTCTGTGTGTTATACTTGTTAAAATATTTGCATTTAAAAGCAAAGTTGGACTCCTAGCTCTAGGCTACATATATGTCTTTCCTAAGGAACATCAACTAGAAAAAGCATTTTGAATTATAATTGTCCTCCAAATCTCAAATTAAGAGAGACAGAATGCTGTTAACTCTTCACTTAAATCACTTATCCATGTGAAAATGAATTGTGATTTAACAAAGTTGAGTAGAGACCTGCTCTAGCAGATAGGCTTTAGTCACATGACTCCTTCCATTCAGTCAGTAAAATCAGACACACAAGTGAAGATTACTTACACCCTCAAGGGTTGAAAGATCAGACCTCAGGTAATTACAGCATTAGAACACAACATGTATTTTATGGGGAGATCAATTCTATATTTAAAAGCTTTATAGCTTGATTCAGAAAAGCAAATTACTTAAACTTTACAAAAAATAGTAATAGATCATGAAAGAAGAGCTCCTCTGTTCAAAACACTTACTAAATTCTTCAGGCAAGCATTTCTTACCTTAAAAAAGGCATGTTGCATAGGACACTTCCTGTGTTAGGCTTTTGGAACTTTACAACATATGCACTGCAGAGATATGGAATATAGAGAGGCACATCAAATGTTTTCAGCTGAGACGGCTGTAAGAAAGAATATTACATTTGAAGGCTAAGATTTTCAAAAGTCACTAGTTACTTTTCCATGGCTCTCTTCTGTGAACGTGCATATAGAAAAATCATCAAAACGTCTTATTGTCAAGAGGTTTAAGACACTGAAGCAATCAGATTTCCCAAATTCAGAAATTCAATTCAGTATTTTAAAATACTTCTGCGTTTGCACCACAAAATTGTAGTGTAATATAATTAGTCACTTTTGAACACATAACTGATTTTCTTTTTTTCATTTGAGCATCTTGGTAGTAAGAAATGAATGTAGAAAGTAACAGAATAGGCACAAAGCTTAACTTTTAATTTGCATACCTTTTAAAGTGTGAACATTATAATGGCTTTACTCATTGCATGCAGTGTCATGTGTCATACTGTAGCAACCTGCATTTTAAGTGTGTGTGTATATATGGGGATGTAGGACAGAAGACTGTACAGCAGTTTGTGTACAGCTAAGCTGTACAAGGCTGAGCACAACCCACCATCCCCAGCTCAGTGACAGCCGACTCTGTTCTTCACAGTTGCATTCCAGCACCGCAGTATCTTCTAACGCTGACAGAACTTCGCAGCGGCACAGCTGGCTCTCCCTACTCCTTCCCAGTCTTACGTTCTCACAACAGTAGCTCCAAAAGATTTTCTGCCAAATCCTAGATTCTCGTCTCTCTCATATGTTGCTCTAGTAATTAAAAGGGGGGAAGGCAGTGAAATTGGCTAGGCTCTTCCCTTCTTCCTAAGGTACCACCTTCAGAGTGGATGTAAGCAGTTGTCACATCTGCTGCAGTTCGGGGTTATTAGATGCCTCAGGTAGTTGGAGCTCAGTATGTTCAGTACATAAACAGCTGCATATGAATTTTTATGTCAATCTAAGAGCCTACAGCTTGTTTCGCCATTAGAGAGAGTGCAACTAAAGCTCAGTAAAGGCAGAGGGTTTGTGTTCATGCACTGCTGCCATTCTGTCCTGTCATTTACTGTGTGAATGCAGAGGGATGTGCCTTACTAGTTCATACTTCCATATTCACCAGAACATTACTGTTATTAAACCTTGTTAGATGGCAAGTGAAGCCTATGGTAAAAAAAAACAAAAACAAAACAAAAAACCCCAACCCCCCAAAAAACACAGGAGAAAGGAGGAGAGGAGAAAGGAGGAGAGGAGAGGAGAAAGGAGGAGAGGAGAAAGGAGAAAAAAGGAAGAGCTGAGTCCAGTACAGTTAGTAAATATATCATCTACAGGAAGAGATCAGTGATAAATGGCTTGACAATAGAAGGGTGTCCTCCGATTCCTTACTTCTGCAGCCACAGAAAGACATGTTATTCTGTAAGATTATTTTGGGATAAACTCGGAAATACAATAGAGTAAACAAAATAGCTTGGGACGTTATTCTTTGGTCATGCAAAAGCATATCAATTTATATATCAGGTACTATATCCACCTGATGGTCTTGCCTGCAGAACCACCATCCCCATTGAAAAATGGAGCTTTAATTAGCCTTGAAATATTTACCTGTCCTTGGCCAATATGGGCACCGACATGTTTTGCTGGAATGACAGACTTTTTATTAACAGATTCCTGGTCCACATACTACACTGAAGATGAAAGAACTAAGAAAGTGTGTAGAGTGAAACGTTGGGGGCAGCTTATTAAATCAATATGTATTTGTTAGATAATGGGTTCTCAGTCAAGAATGTTATTTTGAAAACCTAAAGAACGTATCCAAACATGTCTGCCAAATGGAATGGATCCTCCAAAAATCTCAGAGTATTCTCAAGTATGCCAGCAAGTGACAGCAAGATGCTGAGAAGAGTTTAAATCTCTTAATACCTTAACAGAAGGTTAAGGCATTGGGAGCACTGGAAACACTGTAAGTAAGCTAATGGGAGCCAAAAAGAACGCCTATGCTAGTTGCAATGTATGAGTAACAATTTCTAATGACCTCTTGAAATATCTATAAAATTATACACAAATATATATACAATCTATATATAATATATAATATTTTAATATACAAAATATATAATATTTTAATATACAAAATATAAACATATGACACCTGCTGGGACATGGAACCCTTTCTTGTATAAGGTAATGATGATCTCAAGGCTCAGAGCCAGCAGACTTGGGTGCTAGTCTATGTTCTACCTCTGTCTGACAAAGTGACTCCAAGTAAGTCACTTGCTAGCACTGGGTCCACTCTTATCTGTCTGGCTATTTTTGCTGTAAACAGTGTGGGGCAGACATTGTCCCTTGCAATATCTATGAAATGTTCAGCAGTTTCATTCAGAGCCTCTGGGCACAACTGATATAAACATAAACAAAATATTTACCCAGTTAGATCCGCAATATGTTACCTGTTACCTTAAAGTAAACACGTGATTAAATTCTTATCTAGTGCATCTATGGGACACTCAGAACGTAACAGTAAAGAAATTTAAAAATCAACATATAGTTAATAGGGCAATAGAAATGAAGAGAAGCCTGTGCAACAAAGTAAGAAGCTCTGAAAAATGGCAGAGAACGCAGAGAGTTCAGCTTATGTTTATGACGCTTTACTCTCTCCTGTCATTTCAGCGATGTTCATAAATTTGGCTACTTCTAGAATAGTTGAACTCAGATTTTACAGACATGCAAATTTTTTTTCTGCAGTGGAAAACAAAACAGAAATGAATATATAAAAGCTGTCATCTACTGACTCACCATGGTAATTGCTGATATAGTGGTTCAGTGGTAGCACTGAGCATGTGCAGAAAAAATAAAAAGATGGCTGATGTTTGCACACTAAACAGCATGAATCATAACATGGTATCAATATTAATCTATCCTTTATAAAATCTTAAGACCTTTTCATTTAAGGAATAAGATACTGCACAACAATATGATGTATTCTCTTCCAAATTAGCCACAAACCATCTGGTTTCCCTCCAATTACTTGATTTTTTTTCCTATACCTCTAAATGTTACTGACCTAAAAAAGATCTGATCAAAGGCTGTTGAAATTCTAACCCCTCCAGCAACTATTAAATTGGTCCACTCTGTGTCCTGTGCTGACAAATCATTATACTCCAGAGCCTTACAATCCATGGTAGCATCTCAATTAGAGATAAAGATGAAGCAACAGTGTTCCAAATTCATCCATCCACCTAAATATGACTTTATTCTCAAATAAAACAGAAAATCCATACAGTGATTCATATTCACAGTCATCGCTGAGTTCACTGATAACAGAATACCATTTCTTTAGTAAGTTAATCAAGTTGTATCAAATCAACATTTTAAAGTTATGTAAAATGTCCTGCCTCAGCTAAATGGCATAAAAAACAGCATACTCTTCCCTCTTTCTAATGTTTTCTTCAAACTTGCATGGAAGAAGTTGGATTTTTATATAGCTTTCAATTTAGAGTTTGTCTTGACAAGTACACTGCTTAGTCAGTGAAGACTGGCTCACACAGGTAAAACATGCCGAGATTGAAGCGTGCAGAAAAGAACAATGAATTTGACTAAAAATAGATCTGCTGAATTTATTAATTTCTTCACTTTTATCAATTAATAGTACTAGTACAGAGACATAATTCAGCTGCAGCCCTTCCATCACTGATGCCAATGCTATTCACAAACACACTGTAAGTACAACAGAATTAATCACCTTTTGGCACTAAAATATAGACATCATACACCAGCACCTACAGCAATCCAAGAAAAGGTTTCAGTAAGCTTAGAAGAAACTACCAAGGTGAAGTGAGATGGGTTTTCTTGCAACATGCAGCATAATACAGAATCACAGAATAGCTGGGGTTGGAAGGATCTCCTGGAGATCATCGGGTCCAACCCCTCTGCTCAAGCAGGGCCAGCTAGGACAAGTTGCCCCAGGACCATGTCCATTTGGGTTTTGAACATCTCCAAGGACAGAGACTCCACAATCTCTCTGGACAACCTGTTCCAGTGTTCAACCACCCTTACAGTGAAGAAGTGCTTTCTGATGTTAAATTGGAACTTCCTGTATTTCAGTTTTTGCTCATTGCCTCTCATCCTGTCAGTGGGCACCAGCGACAAGAGTCCAAGCCCCGACCTCTTGATGCCCTCCCATCAGATATTTAAACACACTGATAAGATCCCTTGAGCCTTCTCTTCTCCAGGCTAAACAGTCCCAGATCTCTCACAGTATCTCCTCATATGAGATGCTCCAGTCCCTTCACCATCTTTGTGGCCCTTTGCTGAACTCTCTCCAGTAAATGCAGGTCTTTCTTGTACTTGGCAACCCAGACCTGGGCACAACACTCCAGATGTGGCCTCACCAGGGCTGAGCAGAGGGGAAGGATCACTTCCCTCAACCTGCTGGCAACGCTCTTCCTAAAGCAGCCCAGGATACCGTCCGCTGGCCTTCTTTGCCACAAGGGTGCATTGCTGGCACATGTTCCTATCATACAAGAGTGAGCCACAATGTGGAAAGCCAAGCAAGAATGACCCAAACTATTGTAACTATTCTCCTCTCTGTGGAATTTTTAAACTCTAAATCTCAACATGTTGAAAGTAGGCACTGCTGTCAGCAGAAGTTGTACTGAAGGAATGGAGCACCATTTATACCATTTCCATAATGCCACTTTTTCTAAATTCTCTCAACATGTAAATCCAGTCTATCAGCGGCAGGAGCCATTAAAAGCTAGGAATTACTTTGGCCTCAGTTAAGAGAAATATGCAAGTCCCTATCTCCTCAGCACAGCACTTGAGGAATGAATTGGGGTTGGGGGGAATATTTTCTTGCATTGAGACCTGTGCGATTTGACCAAGTTATCTCCACAAAAAGTTATAATGGTCACTTCTAATGTACTGCAGATTTTCTGGTATGTTGTGTCACTGATAGAATAACTTTTTTCTTTGTGGAACAATATACAGGGTGTTACAGACAGCCATATTTCAGTGTGATATCATTTGGTGTCTCCTGAAAGCCTCATGAAACCGTTTGGGGGTCTTTTTGAACTCCTTTTTAGTTAGCGCACGATAAATCCTCCTTTAGGCAACACACATTTTTATCTGTCTACACGAATGGCTCTATACTATGAGCCATTCAGTGTAAAGCTCTCTTGCAGTGACAGCTTTTCCACATTGCTCAAGCACGATCATCTACCATTTTACTAGTCTAAAATAATCATGATATTAAATGCTTTAAGTGGGTCATGGGATAGAATCCATAGGCAACTAGATCCCAATTTTATTCTGTTTTAGAAATTTGAAACTTCCCATTTTCCTAGGGTACTTTGAACTTGATGAGATGCTTAATACGTTTTGCAAAAATCTTAAGATTTTGTTTTATTGAATCATGGAATAATGCTGAAGATGTCTTAGATAATAATTTTGCATCCTCCTGAGATAAAAGCTTGTTATAAAGCCTTTAATTCATCCATTTGTTCTTATCTTACAGATACCTCAATGAAAGCATCTCAATTGCAAATTCAATTTGAAACAGCCAATAGTCTGGCATTCCATGGTAAAAGATACGTGGTCAATTCTCACTAAAATCTTCAATTTGGTAGTCAGTTTTTTTTTTTTCCTAAGGACTCAGTGGATGCAACACACAGGCAAAATTATTAACAGACCTATGCTTATATGAGGTCACAAAATTCTTTTTCTATCTCTTAATTATCATGACCTCAATGTCATTTGAGGACAGGAAAGCATTTCTATTCTCCTGCTACTTGCAGATACTAACTTATATTTAACAGACCAGAATCGATAATCTAGGAAGATTATTTAACTCTCGTTTTAGTTATTTCCACCAGTTCTATCCTTTTGAATCACAAAAGCAGCTGACAGAAAATATCCTCTTTAGATCAGATTCTAACATCAGAATATGACAAGTTGCCTATAGAATCCACCCAGTGAGCGACTTTATGCATTTGAAGTCATAATGATTATTTTTGTCCACAACACATGGACCATGCTACTGGCTTCTCACACCTAAAAAGGACCCAATCAAATTTATTCACCATGGTTAGCACGGAGAAGGAATTTTTAACTTCAACTAAGGAGTACTGCAACTGCTAGAGAAACACTAATGTCACTGTTTTGGAATAAAGTACTAATCAAAAATATACAGTCCTTTGTATATTTTGAAGATTCAGCCAGTTTGGGACACTTCAGCTTTAATAGTTTCATCCATCTTTAGAGTTATCTTAAAGTGAGGTTTCTGCCTATGATCTCTACTTGTTCTCTTAAAAGAAAAACAGTATTTTTAATACTGGAATTTTATTTTATTCTGAATGAGGATTTCTGAGATAATGCAGTGTCTAGTCTATTGGTGTGTCAAATTTCATACACAATTTCAATTTTCATTATTTTCCTAACAGATATATACAATGAAACACTACATCATATTGTAATGTTACATAACAGCGAGTCCTAGCAGACAGCTGCTCTTCTTTGGTTATCTTTTTTTTTGGATTGTAAGACAGATGGTTAAGCTTTTTTTCCCTCCAGAGTTCAGAGCTAGCTATTCTAACAGTAATACAATAATTTAGTGCTATCAGTGTGGAAACAGTAGATGTTTTGATTGCAGGTGTAAAGTTTTATCGTAAACACACTTCTTTGGGAAGACAACTACTCATTAACCTCCAAGGCCTTTGGAACAAGCCCTAGTTCTGACTACAGACTTCATTTGAATTACATCACTGGCTGTAAGGGAACAGTATGCTGCCCACTGTGAAATGAATATTCTTAGAGTATCAATCTTTTTTTAAATATAGTATCCTAATATGATCCATGACTTAAGTCACCTTTTGTACTGCTTGCTGTTTGATTATAATTTTATCTATTAATCATGTTAATCCAATAGAATCTGCCTTAATCAAATGCAAGTCAATTACCCAGTTCGTCAAATTATATTTTTAATGAAAGACATTTTTTAAGATTGAATACCAATTACGGACATGTTCAGGGAAGTATGGATAGCTTCAGAGCACAAGAACACTTGCCTCTCCGCTGATAAGGTAGTTTTCATATTCACTTCCAGGTCAAGTAGCCTGGAGAGCACTTCTGAATAGACACTCACAGTAGATAGCTGCTGCCCATGCATATAGTCACAGTCTCACCTAAAAAACATCTGCAGGCCTGCTGTTCAATCACAGAGCAGCATTAGGCTAGGTAAACTCTAAAGGACAGGTCATGACTTGCCACACAAGAATTTGAATACAATGGAAAGCTATGCTGGCTGACGAGTGTAAACACAGGATATGACAATATCAAATGCACCAGCCCCAGAGATGCCTGGATATTCAAAGTCCTGACCCACAAGAGCTCACTCAGAAAGTCTTCCCTGACCCTAACAGCAAATTTTATGTTCTTTTAATTTCCCTACAGCTAAAACTCAGAAGTAACAACCTCTCTATTTCATGAGTTTAGTTCTGGTCCCCATTTGACCAACTTCCACTGAATCCTAAAGGAAAATTGTGGAAGACTAGGTAAAAATCAATCAAGCTCTCTTCTTGTTTTAGCATATGTGCCCATATGATGACGAAGAGTGACTGGTCTGACAGAGGAAGAATGCTAACTGATCAACATAACCAAAAAACTTCCTAGACCTAATACCTGTAAAGACCATCCCTCCCTTGCTTTCTACTCCCACCTCTTCAATTCTGATCTTGCCTGGGTGTCCTGCTGCCTCTCCCATTCTATACTTGCTTCCCTGGCAGCTCCAGGGAGTCATTCTGAGGGCAACCACTTAATCTGCAGGTAGCTCCATGTACCTTTCAGTATTCCAAAATCTGGTCAGTAACTCCACTACCACTTTCCTTGGTTATTTACAGAGTACAAAATAATCTATCTTCTAGACACCTCTGTTTTAAGTTCCTATCACACCAAAGGCCTAACAGTACCATTATACAAAAGTTCTGCAGGGAAGAAGGGGTGACTGATGTTAAGACACATATTTAAGTGCAGCTGGCACAAGCAAACATTTCACTGGCAGTAACATCATAGATTTGGTGGTTAATTAAAATAAAGATCAAGTAAGACATTATTCCTTAGATACTTACACTTAAATGCAAAGTATACGTGGCATACAAATAACCAGAATTTTTTTTCCCTCGGAAGGAAGGATGGTGCACTGTACTTAACATGTAGGTAGTTCATTCAGGGTTTCAAAACAGTCTGCAAAAGCTATGCATTTATCACCATAGCTAAGAAACTAGAAGGAATAAACAGACTTCTCTGAGGCTACAAAGCAAACTAGTGTCAGGGAACTAGGCAAAATGGTGAGAGTGTCCAAAGACCTCAGTATTCTGAACAGACTGACTGACAGCTTTTGGCTATTACAGTCTCAGATAAGTTTTTCATTCAGACCGACTGGGTGAATATTTTCCAGGAGCAGAGGTGATGAAAGGGTCCTGATTTTCAACAACCTCCCTGCCAATTTGTTTTTCCAGGTTCTGAAACACTACACATAATTCCCTGACAAGGCCTGTTACCCCTGAGTCTTGGTGAACTTCATCTCCCTCAGGGAACGTCAACATTGCAGTTCAAGAAATAGGACTGTAGCTCATCTAAGCACACCTGAATAACAAAGCTTGCTAGTTCCGGAGGCCGTTACCCCGCACGGCAATGCAGAAGGCTCCAGTTTCCACCCGCCATACTGGACAGGCACAAAAATCCAGGGCTAAGCTCTAAGGTTTTGTTTGCTTCTGGTAGGCTAAATTGTCTAAAAAACTGTATGCAAAGTCAGCAGCCCAACATGCAGGACACCAAAAGGCACCATGAAGTTTCAGAGTGTACCTATATAACATAAGATCTCCTTAAGTATTTGGAGACATATTTAAAGCTATCTCAACTAGCTGTGCTCATATCTAGAGGACAGGATAATAGTATATGACAGCCTATAACAGTATGCAATCTAGGGATTAAATATCCTGACTTAATTGAAGTTCCTCCTGTTCAGTAATCCCTTACCAATTTTTTCCTGAAACATTACCTCTTTTCAGCTCCCCTCCCTCCCCCCCCTTTTTTTTTTTTTGTTTTTCTTCCCCCAGATGTACGCACTTGATCAACTTCACTAGACCTCAAATTAGCCAATAGCCAGGGTCAAAACTTTTAGGCTCTATCTAAGAAAAATAGCATGTTTGATGACAGGGGGCCCAGGGTTTATAGAAAGGAAAGACCATCTTCACAGTTGTTTCGCTCCTGTAAGGCTCATCTTCCCTTCTTTCACCGAAACGTTGACCTGAACCTGGTCCTATGTTAAAAAAACTCTGTTTCCCAGTGCAAGCACTTGACATGTGATGTGATTATGCTGTTGTCTAATGGAGGATGTCACTTAACAGAGACCATTCAACCAGTGAACTTTTAAAGGACATTTTATAAGTCCCAGAATAGTAGTACGTTCTGGCTAGGATGAATTTTAAATCACTCAGCCTAGATATTCATGCTACAAAGCTGATCAGAAAGGAGTCTTACTGGAGAGTGGGGCTGATCGCACAGATGACTTGGCAACACATCTTTTCAAACTTTGAATTTACATAGCAAACCAAATACTGAGAATGTGAAAGACATGGTTCAATGCTGCAGCACGCTGAATAAGATAAAACACAAAATACGTTTTGTTTGCAAGTATATTGCAAACACAAAGAGGAGCATTTCATCAAAGAAACTAACTGTTATAAATGAATTTCATCTGTAGCATTATCACCAACAAATCCCTTCCTAAAGAAGTTATCTTAAATTATGTTAATAATCTCCAATTTGAGCTAAATTCAAAATGCTAAACACATTCATTAGTTATGGCTTTCCTGCACCAACACTTTTCTATACATTCATCTTTTTAATCATCATTGTGTCATTTTAATTATCATAATTACAATTAAAACAACATGAGTTTTAAAAATGTTTTAATGTTCTACTAAATTATTTCATATTTTAAAAAACCTAATAGTTTTAATTTACTGTTAATTTCATTTGAATCACATTTAAAATATTAAGCAAGAGAGACATTAGGGGCTTTTGAGAGATATTACACCAGACAGCCAGAGCTTGAGTTTACTCACTACGCTGATTGGTGGCATGTAACATAATAAGCAGTGTATTTTCTAACTCCTAACAGATACATAGTGCCCCTGTTTTTCACTGTAACTGAATTGCCAATACAATATTGACAAAGTGTCACTAGGCTGGAGCCAAGCTGACCTCCTATTACCATTTTTCTTTCTATAAAGGTTATATAACAGGTTTGAAAAAGCCACTGCATTATTTGTGATAATAGCATGCCCAATTCTGCAGTTTTCACAAAGGTGGAGTTCTCAAAGTGTCTTAGTTGACAAGACTTGTACATCAATCAACTGGATTAATGAAAGAAAAATCACGTTAAAATGAGACTGTTTAAGAATTATGCTTTAACATTAATCTTCGAAAACGTTTTAAGAATTATTTTTTAAACTAATTTTTTTTTCACATTAGTTGGGGAAATCCTTAATGCAGAAACGTTCTCACGCAGATCAGGACTGCACATGATTACAAGTGACTCTGACTTGATGCCATTGGTTTTGGACTGAGGCTGATGATTTTGGTAGAAGCTGAAGGGTCTTAGCAGCTAGCAGGAGATAGTAAACATGCCTCAGCCATCCTCCTGGTAATGCAGAGGTCAGGAGACATCTTTACAGGATTAGCCTTCACCCTACTGGTAAGAAAGCATGCAGTTGTACAGGTCAGGTCCTACCTCTAACAGTTTCTGAATTGCAACGTGTGTCACACTGGCTACCAAGCACCAACACTGAAGTTCATAACTGCTTCTGCATTGGCTGCATGATTTGGCATCCAAAAAGCATTTGCTCTAGTACCTTCTGCATCACCTGTTCCCACACAGCTTACATTGGCTGGCAGTGAGCATCTTCCAAATCTGCTCAGCTCCAAAAGGGGGTCACAACATGCTGCACTCTATGGAGGAGGGTTTAAAGTCTAACAATGCAAGCCTAGGACAGGTGAGAGGGCAATTTTCTAAACACTTTATACTACTAAGCACCCAGGTTCATCCTGTATTTTTGACTTAGCCCATCAGTGACTTGAATTTCACAGAAGTGCCTTCAAGTTGTTTTAATTCTCCCTAGGATATGGGGAGATTCTCCCCAATATGCCAAGTCAAAAAGGACTTATTTGAAAGGTCACCTACAACCTGTCAGGGCCCTGGGTGCACCAAGCAGCTCTGCAAACTCTTCCTCCTCCTTCCCAGAGTCAGCTCGGATATGGCACAGCCACAGCCTGGGCTCACTGCTGGGAAAAGAGCTGTGTGAAGCTTCGTCAGGTGCCTCCTCCCATTCATTTGGGAGCTGCGTTTAGGCTCGGGCCCTTGTCCTCAGCTCTTGCCTACGCTATGTGCAGGCACGCAGTGCTCAGCCAGGTCCCTCGCTGACTTGGCTTCCTGGCTCGACCTTGCAGCTGCCTCCTTGCTACCAACTCGCCCACCACCACTGTTGCATGGCGGCCCCTGGTTACTGGTGCCGGACCCGCTCTGCTCTTCTTGCCTGGGCACTGTGGGACCTTGCCCCTTGTAGGCGAGGTCACAGCCCCTGCCTGCCTCGCTGTCACCTGTGGCTCTCAGCTCACCTCCCCATGCAGAGCAGCCTGCTCTCACTGCTCCCTGACACAACCTAAATTCAAAACCACAGCTAAATCCTACCACACTTATTTTTTCTGAGTTGTGCTGGAATGGCAGTATCAGTGCACATACTGTGCAACTGGGAGCAGGATTTTAGTGCATTTCTTTTGAGTCCTGATGCCAAGCCTACTGGAAGTTTTCCAAAGGCCACCAGCTCCTTAACACTTTAGCAGTCCTGAATGGTTCAGGTGCCAGAAAGACTGTGAAAGCCAGATATTTTGCTACTATGCTTTTGTGGATTTGGACTAGAGCTGCACAAGATGCTGGCTACCAAACCACTCTCCTGGGCACCATTTGCCACCTGCTGGGTACTGTGGGAGAAGTCACAAAACTTTTCAATCTTAGCAAATATTTTTGTTCCAAAATTTTGCATTTTCAAAGTTCCAAAGATTCAAAAAAATTCTTATGGCCCACGTAATCCAGAACAGAATGCCAAATCCAGGTTAACACAAAGCAGGATAAAATAAAGCTATCTTAAATAACTGCAACCAGCTCCAGTATTCTGTAGAATCTAAATATTCTAAGTGTCTTTTGCTGAGGTCTCACAGACTCAGACTCATCCTCTGAACAGCTGCAGCTAAAAAGAAGTGAATTTTAAAATGCTATATATACACACTACCTCACTGAAGTGTGCTATACTCTGGAGAAAGATGGTCTGTATGGCAAAGCCTCGTATGGGCTTCTCTTCAGAAGAAGCCTGATCTGTTAATATTCTTCAGCTTGGTATCACTGCAATTTTTGGTTATTTTTAAAGTGAACATTAAATTGCAGTGGTTTAGTCATTTATCAGAACTACTGACTGTTCAACCAGAATAACATGCTTTCTGAAGCAGTAACCACTGATTTAACTGAAGATCAGCGTGCACATATGTTTTTACATCACAAAAGACACAGAACAGATTTGTATAGAAAATAAAGGCTACTACAGTATATAATTAACACAAAAACATTCCCCAGGCCTAGCTGTCAAATGCAGTAACAAAGCAATGCATTTATGTTTTAATTAGCAATGTTAGTGCTAGTAGAATTAGGCACAAAACGTTGTAGGATTATCACATATCAAACCCACACTGAATTCCAATTTTCTTAATCAGGTTTTAATTTTCTGATCAACATTCTACCCTCCAAGTTCTCAGTTATACTCTTCTTCCAGAAAGCCTTTTTCTCAGTCAGTTACACCGACTGAACAGTGTTAGAGCCTGTCCCTGCAAGTTATTAGCAATGGTAAAAGCATTAGGTTAAAGCAATGGTAATAATAAACTTTGTTGCAAAGTGCTGTGACACTTTTGGCCAGTTCTTTTTAACCCTCCTGCTCACCTCTAACCCTGAGCTTTTCACAGGTTCCAGTGCTAACTTTGTTCTAGTCTATACGTCTCTGGGATTTTTCCTACCTTCTGCCCTCTCCGCCATTCCTTTGTTCTTGGGATGTGCAATTGGCTGATATTTCAGGCTTTCAGTACTTATTAGTACTGCAAGATTTGAAGTCTCCCCCAATGACTGCTACTCTCATCTACATAACCTACTTAATTTTCCCTGCAACACTTTCAAACACAAAGACCTCTCTAAATTTGAATGAACAGTCTTAAAGTCATCCTAGCCCAACTACCCTGGGTCTCCATGAACATCCTACGGTAGTTTGGCTTCACAAGTAATTGCAGTGTGACAAAACCTCATCGACGCTTGCTCCCTTGAGTTGGTTGTTCCTGCTCTTACAAATGACATCTGGATAAATTTCTCTGGGCACAAAAGCATATTTCCATCCCTCTTTAACCCTGGTTGAACATAATTCAACTGCATGATTCTCCTGAGCCCATGGTGACTTATCAGAAGAGCTTTGCATTCCCATCGGGCCCAATGGGGGTAGCCAAGTGCATGACTAATTTTGAGCATGTGAGTACATGAGTGTGTGAGCAGTTTAATTCACATCAGTCAGACTACTTACACGCTCAGGATTAATTATACATTTAAGGCAGATTTCCCAGTAATTATCATGAATTCCAACAGCAGTGATTTAGTCCTTCCACCAGAGTTAACGTAAGTGCATGTCTCATTCTTTATTACTTTTCTCCTTTTTTTTTTTTTAAATTTAAACCTAATGACCTCCTTGTATTCATAGTTTCAAATAAAAGCTAACATAAACCCTAGTGTCTCAAGACGCAGCTGTGCTACTGCTGTTGAACCTCATGAATTCTAGAGATCTATTTATGCACTGTTTAGATTGGCAAAACTGGTGATACTTAGTAGGCTCTGACATCTTGTCACTAAAATAAGCACATTTTATGAATTCTGAACTACATTAGAGGTTTACTGTACTGCTTAGGTGCCTTCTACTTAGAACAGCTATAAAAGCAAGATGAACTGATTTCACAGGTGCATCAAGTATAGAGTATTTTGTGTATAAGAAACACTTACCAAGCAAGGATTATTTCAGTCCACACAAAGCAGTCATGGTGTGGAGTGGCTGTTTTAGGGAACGCTACTAGCTTCGTTGTGGAGTCCCATTACTGTAGAGACAGATACAAGTCAGGGATCAGCTGTGATGTAGCTGCACATCATCCTCTCCTAAAGATCAGAGGAGAAAGTGAGCAAAAGATACTGCAGAGAGGAAATCCTGTTATACTCTGAAAGGGAAAAGAACCATAGTCCGGCTAGGCTGGCACATAACAGCTGCTAGTGTTATCTCTAGATTGTCAGTATTTTAAGGAAAAGTGTTAGCTGTACATTAGCAGTTGATTGAGTTTTGCTGCTCCGTTTCTTTTTCTGGTTCTCATGCATTATCATAATGATGTAACATTAAGTTTACAACAGTTTCTGAAAGATGATTAACTCCAAACATAATAGAAATTAACAAATTAAAGACTATTCTCTATTTTATAACGTGTCTTCTATACTAAATCCAGTTTAGGACTGTTAGCTAAAGGAATATGGCATATTCCTTTAATTTCTGCAAAGCAATATTAACGCAATTTCAATGTAAAACCAACAAGGGTGTGTGGAGGGCGAGTTAGAGGGAGGGACCGGGAAGGAAATTCTGGGCTAATAATGTTATAAAATGATTTAGACTTTAAGGAATCAGGTTAATTTCCATCATGACTGACTATATTCAAATACAATAAATGCCAGTTAAAATACAACTCCAAGAGGCCTCAGTGCTGCAAGCCAACATCAGAAACGCTCAACTCCAGCCATCATCCCCACGCATGTTAATAGGGCTACTGCCGCAAGTAACGCTTTGTACTAAAGGGTCCTAAATCGTGGTCAAACAAATACGGAAACCAAATTATTTCATTACAACAATGCTGTGTATTAGAGCCTGACACTTTCCTGATAACCCCATTACTGAGGGCACCATGCATTCTGAAATGTAACAAGTTAAAATACTGAGGGGTTTCTTTTTCGTAGCCCTTATTAAAAGGTGCTACTATTTATTGACTCTTCCTGTGAGCCTTCTCTTTTCCTGTCAAAAAACTGACAGGACATTTTTTTGGCTGAATACTGTTTATCATTCTCACAATGTTTATACTAGCATTCACAAATGATCCAAAAAGTACCTCAAGGAAGGAAGGAGAAAGTTGCACACACTTCTTCTAGATTTTCTCCTCTTTCTTTGTCAGTAATTAAAAAAAAGAAGCTGGAAATTCAGAACATTTCAGATCTTCACTTCAAATAGCCTGACAGAGTCTTTATGCATGCTTTATGTAATTTTCAACTAAATTATAGCTCTTGATTACTACCATTAAAGAGTCAGCTTTCGGCCACTGATCTGCTATATCCAAGCCATGTAAAATGGCTTGAGTTGGCAAAGGTTCATTAGGAAAAAGAAATCCTTCTGGAATGCCTTATCCAAACTTAACAAGTAGAAACTTTTAAAAACAGCAATGAAAATAATCAGCTCAGCATGCACAGCCCCTGAAGGTGAAGACATATGTATTTAAATTATGATGCCTTTACAGCTTCTGGGTATTGTCTAAATAGGAAACTGGTACTAGACTATAGTAAAAAGATAACAATAAATGTTGTCATAATTGAAGTGTCTGATACTTAGTGATGATCTAAAATATCCCTGTCTTCAGAATGCTAAAAGAAATTCCTATTAATAGTTACTGTTTTTACTTGCCTAATGTATATTCACTTTACCATATTATCTATTTGAGTACCTTTTCAAGGTTTTTTTTTATATTTTCACATTTCAACAATGAAAAAAGCATGTATTTCCAATGAATATACGAAAATGCAAAAGTACTTACAGATAGTCTAGTATATAAAAATGTATAAATATAAATAAAATATAAAAGGTATATAAATATATATTTAATAAATACATACATATCTAAATATCTATAACTGTGTATATCTACAAGATGTAACAAATGAGAAATGTATAGTTTATCCATACACATAATAAAGGCAAAATAAATACCAGGGTAGTCATTTCATATTATCCTTTTGATCTACAGGCTACCAGTGGAAGATGTAATCTTTTATTTATATTATGTGAGGTAAAATTTTGAAACAGGATTTTCTGTGTCTATCTTCCTGCTCACTTCATAATTAAGCCTGTAGGGCTGCCTGGTTTATTTTTTAGTGCTGTACTTGTCAATTTCTGTTATCACTAATTTATAGTTCACAGCTCCATATATCAGAAACACATGAGGGCAAAACAATTTATTAAAAAAATGTTTTGAGTTGAAGGGGTGGCTAAGCTTTTCTATGTGTACTCTTGAAGCTTTCATTTCAAATAACAGCACTAACTTACAAAGCTAAAAAGAGAATACAAATCTCAAGTGACATGTACTTTCCTTCAAACCTCAATATCTTTTGCCCCTCCATCTTTTCTCTCCCCTTTTTTAAACTATATATACATATATATATATATATATATATATATGAGATAAATTTTTGCCTTCATTAGCATGTTGGCCTTTTTAATTCATCTCCAAACTAACACAACCAGTCCTACCCAGGTCAACTGTGACACTGACTAGGAAGAAGAAGTATCTCATATTTTACACAAAACATTACAAGGTCAGATCAGTGTCTTTCATCTCTTCCCACCTTCACCAGACTGAACAATAGACAGCAATAATCCTGTGATATCCACAACTAATTTATCCAACAAGAAGACAGGTAGCACTCTGAACTGCACTGCTGCCTGAATAGGTGCAGTAAATAAGCAGCTTAATGGCAGCCTTTCAGGCAGGAGGGCAACATATCACAGCATGGCATTTTTATAATCTTCCTGGCATGCCTACAGCCAAGAGCACATAGCCGAGCGTATGTTCCCTCTTCTGTCGGGCTCAGAATGCATGTAATCGTTAGATTGTGACACATTGTGCCTTTCAGCAAGTTTAACTGTTTTATATCCCCTCTGATCTACAGCTTTGTACATCTGTTAAGTTGCCTCTTAAACTTCACTCAGCACATCTGTGGATCTGATCTTTCTGAAGTTCATGGCGTGGCTTGGGTTTTGCACAGTATTTCTTTGTATCTGTGCAGTGTTTATTTGCAAGGAATGCCTTTTGCATTAGTGTTCTTGCTGAGTTAGAGCAAAAGGCCAGAGTTAAATCTATATGGGACATCTTCATCTGGCAAAGAATTGATAGGGGCACTGGGAACTTATTCCAATAGCTTGAATGATAAATTGGTGAAGTGAATAGGTCCCCTTCCTTTATATCTTTGAGCGGTGGCAACGTCTTCTCTCCACCCAAAAGACATTTTGCTCTAGAGGCATAAAGAAACCAGTTACTGGACTTCTCCCGCAGAGTCCTCCAGGAAGGCTGATGAAACAGCCCTGATTCCAGGTAGATACGCTAATTTGCCAATGCGCTGAGTATCCTCTCAACCTCCCACTGACGTCGGCCAGATTTCAGATACTCAGTACATGCCGAGTAGTCTCTCAGCGTTTTGTCCTCTGGCACAAAGCAACCCTGAACCAGCCAGAATTCTCCAAAACCGTTGCGCTAAACATGATTCAAGTAGTGCTGGCTGGGGGGATTGAGCCATCAACGCAGAAACTCCTTTGACTGCCGGAGCTACTGGATCTGGAAATAAAATACTGGATTCCTGGAAATAACTCTAGGGAAAGCCAATGCATAACTTTTGACTTTTCTAGAAATCTAGCAACAAAGGTTCTTCCAGCCTTTATCAAATGAGATGGGTTTCTTTGACTCTGCCTGTACAGTAAAATAAATTAAATAAGAGCAATTCACACAATAAGATATCTGCTCTACTGCAGGATAGTTTCTTTTGAATCACTACCCAGATATGGGCAGTTTCAAGTTACCTGTTCTGCCAAGACATCAGGAGATGTCACATAACTATTCAGTTCAAAAAGAAAAAAAGAAAAAAAAAAAAAAGACAGGACCTCCAGAAAATTACATTAAGTTACAGAAAATGCTTTTTGATCATTCTCAGAGTGGGAATGCTCATCAACGCCTATAAATATGTTTCCACTTCAAACCCAGAGGCCTGAAAACCAAAGAGAGAGAAGGCTTCAAATTAGACAAGATCAAATGAGACCAAAAGCATGTCTGTAAGGAAGTATGTGTTTCCTAGCATTACTCTGACACAACAATTCATTTTCTAAAGGTGGCTTTGCGCATGCTGCTGGACAGAATGATAAAGGAAGAGAGGCTGCTGCCCAAGTTTCCTCACTAGAATCCTTCCCTACGCTTTGGCATGCTGGAGAGCATGAACGTTTGATTTATCAGTGTTGCAGGATTACTGCCAGATGTGGAAACTGCCTTTTCCATTTAGACATACAACTGCCAAGTTTGCTTCTTTAAAGTCACGGAGTTGTAATACTTTGTTGTGCAGATGAGTTTCCTCCCCTTCTTCACCTATGGCACTTTCCACACTCTCCCCAAAATTATACCCTATGTTTATATATGATGAATTTTCCAGAACAGTAAGAACAGACTTCTTAGTGCAGCATCATTACCCCCTTGCTTGGCAGTGAAGTAGCAAAAAGCTCATCTGAGCTGGCAACCATCAAGCTTTACAGTCTAACAAGTTCCACTACCATAATGAAAATCCAAAGACCTGGAAACAATATACAGACCTTCCCTGACTAATTTTATTATGCAGACACACTTAATAGCTCCTGTTACAATCACATTTACAGCAGGAAAACAGTATTGGATTGTGACTATCACACTAAATCGACATGGATTATCAGTCATTAAAAAGGAACAAAATTAGCAGCAAGCAGTAATATTTTACACTTATCAAATCTACAGCTGGTCAAGGTTCATTACAATACTGTGCAATAAAGTCAGGAAGCATTGGCTCATTCTACAGAACATTTAAATCTCTATTGTATTTGTGTAGGATATAATTTCTGATAGCAATAAAGCCTAATAAAAGTTACACCCCGATGAATAAAGTGTTAATAAATTGACCCAAGACATTTAAATGGCTAATTATATTTGAGATAAAGGAAGATTCGCTCGTTTCTGCAGATTGTGTGAAGCTGTACTCTAACCAGCTAACTAACCAACTACAAAATGATTTTATATAAATATATCTCTGTGGTATGAAATATTAATATTTCTAGTTCCTTTTTCAATAGATTAATAATTAATCAGAATTTCCTAACACATTTCCTATTCATCAAAAGAATCATACCTCTCTTTAAAATGTCCAAGCTTTGCACAACTTAACTTTAACTATTCCCTAGATTTTATTTTATTTAAAAATATTTACACCAACTATGTTTAGTTTTTCCATAGGCCCTTTCAATGATAAAAGTCACTTTAGTGTATTATAAAATCTATGTAAAGAGACAGATCAAACAAGAACACTGACCAGGTCATGGTATTGATACAGAATAACTTACTGTGGGCCTTCCAAGATCCTGGGCCTAAGTCTACAAAGCTCTCGTCCTCAAATCTGAACTGAGAGGTACGCTAGCCAATACATACTTCCTTCAACTCTACCTACACAAAATGCTATATAAATTCAGGGGGATCTCCCTCCCCTGCAATCATCACACGCATGTAGATGCTCACATACATCTAAATCGCACTCGGGGAGGGTTCAGATCCCAACTCAACAGGTGACACCTGCTTGCACTGGCATCCAGAGACACTTGGATCCAGAAGGGAACTGTAGCACTGAATTTCACCATCCACCAATGCAGCATCCAAAATCCTCAAGAACGAAGCTTAATTTAACACACAGCAATAATCCCCATATGCCTCCACAGAAACACGTACTAACTGAAGCTAACAAGAAGCACGAACCTGGCTGAATCTTGATCTGGTTTACTGTGTGGCTGCACAGACAGACAGGAGCGTGTGAGGGAAAGAAGCAATCAGAAGCAGCAGGTTCACAGACCACAGTCAGCAGCTCGAATCGTAACAGGCACCTGACATGAATGCAATTGTCCAGTAGTGTCACTCTTCTTCAGGGTGCTAGAAACATTTCTGGTTGCTGGAGAAATTGCATGTCTGTTATGTATAGCAACTGGAATGGTACAAAAGGGAGGCAGAAGGGCACAGAATCAGCCTCTTTAAAAAAAAAAAAAAAAAGGGGAATTATAGAAACTGCTGTTACAATTTTTTGTATAGGTTGAGGGAAATTTTACACTGCAAAATGACACAAAAGCATCTCAAACCAAAAAATGTACTTTCCACATTGCAATTTGAAAACTTTCAGCCATTGCTCAGTAATCTACTGATCATTAATACGTACTTAGTCTTTGTGCTCCAGTTGGGGAACAGGTGTGCAAGTATCAGAATTCCCTGTGAGATGAGATTTCCATTTTTGAGCAGCTTAGTTTTATTTTGCCTTGACTGGAGATCTGAACTTTTACTACTGCTAATCAGATCACCTAGCAAAGGAGAGATGGGGACACATCCCTCCTTAAAAGCTATTTAGTTTCTTCTCTAGGATCACCAAAGGGAGCCTTCTTACCTGGCTGACAAAAACTTTTCACAGATTAGTTTGTGTGCGGCCAAAATCCCTGCTTGCCTAGATAAACTCTGGATGACTAGATGACTACTGCAATTAGGGTCATACTGAAGACGTTAACTAAGCAGCTTCAGTTCAAAACTTTGGTCTCTTAACAGCTATTGAACTTAAACTCATACAAGATGTCTGGGAAAAATACGTTCTTTGGGAAACTACACCAAACTACCTTCTGATACTACCCTCTGCAATAGCATTATCGCATAATAGCTTTCATAGAATGGTAAATGGTGGAACAGATTAGAAGATTTGTTTTAGTTTACTTGCACAGCTGTATCTGAGCTATGATGGAGACGATGGTAAGCGTAACACCATGCAAATCTAGATTCTATCTGCATGAACTTGAAGAACAAAAATTGTGTTGACTCCTAATACTACCCAGCAGAGTCAAGACACATGTACAAAGAAAGCCACAGGGTGGTGCTTTCTTACTTCACCTCGCCCACAATATCTTTGGTCCTATTTACTATCATGCTTATCTTCTAACATAAGCTATGGAATTGGAAAACATTGTTCTGTCTTCTGGAACTTCATCAATATTGAATAATTTCTTACAACTGGTCCCAGGTTGATGTGGGGGCCCACGTGCCATTAGCTTCAGGGGACTTCAGGATACCGCTAAAATCTTCTCTGATCCAGGAAACATTCTCATTTGTTGCACTCTTATTTTTCTAGCAAGATATCCAATATTGACAGAGGAAAAACTCCTGGTTTTGAAGGTTTTACTCTGTCTCTTTTCTAGACTGTCCATGTTTTTGGAGCTTTTGTGTGATATAATGCAAAGATACAACCATGTATCTTTGCATTATAGTAACTGTGTATGGATGTGCGTACCTTCTATAAACATGGTTTTAGCATTCCACAAATACCATGGTCATGACTATGCTCTGTGTCATTTGATCTGGTTTGTCAAAGGAGCTGTTCAAATCACAGCTCTTTCCTGAAGTGCTCATAAAACTCCCCTCCAGTGAGCCCTGCTCTCCCAGGAACTGCATCAGCTATGCTAAGCCTTGGGTGGTGGTTGGGGGGGGGGGGGGGCACTTCCTCCTCCTCCTCTTCTCCCTGCTGCTCAAGCTCAGACTAACAGTGCTCAGCCCAGGGGGATGGAGAAGGGGCATTCCCTGCTGGGTTCCCGCTCCTCTCCCCCTTCTCCTTTCTATTCCCTGGCCCCTAGGATTGAACCAGCTGACAGCTGAAAGGCAGCGCAAGGTACCTTGGAGAACATAGCAAAAAAGGATATAAATCACATATTCTGAAACCTTAGGCTAAAGCATTTATATTTTGTGTGGCATCATTGCTCCTGGACATCAAGGGAAATCACAATATTTGAGTCAATGACATGATGTGGATTCCTTAATGAGCTGGTGAACTCTCTAGATCTACTGCAGTGGTCTCAAACCCCCTCTTCCTTCACAATTCTGTCATCTGAATGTTCTACACATAGGATTGACAGAAAACCATCTGTATACTGCATTTTCTAATGCATGGAACATCAGCCTATGTCCTTTAGAGGAACCATTCATACACTAAGGGGAAGTGAGATTAGGTAAACTCACTAAGACCCAAATTAGGCTCTTACTGAGGGAAAATGCTTTCTTCATTGAAAAGCTGTCAACAATCCTAAATTATTAACCTTGTCAGATTCTGTTACTGGAAGCATAAATCTTTTATTAGTGATCAGGATGAAAAATAGCCAGTAACATTTACCATAACAAAAATTTTCTGCATATTTTTAAAAGGTAAACACATAAATCAGAGGTGGCTAAAAGTTGCATTTGTTACACTGCACTTACATAGACACGTAGAAGCAAGCATAAAAACTTCAGAAAATGCATGAGGCACTCCCAGCCCAAGTCAGTTTAACAGCTAATAACTGCGATATCTTGAGTTCCTAGCTCATATATTTTTTGTATAACTGAAGGATTAAGATCAGGCACAGTAAAGGCAAATATTCTGGAACTATCGTTACTGCAACGGACATGACACCAACTTGCCTACATTTTATACAATTCAATGCAAAAAGTCTGATTCTGTATTAGAGCACAAAGGCTTATCGTGCTAAGGAAATCATAGTATGTGATACATCCAGTTGAATTGATACTGCCGTTGTTAAATGAAATCTGAAGTGTCAATAGCTGCAAAACCAGTATTTACTTTTTCCTCCTTTGATGTCTTTTTCAAAATTCTGTACTAAAATCCCAAAAGCCTAAGGGTGTTTGTTCTTATTCAAAATAGCTTCAGTCTCATCAACATACCACCTTAATTCTTTGCATGCTCAATTTCCTTCTTAAAAGATATCCATATTTTGTGTTTTTAAATGAATTACCAAGCAGGTGCTAGATATGGAATGCAGCTACAAAGCAGAGACCAGCAAGCGAGCTCCTTTGGTAACATCCCTGTCTGCTGGAAATGTCTTTGCAGCCGAAGATGGCAGGCTCCATGCTGGAACCAGCTAGGATGTCTTATTCTTCCTCAGTGCCAAACACCAATGGCAGGTTTCAATATAGTTGCCATTGCTCTGCTTCCCCTTGTCCTTGTGAGTCTATCTGTGCACCTCAGTTTTCCCATCTGTATTACAGGTATTAAAATCCTTAAGAAAGGAATTTGGGGAGGTGCAATTAATGTCACTAAGAGAATTTAAGACTTTAAGTCACATATAACTGCCAAATATCTTTTACAGTGACACTGGAAAAATCTTCCCATTCTCCCAGAGGGACACACACACATGAAAACTGCACTATGTAGAGTATCCTGAAGTATCCAGCTTATCCAGCTCTTGTGGGAAGCCTCGAGGGTTGGACATTTTTTGTGTAACCGAAGGATTAAGACCAGGCACAGTAAAGGCAAATACTCCGGAACTATTGTTACTGCTACTGACATGACACCAACTTGCCCACATCTGTACTTTTCTCTTTCCTTCTGTACTTTTTAGGATGTATCACTAAATTCTCCAGCAGTTTTGAACTGTTTGATTTACAAACTGCATTACAACCATTCAAAAATTATCCAGATTCAGCCCTGCCCACACATTAAGAATCTCCATTATCTCATAAAAGCCTCTTTAAAAAAAAAACAAAAAAAACAAAATTTAGTTCAAATATATTGTGCCTTTCTCTATGCTTTCCTTAATCAGTGGCGGAGTTCCACTTCTGTAGTTAGTCAAGAAAGGTATGTTAAAAGGGGGTTAATTTTTTCTGTCATATTGACCTAACTCAAGACAACGTAATTCTATGACTACAGATAGTTAAAATTTAGGGTTTGCTCTTACAGCTCTTGAACAAACACCTCATTGAAAGTCACTGTAACTGTTCACAGGGCTTGCAAAAAACAATTGCACAACCTAACCTTTCTTCAATATACCATTGGTATCCATCAGATTACAGAGTTAGAGTAAAAAAAACCCATGAAGTATGAGTCCCAAACGCTAAGGGAGAGTCCAATGAGGGGTGGAGGACTCATCTCTGGGGAGACGGATCAGTTTATTCCCTGAAAAGCAAAATGCAACAAAAGGTATTCAAACAGGCCCTTGACCTTCCGGGCTGAAGTACTGTTGAATTTTCAATTTTTTCATGAGTATCAAAATATTTTATAAGTTGGCGTTCTCGGAAACCAGTCTCTAATTAAAGAACTTTGGGTACTGGAATACAAAACATCCCTTCTCACCTAACTCACTCCTTGGCAAAATCTAGGAGTTCCACATTACCCTTACCTTTTTTTAATTACAATTTTATATTTTAATTGCAGCTGTTTTTCTTAACTAAGTATACTGCATATCCATACTTAAAAGATAAACTAATGATGAATATTTATGGCCTGAATTAATTATGTAGGGTTTTCTTAAGTAGCCATAGGAAAAAAAAAAAAAAAAAGAAAGAAAAAAACCCACACATCTTCAAAAGTAGACCAGCAGCACTATATAAAATGCAGAGGGAAGCATAATTAGGAATGAGGAAACTGCTCAGGATTGAAAAGAAGAGCCAACTTGAACCTCTTTTGAACTTAACCTGCTCACAAGTGTCTGACTAATCTTCACTTGCCAGAGTCTTCTGTTGCCACCTTGGCAGAAAGCAGAAATACTTCATATCTCGCAAGAAAGGATCTCACTGAATTTTTTTGTCCAATTTGACATCTGTAACTGGACCTGTGTAGCTTTTTTTGTTTCCTGCTAGCCCCTGCCAAAGAGAGTTACATCTGAATGTCTAAGGGAAGAAACTGGTCAGCTGCTAGCTTAAAAAGTATAACGAAACATGTAAGGTTTTTCCATAAAAGCTGAAAGAGAAAACACAAACAGCTCTCGAAACAACAAAAGCAAATAGAGTAAGTACTTCTTTATGTGGGAATGTTGGTCTACAGTAGAACAGTTAGCAGGAAGATAGACCATTTATAAAACTGCAGCAAGATGCACTGCAAATTTGCATAGTATCCTTAAGCAAAAATCCTCAATGGTGGCCAGATCAAATGAATAACTTCACTTTTGAAAATAACTTCTTTCCATAGTTTCTTCCAGAAAACTTCTAAAACAATGCTTCTTGCTAACAACGCTAACTTCAGAAAGTGCAATTTATAGTAACAAGGGTCTATGTATTTCAGCACTGCACAACTGTACCATCAGCATCAAACATAATTTTCCTAAGAGTGATATACACTGTATAACATCATGATGTAGTTTGTTGCATGAACAGTAGCAAAGCCATAAGAGATCTAGAACTGCATATAGGCCTTTCAACTACTGGATGGTATGAGGACTGTCATTAGGAATAATTTGATGCCAACTGGGACTGAAAACACATGCCTTCTTTCTAACTTCCTTCAACTCTGGGCCATCATAAATTGTACCTAAGAAATACAGGACGGAAAACAATACAAAATAGCAACAGATCAGTGAACAGATGAGTGGAAAACAAAAGTATCAGGAACTGGAAAAACACATGTAACACCTAAATGGGCAAATACTGACGTTCTGGTGGAAGAATAAGATGGGGGCAAATAAAAGAAAAATCATTTATCAAACATACAACAGCTAGGACAAATTTTCCTTCAGATTACACTAGAGTTAGACAGGAGAATGGGGAGCAGGCAAAAGTAAAATTTAAAAAAAAAAAAAAAAAGGTTCATGTACATGAACTGTTTTGCAAAGCCCAGTTTCCATCATTTCCACCAGTACCCTCTCTCCCACTTCCGATCACATCTTCTTGGGATTCAAACGTTAGTTTTGAGGGATCTGTCACGGACGCAATGCAGATACACACTGTGGCCCTGTAACGAGACTATATCCAACTCTAGTGACACTTTTGAGAGATGTTATGCCTGCAGATCACTGCTATGAAATATAAAAAAGTTTGGTAATGATTAAAATAGCTCCAGAATATTTGGAACACAAGAATTCCAGCTGAGAATGGGTTATAACGTATGGGAAAGTCTGCTGTTTCTAACACAGACCTCCAGTAAGGAAGTAAGAGCTGTAGTTTTCCACATCACCGAACATATGGATGTTTGCCCTGATGCAATCTGGCCTCTGGGTATAACTGTAACAAAACAAAAATATCTAAAAGCATGCATCAGGAAATGGCAGAAGAGGAGGAAGTCTTATCAACATTCCTTACCGTACTTCTTTTCAAATATTGAAACAGTGAGTCTGAAACATGCACAGTATAAATCTCCAAGTAATTTTTCAAATACTTCCTTTCCTAATTAATCTAAACCTCAGCAAAAGGAAGAGTGTTGCTCACCATCTCTGCAGCATCCTTACTTGCACTTCTCCATAGGCCTCTGAGAAGGAATCAGACTGTGCAGAGAGACAGAGATAGAGTTTACCAAATTCTCAAGGACAGACCATTCTCCTAGATTAAACAATAGTCACTCTCTGTCAAAAGCTCAGCTTCAAAACTGCCAATGCATGAGGAGAATGAGGTGCTGCTTGGACCTTTTGTGCATGACAGGATGAAACACAAGACTTTTATGCCTAAAGGAATCCAGATAATGAAATAATCTTTAATCTTTGTCCCTTCAAGGCATTCTCAACACCTGTTATCCTTGATACTGTCACGGGCAAAAAAAAAAAAAAAAAGTGTGAATTCATCTCAAGGCTGCTAATTATTCTAGCTAATTATTCATTTGGATGTGGAGCGATTACCAGTGCTCCTTCAGGTGCAACACTGGCCACTTTTATTCTAGCTGATGCTTCACAAACAAAGCAGAAGAGTTGCTGTTCCCCCTCTTCTCCGTCCTCACAGAAAGATGAGCTCCCATGCTATTTAAAATCTGTACTGCAGGGAAACAGCCTGGCTGAGTAGTTAAAATAAAATAAAAAGTTCACAACTGTTTTTGCAGTCGAACACTACTGGCCTCACCCAGCCTTATTACATGCAGCAGAACCCCAGTGCTAAATATTTATCCTAACTAGTATTTTTGCATGCATCCCATTCCCCAACCACCCTTTTCTCAAGCCAGAGCTTTACCTCTAACATTATGAACCAACTACCTAACTAATTTGTTTTAATTTGACTCTTTTCTTCTTAAAGCACTGGTGGCTGCAAATCACAGATACTTATTTACAATGTACAGAAAGCAAATATGCAAATACGCAATGGAATCAGGCTTTTTTGGTGCAGTTCTGCTAAGGCACAGGAACGTGGCAGTTTCTGTTTCACAAGCACAGCAACGCCAAGACAGCGTGTCCCTGCTCACAGCCTCAAACCTCTTTCAGACCAAAACTCCTTTCTAAGCCCTCCTTGGGACTACTTACTAAAAACTGTCACAGGTTACGTTTTTGGCCTGATGAAGAGTCAGACTCTCTGTTTAAGGACACCGCTACTCGCATTTCTGGGAAGTTGTGTCTGGTACTGATCTTTAGGGAAGATTTTCTTTTTCCAAGTTGTTAACTCTGGAGGACCCTACCTTGAATCCAGTCTGAACTGAATGCTATGTAAGAGGAAGAGTACAAGGTTTTCCCCAATTATCAGACTCTCTGATATCATTAGCAAAATCACAGATGCAGCCAATGCAGCCACAGTGGAACAGGATCCTCTTCCCTCCCATCAGTGCTGGGGAATGAGGCACCCTCTCTCAGCGCCCAGAGCAGCTGCAGACTGGACGAGGCCCTGAGCAACATGATCAAACCTTGAAACCAACCCTGCTTTGAGCAGGGGGTTGGACCATATGGTCTCAACCTAAATTATACTGCCATCATCCACTTTCAGAGGTACACAAGCCTTCTCTTAAGGAACAGGTATAAGTACCACCCAGAGCCAGAAGAAGCTGAAGGTCATGAGCCCCTTTCCTTTGCCAGAATGCAACTGCTGGGAGGGGCTGGAGAAGGCCTTCCGGCAGGGATATCCCAGGCCCGGGTGACTACTGCACCACCAGCTATCATTCAATCAGCACACAACTAGCATTCAGTGGAGGAAACGCAGCAGCAGTAGTGGTCCTGCTCAGCTTGAACTTCCATTCATATGTCTGTGCAAACAGCAGCACAGGTCCTTCAGCGCTGCTTTTTCTCCACAGTAGGCCAAGCTTTTTAAAATTTATAGGGCTCATAAAGAGAAATAAAGGAATAGTATATTCCCTCTTTCTGAGAGAAATCTCCTTAAGGATTTTTTCAAAATAATAAAATATTTCCAACTGGGAAATAAAGCCTTGGAAATAGGAAAAAACTTTTTTTTAAATGTAATTTGTCTTTAGTTTTCTAAGTGTTAAATTACATAAAAACGCAGTACCATAAAACAATCATTGTAATGCACAATATAGCACATTGCTTTGATTTTCTTTTTAATAATCGCCACTCAGAGACTGCTTCAGGTTCTTAAATAATTGGGAAGACAAGTCTAGCCCCTCAGAATCCAGTGGTCATTAGCAGCTAAAGATCCTAAAGAGCTGCAGTGCTCCAAGCAGCAGACTGGTTTTATATACTTAAAGAGGCAATTAATACTTGTGCATTGTTTTGTTCTCACCAGTTTGAGGATTTTCTGTGCTTTGGTAGAGGGCATTATTTATGGTCTTGCTATAAATAATTGCTATTTATGGTCAGTTTGCTATCAAGCAGGGTTCTTTGCTGGCTGATGGATGTCTTCTGACATGTCTCATACTGAAGGGATAGTCAGAGAAAGAGATAGCAAATAGTCTGTAGACTGTAATTCTGATCCCCCCCAAAAAACAGAGTCCTTTGAGAATTACTAATCAGTAACACATTCCCTGGTTATTAGCATCAATACTACATTCCCTACAGCACTTTGTTTTACCTGGGAGATAAACGTGTAAAGGTGAGATCCTTTACGCTAGGCAATTAATACAATACGTACATCACCACAGATTTCTAGTAACATAAAGGATGCCTTACCCAACTGAAACAGAAGGGCAGTTTCAGATCAGGAAAACAGCCTTTGCCTTTCCTGGAAAACAGCCCTCGGGTACTTGGAATCAACGCAAGGGTCAACTATCACAACTTTCTGCTCCCCACAGCTCTCCTCAGGACACGATCTAAAAACGATCTCTGCTCTCGCCACACTTCCAGCTCAGGTCTCACAACACTAGCTATATTGGAGGAATTCTTGTTGCTTTTCTGCTTACATTCTGCTGAACAGATTCAGTGCCCTTTAGTCTCTCCAGTTATGCTACCCATAATATTAAACACATTCACCTCACTGGCTTCTTCTAACAGTTCCAGTTGTGTTCTTCCTCTATTGTATGACCAAACCACAGAGCACTGTGGTCACTGCCATGAACAGCTGATCTTTTCCTCAGGGAATTCTCTTTAACTCGCATGAGCCCAGAGTATTTCTAGGGACCCTAGATCTCTTCTTTATTTCTTATCTTTATTCTGGTCCTCTTTCTGTTCATCTGTCCCCTGGAGAAGTATCTGTAGAGTTCCAACTCTCCCCTTGAGATGTTCAGAGGGAAGGCCCTATTTGTTCCTCGCCAGGAAACCTGCTTTGTCTTTTCCGATTCCCACACTCCAAACATCACAGGCTTTCAGTTCCAGGACCCTACTCCCTGTTCCTTGCTTTCAACTTTTACTATCCAACTGGCAGGATTTTCTAGAATCCAATCTCCTAGTAAAATAACCGAGTTTTCTCCGTACCTCACCTCAGAAATTATCCTTTTCATCTTCTTCACCTATCAAAGGTTTGATTGGTGTCCATAGGATTCTTTGACCTGGTCTTTCTTTGAATGATACCTCAGTCATATTTAGTCATAGTATTAATCAGACAGTACACTTATCAAAAAAGCTTTGTTTAAAAACGAGTAACTTACCACAATGTATTTAACAGATCAAAATAAAGGTAGATAGAAGTGAGAACATCTGTTTACTGATAAGATAAGGTAACACCTTCCTTGTGTAATATGAAGATAAGGCTAAAGCGAATTCTGTGGGACTCCATGCATAACAGAAACAAGTGGACAGTGCTATAATCTATGCCTCAAACAGAGCAAACAGTCAGCTCTCTATAATCAACAGATGGTCCCAAATGCTTTGTGCTAAAGCACTTCAGTATTCTAGTCCAACTGGAAATATCCCAGTTTTTAAGTTAATGTTCATCACTTACTAACTACGTATGCCGCCTGAGCTCCTATTTCATTAGTTCTGCAATTGCGGTTACTGTTTCTTATACATCATGCAGAAAGGTGTCAAGTAAAGTATCAACAGACAACGGGCCAGTTGTGAAAAAATGATCACCAGTAACTAGTGGTATTCAACTATCTATTAAAATCTGGAAAGTGTGTATACCCAAATGCATTTTCCCTCGTTTGCTGAATAAACATAGGAAATTCTGCTTGGGGTTACTTTTCTGAAAGCCAGTCCTGAAGAAAAAAAACAACAACAACAAAAACAAAAAACTCATTTCAGATTACTAAATGAGACTGCAAATGAAGACTTTAGCAGTCCACTTGCTAAATAATATTCTTTGTCCTATAGGTTTAAAATTATGAGATGTCAGAGAATTGCTGTACTGACTTTTAAATTATTAAAATAGCAGAGAACATTAGATCAAGTTAAAACATAAGAAAAGTTTACAGTCTTCAGTATTCACTTCCACCACTGAAGAATATGATTTGGCATTTATAAAAATCTTGATCCCAGTCTCTTGAGATGGCCTATACCATACAGGTGTGCAACATACTACTTTTATCAGATACCACCTGCAATCAGTAGATTAAGATGCACAGAAGATACTGCAGCAATACTGCCTGAACATCTAAAAACAGAGGAAAAAGAAAAAGCAGACATTCTTCATTCCTTTAGCCTAGTGACTACATGCTCCTTTTCACCGAGGGTGCTGCTCCTCAGAGGCACTTTGCATCCTTTAGCACCAATTGAATACACCCCTCAGGATATTACCTTCAGCACTTGACAGAAATTTTAATTTTTCTTTCCAGAACTCTTTTCTAGGCTCAGCTTTTCATTGAAAAGTCTTGCCACACTTAATTTGTAGTTCAGCAGAGTGGACAGGTGAGAAGAATTTGGAGTATTAGCTACAAGAACAATTTTGAACCTCCTGCTTAGGATTCAAAATTTGTTGAATTCAGTGCAATTGGTTTGAGCCTTTAGCCTAAACTAAAATCTCAAGCATGGACCAGGCAGAATCTATGGTCCAAACAGCACATATTCTGCTGGATGAAAAAAGCTGAAAACCATCAAATGAAAGACCAGTTAGAGGAAAAGAAATCAGCTAGAAAAGAGCTGAAGAGGATTTAGGTGCTGCCTGATACCTGGTGAGGAGGAATAACAGCTTACTAAACAGTATTTGTGGGAAGGAGTCTATGTAGTTTGCTGTGGACGCTCTCCATAACAGAGTCCCTGTCGCCACCACCACCACCTCTGTTAATTTTGCTACTTAACTGGCAGTTTCATTGCAAAGCCTAGAACTACAGATGATGAGGAATCATTTGGCCTCTTAGCCCCAGAGATAGCCCTAAAACACTCCGTACTGTGGCACAAAACTGCACAGAGCATGTTTACTTATCTTGGAAGTTGGTAAAACTTGAGGAACTGAAGAGATACTCAAATAAATGCCCAATAGCTTCCATGAAGGCTCTTTTCTGTCCCTTGCAAGAAGTCCTTTCACCTCTCAAGGACACACTATTGTCCCTCTAAAAAGGGCTGAAGCAGCGGGTAGTAAGGCAAGGCATGAACTGTTGTTAACCATGCTAATCTGTAGCTAAACAGTGCCTTATCTCCCTCAAAATTGAAATTAGTTTTTAAGAGTTGCATGAAATCAATAAATTTTTCTCCTCAGCAAGTAAAAATCCAGGAGTACAAAATAAGTGAAAGTAAAGATTTCAGGCTCCTTTTATAAAGCACAGCTATTCTAAAAGCCAAGCGTGTCTAACCAGATGTGCTCTCTGAACACAGTAAAAGGCATTCTTGGAATAAGATGAATTTTCAAATGAGTAGAAATTAGGTTTTTGAACCATTTTTTTGACTCATAAAAGGCTCTCAAAATCTTGCCCATAATCAGAATATACATCATTATTACTATATTACAATTAAATTGGCAGATAAGTTAAGAGGTAATTCATGTTGTCCTATTAGCAGTGCTAACAGCAGTAGGGCTTCGGGTCCACTGATTTGCCAGGCAATAAAATTCCAAGAGATTTTTTTTCTGCAATACATGATCAGTTCACAGATTCTGTGCAACAGTAGACTGGCTGCCACTTCTCTTGTTAGATTATGAAAGTTCCTGGTCGTTCTATCCTTGCCAATGGGATGCTCCTACTGCAGTTGAAGTTGGGGAGAGTTAAAATAAAAAAGAATGCTCACTTGCCCCAAATTATTGTGTGCTTTTCTGTACTTATTGTCTCTATTTCTGGCCCAAGTATTCACTATCATGTATGGTGACAAAATAGAGCTGAATGAGAGAAGATAGTTATGTGACACCCTCATCCTGTGTTCAATTGGAAAAGGAAGACTAGGGCAATGACAACCATTGTCTCTCTTTTTCTCCAGGGCACCAGGAGTCCTTGTTTCTTGCTGAAAAGTTAGACTGGAAAACAGTGTGAAAGGCCAAGACTCCAAAAAACACAACGTTACTCATCTCAAACAGGCCTTTCCTTTAGAAGCTGATCCCAGCAACCCACTGTTGCTGGCAGCCGTAAACCCTGGATAGCCAGGGACGATTGCAGCATGAGGACTTTAAGCAAACACAATAATCTCATTGCTCATAAAGTAAAATCATAATCACATGCTCACAACAATCCATACAGATGATCTGAAGAGACAACATTCAACTTTCCTGTTTAGAGTAGTTCTTATAGACACACCAAGATATGTTGTGATGGGGTTAATATTTCAAAGCTGCTTGCACTAGCTAGCAGAGTAAAAGCAGATATTTTCACAGACTTAATGCAAATCTGAAACTGACACATTTTCTTAAGTAAGCATTTACGTTGCTAAATTCAGGCATCTTTTTGCTTTTCCTATTTCAATATGGTCTTTCCGTCCCTGAATATATCCATTTGCTTTCCTCAGCATCTTTCACTTACCCCTTTTTTCTTTATCCAGCCAGCATGTAAACAAAAATATTGCACTGCTGATTAACGATGAGACCATATAAATGGCTTTGCCATATTTTATGAAGCTACATGAACATGTAGACAGCTCTGTAAGATCACACTTATATGCCTGTGCCTGATTTGACTGTATTACAGGCAAATTATGTTATTTAATTTATTAATAATTTTCAAGCCAATGTTTGCTGTTAGTGACTGTCAAACTCAACTTGGAAGCAAACATTTAAGCAACTCTTTCCAAGTCTTATATCCACGCAAGCTAGAATACCGAAAACCTCATGCGCCACAACTTGTTAACATAATACATTGGTATTACACACTGAAAATACTTTGACAGCTTTAATGTCTCCTTTTCCAGTGTAATGACTTGGTGCATAAAAATGAATGTTTTCCTCCAGCATGATCCCTCAGCTCCTCACTGAAGATTTCATCTCATTTTACAACACATGATGAAGCATTTTCCCTGTTATAATGTGACAATGGTACTACTGAGCACAACAATTTGAGTCTGAATGTGCCACTGCAAGACAGAAAAAATCTGAAGAGGCAATTCCACCTAGAACTATACAGCAAATGCATAAGAAAGAGGAAGAAGAATGATTAAAGATGCATTAGCACCGGCTGCAAAACAATGCTCTCAACAAAAGAACTCTAAGTACATCTTGTAAAAGGGGAACAGCACAGAGATTAGCTGAATGAGAGATGGACAAAGAATTTGAGCAATTCCGACAAAGTCACTTTGAAATACTTGAAATGCAAATGTCTCTGTTAAGATAAAAGTCAATTTTAAAACAATCCATCTATAAAATAAATCACTTCTGAAGAGGTTTTGCAAGCCCAAGGAAAAAAACCCTTTATCTAATTAACTAGCTCAAGTATTAAATCTGGCATGTAGAATAACCAAAAATGTATCAACTATAACCGAAATATTTTTATTTCAAGTAAATTAATGTACAACACATTGAAAGTCCTCCACACGCAATTGCCTTTTTCTACAACGTGGCTGACTCAAAGCTTAGAGCTCAATTTTTCAAACTTGTGCTGAAATTATTCATTATTTCACGTCACCTCACAACACTGTCACTTCTCCTGCAGTTTGTATATTTGGTCCCAGCTCCAGCTCAGAAATTCCACAAAAATCAGCAGCTAGTGAGATTTCGATTCAATCCAGATCACATCCCTAATGCTTAGTGTATCTTCGGACAGAAGTAGCTGTTTAGACCTACTGGTTTTGGTATGGACCAATCTCAGCTTGCAAAATACTTTTATAGAGACTGCCCCGAGGAAAAGCAAACTAGGGCCACGTCTGTATTTGATACAGCAAACCCCATAAATTATTTTCAGTTTTCATGTTCATTTTTTCCCCCCTAAAATAAACAAACATATTTGAATCCTTTCCACTAAACAGGCTAAACCATTTGCTAAACTAAACCATTTGTCTTCAAGAGAACCTGGCTGTGGCCGTATAAAAGGACCAATCCAGCAATCTTCATATTTGACAGGAGCTAACCATAACAATTGGTTATACACTGGTTCTTTACACACTTGGTATCAGTCTTATTACTGTTCTACATCCTTCATAAATACCTCCAGACATTCAGAAAGTAATGCCCTACTGACTGCTGAAACAAGTTAACTATTTCTTCACATTCTAAAAATCAAATTAAGAATTTTTAAAGGTTCATATTGTGAAAGATTCCTGCCTTGATAACATGTTCTACTGAGTTACTATAGAGCTCTAAATTATAAAATAATATAAAATATAAAATCTTCATGAAAAGCAAACATTTTAAATCCAATTTGAGGTTTAGAAATTGCCCACATTAAGGTATCATTAAAGCATCATTTGCCTTTACAAGGTCGTATATACAACAAAAAAGTTATCATTCAGTCTCAAACAGAACTCAGTATTCTTTCAGTTTTTGTAAAACTGAAAATCTTATTGCCACTCTGAAGCTGTACTGTAGTTTGCGCGCAGGCACAGAGAGAACTGCCCTCAGTACAGGGAAGCAGAACCGCACAGATCCCCAGCCTGATTCATTAGCAAGTTCTGCATCGTCTTCTTGTGTTTTCTACAGAATTAGCTTGCAAAAGCGTGGGAGATTTCAGAAGCGCTGGACCGCCACAGCCACCCTCGCTGTGCTGCCGTGTATGAATGCCTAGCACCCCGGTGTGTCTCACTGCGGTGCACAGCCCGAGAAAGGCAATCGGAACTGATCACGATATTCCTGAGGGAACTCTTCATTAAATCCGAGCCATTTATAACACTAACTCATTACAAGAAATAATTACCATAGCAACCATTGCACACCATGCATTTGCCAATATGAACAACAGCGTGTCTTCTTGGGGAAGCGGGAAAGAAATAAATCAAAACAAAAACTTCTTCTAGAGACATTTAGCATAGTCGGCCACAATTAGATTATGTTTTCCTGCATTTTCTGTTATTTACATCAAAATAACATATTTCTTATATTAAGTATATGGTTTCAAATAAGCAGTGAACATTTCAGAATTTAAGCACAAGGAAGCGTGCCGACATTTCACAGGGCTTGGTACCAAAGACCTTTGGTGCTTTTACTTAAAATGGCACTTTACATGCTCCACATCCAAAGACCCTGCTTCTGATTTCACTTAGGAAACAAAGGCAAGCTAGGCTGCTAGCTGAAGACTTGAGAAACCTGGCTTTGGTTTTATACTTGTTTTCTTCTCTGTGTCACAGCTCCTATGGAACTCCCATTTTGACCCAAGCGCTCAAAAGGCATTCAGATGTCTGAATCCCCATGCCTTAGAGGAACCCAGTCACAGACAGCATAACTCACTTTCTCATCTATGAAATGGAAACAGCCCTGCCCTATCTAACTGCTTTGCCGCAGACATAGACTGTGACATGCTCAGATACTACAGCACTGGAATCACACAACACCATGATAAATGTTGATGCAGAACCAGGGTGAATAAAGTCAAGAGAGTTATGCAGAAGAAAATCCAGCGGAAGCTTAGATCAAGGCATGACAGCTTCGCTAATGTGAAAACTGGTAGTAGAGATAAAGTAGGTTGGTTGCCTTCAGCTACTTTAGCCATCATTGCAGAAGGCCAAGATCCCTTCTTGTCCCTACGGAACTCGCTGGGAATTTTGTGATTACCTTCAAATAGGTCCAAATCTGTTTCCACTGGCCATGATTTCAAAGGCTGCAGGAGCAGGTTGTCACGGACAGAGTGAGTGCACCGTCACACAGGTGTGAAAGGCTAAACTCTAAAATGCATTTAAAAACCTTGTGAGATACTAAAAAAAAATGCCCAAAGAAGCCTAGGTAACTCTAGAAAGCCAGTGAGGCATCCATCCGCTGCTTTTAGTGCCTAGTTATCTCAGAACTGGTAGCTGTAAAGAGAATAGCAACCACACACAGGACTTGGGAGGACAGTGCTTATCATCTACACTACAGAGAGGATCTGCTCAAAGGAAAGTTGCCTAGCCAGTTCTAGCCCATTCTTGTATTTTTGCTGATTATGGCCTTTCAGGCACAATTGTAAGGTTTACCTAGGAAGAAATGCTGGCAAAATAACTTTGGAGGTTCTGTCTTCTGTTAATAAGGCCTGAAAGAACTCATTATTTCTTCAGGAAGTTTTACAATATCAATTACACATATCAAACAGCAATAAAAGAATAGGCTCTGCCCCTTTCTGAGCTCCTCCCGCTTGTCAAGTTTTCCCTTCCTTTCTTTAGGGAAAAATCACTATTATTTTACTTCAGAGGATTAAAAAAGCAAGAAAGTGAAACCCCAGGGGCTGGGAGACTTGGATTCTAAAGGGCTTCTGTAATGAACTGTTTCATGGTAGTTAATCACTTTAATCGTTCTTCCCTCTCCTCACTAAAAATTTCCCTTTCCGTACTCTCCAATTGCTCTCCATTCCCTCTCTAATGCCGTGCCCAAAAGGTTATACTGTATTCCAGCGCTGCAACACAGAGCTGGGAGAGGGGCAGACATCCCTTACTCTTGTAGATGATTTTCTTCTGAACGCGTTCCGGGATTACCACTGCATTCCAACTCCAGCACCAAGTGCAACATGCTTTTGCTAACAGTTACAGGATCTTTCTCATCATACTGCTTTTCAGTCATCAGCCTTCCATCTTGCATATGGATATTTAAATTTAATAAATGTGGTAATATTTGCACTTATCTTTAATAACTTTGGATGAAATCCTGGACTTGTTTCATGACTGTAACTCTCACCATTTTGATTAAATAAGATTGGGATAAAAAGACAAAAATACAGGTTCAAGATCCACCCCAACAATTTGGACAAAGAGGAGGAAAAAAAAAAAAAGTGTTTTGATCCTTCTACCTCTCTGAAAAAGTAGATGTGATTCCCAAGTAGACGCTTTACGCACCAATCTGAACCTCACCATCATTGCTTTCCTGTAATGGAAAGGAAGAATTCTTGGCGGGGGGGGCTCACGGGCCTGCTTTGGCATCTTCGCAGCCTCTCCTTCTAAAGTGCTTGGTTTGTATACAATTAAAAGCAAGAATAATTTTCAAGCATTTATCAATATTAATAAAATATTAATGCTGTGTCCATTTATAAATTAAAGATAATATTAGGGTCTGATCATTTTTTAAATGAGTTTCATTTAAACCATGCCCAACTCGGTACTATTTTGAATTCTACTTTTAGTTTATTATCCCATTGAAATAACTGCATTAGTCCTCAGTATGGAAAAGAAACTATTTCCCTCTAAATTCTGTAAAATAACTGTTTGCATAGAAATAAACAGCAAAACTTACAGCTGTGTCTTATGACTTCTTCATCCCCACTACCCTTCCCCCGCTTTTTGCTTCTTGTCAACTGCTAACAAGAAATGTAAAAGTAATCCTAGTTTTTATCTGAAGCTATTTCAGCTTTAGAAGAACCTTCCCAAAGTGATTGATGCTATGAATTAAACCCACAGGTAACCCCTGAAATCTGCTTTGAATAGCAACAAATGTCTAAGAATACCTTGAGCGCTTGCAGTAAAGAAGTCTAATCTCTGAACTCCTAAAGGTCAAGATTTACTGTCTGGTAACATGGCTCAAGTGTAAATGCTCTGTAATGCTATAGTAGGTGATTGCTTTGCTCTCTAGACAATGTCAATTTTGTCCAAGTAGCTGCAGATGTGTCTAGCATTAAGTCAGAATGGTGTCAAGGGCCCTTCTTGAACAGTACCGGCTTCTCAGAGAAACTGGTCCTAAAGCCCTAGTCTATTAAGACCATGCCCAAAAGACAGACATTTAAAACTTAAAGGAGGATGGAGAGTCAAAGTGCTTTATAGCTCTAATGTTTCAGAGTCAGGAAACCCCAGAGAAGAAATTCTCTTGTGATATGAATCCACAAATTGCATAAATCTTCCTAGCTCTCCCACAACGCGTGCAGCTGAGACAGCTGCCACAGAGAAGATTTGGGCCTGAACACTCTCCTTTTTGAACTCATTCCTCCCGCATTTCCTCAGTAAGGTGGCAGCCATTGTGTCGTGGACAAAACGGCATAATAAATCACTGCTGGTCAGGTTGCTTTCGTATACTTTATGCGGAGAAATTTAGCAGCCTTTTCAGAAAACGTTGCTTTTCCAGTCAAAAGTAGTAAGTCATGAAAAAATAAGTTTTGCTCCTTGGTCCTGTCCTTCAAGCGTGTCCTCCACACCTCCTGCTCATAAAGGACATCTAAATTTGCACAACAGTCATGTCAAAACATATCAAAATAGCCCTTTCGTTCTGTTTCCTGTGTTTTCTAATGAACAGTCAGGAACTGGAAATTCATAGTTGCTGTAGGTAGGTAGGTACAAGCATAACCTTCCTGTTAGAGATACCAGTAGTATAAAAGGACTGGTACAGTAGCCTAAGGCCTTCTTCCGACAAGGAAACTGTGGCATCTAAATGCCACTGAAATACAGTACAGCTGCCCTAAAAGCATAAAATTGAGGTCCTCTTAGTTTTAAACACCCAATCATAGATGGGAAATGGGGGAATTAACTTGGAAAGCACACAATTCATATTCAAACCCAACATCAGGTGAGGCTCCCATACCTTTATGGGCATTATAAGCATATATCTGAGCAGCAAAGGAAGCTTTACCTACCACCATCTACTCAGTTTGCTTCTGGGCATTGATATTCTGCAGAATGTGGAGGGTTTGCCCCTCACACATTGGGAAAAAAGCTCCAAGGATTAAGAACGCCTGCCGTAAGCAACATTAGCCGTGAGGTGCCCACTGGAGAGACTCACTAGTCTCGGCTGCTGCTCTCTCAGGCTTCAGCCCAAGTAGGAATAGCATTGCTTACCACAGAGGAAAACTATGTTACAGTTTGCCATGAAGTGAATGACTGCAGAAAGAGTCCTTTTTCGCCTCATCCAGTACTTTATTCAACTGCTTCAGATTGTGGCTGATTTCACAAGCACGTATGATAATATTTGTTTATTCATTATCCAAGAGGAACAGCATTGCCCTCAAAATCAAAACAAACATAGCTGTAGTTGAACAAAAATGCCAAACTAGTATAACCATAACTAAAATGCAAAGAAGGGCTGAATTAGTCAGTTATTTCCTTTCGCAGACTAATAAATGCCAGAGTGCTTTCTCTCTTGCAGAGTTTCTGTCCGTGTGGAGCTCTCAAGAAGCTCTTTTCTCAGTTCAGCTAGTGCCAAGGTTGCTGACACTTCTTCTATTTTCTCCAGGCTATCAGGTTAATGTGGGCAGTTGACTACCTGTGTTTGGACAGACCTTACCAAATAAATGCTTGAACACAGTAACACTCATTTTTTCATGCATCACAGTAGTATTCTCTGGAAATATGACACAGATCTGTCACATCTGGTACTATCTGGCCTCACTTAGGTGCCCATATCTTACAGTCTGCGTACAACAATACACTTTATTTCCCTCTCCAAAAGCCCTGTATTTCAATCATACTCTTCACATCTAGCACACAGAATATGCCAACACCTTGTGACATGCAGAGTCTTAGCTTACACGGCAGGACTGCAATGGTGAAAAAAAGCTTTGAAATAGCAAAGACTAAAGATTCATACATTGCATAGGGAGGTAAAATGGAACAGGTTATTAAACCTCACAGTTTTTTGGAGCAACTTGTTTTTTCAGACACGAGGATTTGGCAATGCTGAATTGCAATTCCATTACTTATATCTGTGAAAAGCCATAGAGGACCCGCAGACTTTTTCTCTGTCTGGCCAAGCCTCCAGACCCAAACGATCACATTACTACAAGAATAGATAACTTTTAGCCATTGAAACAAGCATCAGTGAATTTGGCCTTCCTCACATTTCAAAACAGGTCAGTGAAGATGCAAGCATGATTCTCAGATGCTGGTGAGGACAAATTTTCCTTCCACGCTGTGCTCTGGACAGGTGATTATACTTGCAAAAGACATGACAGGGATGCCTACACCTAGGTTTAACTACAGAGAAACAAATTGGCTCCCAAAATAGACCTTAACCTGTTGAGCAGGAATTTGAGTAGAAAATCCTCTGCTTGTTATACAGATTAACTTGCCCTGGATAACTTGAGTTTTGAATTTTTCCTCCAAGAATATTTACAGAAGCTTTTCAAAGGATTCATACATGATTAATAGCTATTTTGATGGCTGGGTAATTGTATGATATGTAGTCTAGTGTATCATTTAGCTTACATCTAATTTCACTCAGCTGAGAATACTTTGAGCCTCACCGCAGTATGCAGCTTCCTGGAATGGGCTGCTTTGTGCCTCCATTCCTGTCTGGAGCCCTTTGTGCTGACTTAGCATACACACACTTCACATCTGTAACATATTTAACATATCTATTAGGCTTTTAGACACCAGTTAGATATGAAATGCCAGTATTAAAGTGACTACAGTTTTTACAGAAGCACTGTCTCTGCATGCAGGATGCTTGTATTTCCAGCTTTCCTAAGAGCAGGAAACAGTCCTCTCTTTCTCAAAGTAAACTTGTAATGGAGGGCAGTAATGAGCCTTTTGAAAAAGCTTGGACAGAAATAGACTTTGTTTACATGCAGAATTCATATTGTGGGAACTAAAAATCAATGCAAGATGCTAGTGCAAACAGAGTTTAAAATTAATTACATTGGCTGAGTTTCTGGCTTTAAATCACAGAAGTAATTTCACCAGTGCTACTAGACCAGGCATTCCTACCAGACCTCACTGTGAGCTTACTCACCTATAATCATTTGAAGTAATCCTTCTGAAACCTTATTTATGGGCATGTGAGAAGCACGATGCCATACAGCCTCATGCTGGGCATGGCATCATTAAGCCCCGAATGGCAGCAAGTGTAATTTAACTTCTCCGAACGGCATAATTTGGAATAGGCCCAGGAAAACTCAGTATAAAACTAATTTCTAGCAGCATCAAATATGTAAGTATTTACAGAGCTCTTTGTAAACACAGTGCAATTAAAAACACTTAATGGAGAGCAAACCCACTTTACCATATGGTAAATCATCTTCAGTTAAGGCAAGAGAGTCTTAGTGTCTGACAAAGAGGGCAAGGGAGACAGACTGTAAATCCCAAATACCTGACAGAGAAGGGCCCCCCAAAATAACATATCTATCTTGGAATTACAACATAGAAAAGATAGCCCCAGGCCTCAAACCTTTACCATGGGATACAAAGACACCTGTAAAAATCCCTGTGTAGGATCAACGTATCTTGAAAAATAATGAAAAATAATTGCTTCAAGCAGCAGGAAATATGAGTTGCAGCATTATCCCACAACATCACAGCCTGTTAGAGCTGTCAAGAACTGTATCAGGAGATTAATCTCCATCCATGCAAGGCTTTCTCTTGAGTCAGAACTTCATATGCAAAGTCAGGACTGAGGGGAAAGGCTACCAGAAGAATGAAAAATATAATTGATCCCTGCAGCAAAACTCCTGAAATCCTTCCTCAGGATCCATTTGGTACAAGGTGAAGAAAAATGGGCACAGCAGATTTAATAGAACTCTAAAAATTCCTCAGAAATACAGATTTTTTCAAAGCACTTTTTTTTTTTTTTTTAAACATGGAAGTGTGATATATTAAAAAATGAAATACTCCTGCTCCTTTGTTATCAAGTTTGTTGCTGGAGTCCTTCCTGCATAGCTTCTTGGGCCCCCTAACTTTTCAAATTGCACCCTACAGAAGTTAAACAAAGAAGTGGTTTTGAGGGAAGAGGATAGATACCTATCCATCACTTCTTGCTACTAACGAACAGAAACATCTAGAGGGACAGTAGTTTTATGTCCCTCTTTCCCGCAATATGACGCAGCTCACCTACTAGCACGGTTATCTCAAGCTGCACAGTGGGGGGAATAATTCTCCCTTTGTGGAACAGAAAGAAAGCATCTGCTCAACAGGAAGATAAGACCATGAGTAACATCCTATACAGTTAACTCCGGGAACTCCCTGCAGCAAAAATTCAGATGATGACTTCAGTAAGAGATTCAAGCATGGACGAATAACGCAGATGGGAAAGTACTGAATGTACAACAGAGAGGACAACAAGAATCAGTCTCCTTGACGCAGGTAGGTCATAAGCCACCGAAGGAAGAAATTGCCCCACTTACTGCAACTGCTGGCCAGCTCTAAGGGAATTCCTGTATCCACACGGAAGCAGGCCTGGATACACTCTGAGGGAGGCTTGGCACAGCAAAGAAGATCTCCCAGGAAGCCCACTGTAGAATCTGCAGTGATTCGCGTGATCAAAGGGATTTGCACAGAGTCTATTTTTTTACCTACGTTTTACAGGAAGCCAGATACTAGGGTTGTCAGATGGCTCAGAAACATCTGGGTAGCCTTCAGTGGGTTAAATGCTTTCATAACAGGTCAGAGTTGAGTGACGTTTTTAAGCTTCAATTTGCCTTAAGTGAACCAATATGCAGAACTAATGAGATCATAAATTTTTCCTCCAGTTAATGTGCTAGGTGGAGGATGGAGTTGGGGAGGCACGAAGAAGAGAGGCTGCCCAAACTCATGAACTTGATTAAACTAATTTAATCTGCAACAAAGGATAAGACCCATAACAGCAGCCACATTACTCACTGGGATGCAATACTCGTATAGAGGATGGCTTCAGCCACACTGTCCACTCAGCATTCAGACTAACCTAGCCCTTTTGCAGTTGCAGAAGAAGCTAAAGCACACGTTTGCTTAATACAAAGCTTCAAATCCTTCTGGCTAAAGGATTTTAGGTATTAAAGACAAATGGTTATAATTTTTTTTTAAGGTTCAGTAGAGTAACGTGCTCCCATCACATCCAAGAACTGTAATTCTCTCTATATATCAGCTCTTTAAAATTATAGAGATGATCTAGCAACGGCTGCAACTGCATGAAGTCTGACAAGTTACACATGCACACTGCCTGAACTGCTATTCCTATCAACTACTGCAAACATGAAACATACATAGAAAATGCCATCCTGCATTAAAGTAACATAGTATTATACCTTTTTTCTAACAGCTGATATCATGTAGCAGCAGCTACAGGGCAAGATAGAATTAACAGTAGAGAGATATGCAAAAAACTATCTATAAAGCAATGCTTTAACTTACTGTATTACTCATCACATATACTGAAGCATCAGGCTGTTTCTCTACCCAAATTCCTTTTTTTTTTTTTTTTTTAAATCCTTACAACTCTCTTTTGAGATTAATCTGATTAGCATTTTCCAACTGGAAAGTATTGTTTTGATGATAAATTTCCAATCTACCAAAATCAAACCGATGCACAGGAAAGGCTTTGCTTCAGTGAATGTATTGGACACGTTTCCAAAAAATGTACTTTATCTCAGTGAAAAACTAAATACTTAAGCTTATTCCTTATTTCAAAATTAAATTTAATTATATTAGTTGTGAAAATCAAAGTGATATATAATTAGTCCTTTTTTTTTTTTTCTTTTAAACTGAATTCCTACTTCCTTCTTTTCAAGTTTGGGGGTTGGTAACAATCTTATAAAACGTGTCTGAACCTAAAACAGGACAGCAGTAGTATTATTGACTCTAGGCTTGTAAGTATTGTTACAGTAAGCCTAAATCTTGTCAGGTTTGTGACATGGCTACGTCCCTCCAGCACCCCCAAAACGCTGCCTTGTGTTCAGGCCAGAAGTGCCCAGCACTAGCAGCAGGCTCAGAGCCCGCCGGCAGGGGGAAGAGGCTCGCCCTGGGCAAGGAGCACTGCAGCTGCTGTGGGACCTGCCTGCCTGGACTTCTAACCATCTGCCTCGCACTTAGCTTGGAAACCTGACAACCCAGAGCGTCCAGGTTGGGGTTTACTTTACCTCTTTTGGGATTTCTCTAGTCTGACCAGTCATAGGATAGAATGGGACTTGGAGAGGATAATTAGTTTGTGAATTTATTAGGACTTCAGACACAGGCAGGATAAATACATGATGAACATATTCGATGCTCCAGTTTGAAAGTTAGTCCAGTTTCCTTACATACTCCAGTACGAGTCCTTAGCTTGGGCTCATGCTGTCCCTTAATGGGGAGATAGGCATGCGTACTTGCCACAATACCTCCCGTTAGTAGTTTTTCCTTAGAGAATCACCCAAGAAACATGTCACAAGGGAAGCTGGAATTCACAGCCAGCCTGAACTGGAGACTTAGATTTGTAAGTCTCATCATGAGAACTGCCTTTCTGAATCCCTTTCAGCAGATTCATAAAACCATATAATATATTTCTTATATTTTCTTACTAATTTCCTATTTACTTTCACAGTTTGGGACCTAAACAGCATTATGTAGCATTCTATCTGCTTCTACTTTCCCTATTAATTAACACTGGTTTGAGTTTCTTTCTACAACAAAGTTTATCTACCTTGAGGTAAATCACAATAAAGACAGAGGAATGACAATCCACTAGTTAGTGTGCAACCTCAGGGCATGGGAAACCCCAGCTCAATCCCAGATTTGTTACAGATTCTTTCATGACTTCTGGTAAATTGGATAGGGCAAGATTCTAAAAATCTAAGCTCTAGTTTCTGTGCCTCAGCTCCTCATTTTTCTTTTTAAAAACATGGATAACAGCATTTTCCTTTTTTCATAGTGGGAGTGATTTTCTGAGGATTAATACATTGAAGACTGCAAGGTGCAGTACTTAAGAGACAAAGCGAATGCAGCAAGACCTTCCAGGGGGTAAAATCGGAATATATATACTGCTAACTGATGAACGACATTTGTTAGCTTTCATGTTCCCTGCATTGATCTGAAATCTTAAATATACCTTTTTCATGAGAACACCCAAATTCTTAACTTGCACACCTGCAAATCATTTATTAGCTTTGTGCTGTGCAGCAGTGGCTATTAGGGTAGAAAGCAGACCAACCTATTTCTCTTATATCCTTGGATTTGAATCGCAGAAGTGTTATAACTCCCAGCATGCTATCTGAACTGAAATGAATTAGTCCTTAATTAAACAGAGGCTGAAGCTCATTCTTTAATTAAACAGATGCAAGTGCCTAATCATTCAACTGTTTCAAGCATATGCCGTGTATCATTTAATCTCACCACCCACACAATGAAGGCACAGTTCCTATGACTTCACTGCAATCAAACTGTTTTAACAAGCCAACCCATGCTTTTAGCAGAAGAATTTTTCCTATGATTAGATAAATAGGTAAGAATGAAAGTGAATTTTTTGAGAGATGTTTCTGATGAAGTGTGCATGAAATGAGAATCTGTGCACGAAGCGGCAAATGGCCTTGCAGCACACCCTGACATCTTGCTTTCTCAGATATGGAGAGACAGTTCAAGAGGTTACGCTATGTAAGGCTTTATGACACCATGTATGCCCCTTTGAGGGAACATTCCTGCAACATACAGAACACTTGTATAGACCGTTGTTTGGGCAAGGTGGGTAATTTTACTTCAAATGCTCTAATAAAACCTCAGCTCTATGTTCTTGCTTATATATGAGTAGCCACAAATAAATGTGTGAGGATGTGGCTCCACTTGTAACAACTTATAAAGTTATGGGACATGAATGTATGGAGGAGAGAAGCAAGTATTCTTCCATCTAACTTTAAATATCTAACTAAGTTAGCAGAACTAGGAGCCTAGATTTCCCACAGAATCAGTACTGGCTCTAGTGGGCAATTCAAAGAATTAAGAGCAGAACCTACCACCAGTGCTAGAGGGACTCTTAGGCTTCCAAAGTGAGATGTCTGACATTAGGAGTGGAAATACTTCTCTATATGTCCTACTTGTGCAACAGTCAGATGATGGTTGCTATCTAGAGGAAAAGAGTTGATCTGAAAGGATTTTGCTCCATGAAGGGAAAAGAAGGACTGATAGGTTATGCAGTCTGCTCTTTACCCATACCCATCAGATCCAACTGCTTATGGGGAAGGCAGTAGAGGAGAGCCTGACGGTTTGAGCAATCTGGAGAAATCTATCTCACAAAAATGTGACAGATCTCAACTTGTAGCAAGAAACTTCGACAGAGAATCTGAATGATAACCTTTAGTAGTGAAAGGAGCTTAAGACATGGACAGAGAAGCTGGAGTTGCACACCCATGTTCGACAGTATAGTCACCATAAAAGGACTCTGCTGCTCTTCTGCCTCCAAACATTTGTCTCCATCCCTCATGCCTTTCTATGGCTTCTTCTAGAGCATACATTTAAGGTGGCAGTACTATGAGAAAAAGCAGCCCCTTGTCTCCCTCATCCAGTGATTTCAGTGTTAAACCTGTTTCGCTTGCTATGATGTTCCAGCATAAGAGTCTGTTTGTGACCTGGATCAGAAGAGGGCTTGGATGAAAATAACTACTGCCCTCCTCCACCACTACAAAACAAACAAACGAGTCCGTGGCCCTGTTTGCAGAAATCCCTGTACCAGTAAAGCACAGGGAAGAGAGGAAGGTGAGCAAGGCATTGGTGATTGTTTCGCTCGTTTCTTGGTTTTGTAAGATGCATCCATGCAGACTCAAGAATGTACATCAAGCTATGGACTCAGTTTTGCCCATTTGACTGCTTGTAAGCTGCAGCTATTTTTTTTAAGCAGCATTTATTTTTTACTGATTTAAAAGAAAAAAAAAAACAGTGTAGATCATTTCTTCTACGTGGCTCAGAGAACAAAGGAGCTAACAGCACCCTCACCATAGCAGGAACAAGAGGCAAGAACAGGAGAGCAAGAACCTCTCATGTCAGCTTTGCCAAAAGGTTCACAATGCAGAATTGCCTGTGCCTACAGCAGGCTAACACCTTGACCTGGAGACCCACGTACCTGGGAGAAGAGAAACTTGTTTAAGTTCCTAAAATGAGAGAAATATGTGATATGTTTCTGGCTTTAAATGCATTTTCTTCCTTCCTGCAGCAGAAGTTGAACCACAACTTTTCAAGGAGGCTGTTTCTGGTGACAGTATTCACCACTGGTCACAAGCTCCTAGCAGAAAGAACTGTAAGCTGCATAGCTAGCCTTCCAAAGCACAGCTGATCGATAGGATCCCATTGCTTGGGACCTGCTACCTGAGCTAGAAAACATGCAGCTTGAGTCAACAGAAACTTGGCAGAGGCCAGTTAAGAAAGCTCCAACCTATCACCTATGGGCAAACAACAAGGATAAAAATTTGGTCTCCAGAAAAACGTATGGTCTCTTACATCAGAAGCGGAATTTAGCCAAATCCTCCTGCTCTGAAGCCAAAAGTCAGACTACAACAATTTATCTAGGAAGCAGGAGGAGTAGCTCATGCCTCTTGTTTCTCTTGGTCTTTGCATGAAAAAAGCAACAGGATTGGAAGAAGGCCAGGTTGGTCTCACCTAGTAGGGAAGGGTGGGGGCATAAGGGAAGACAGTAAAAGAAGAAAAATTGTTACTAAAGCAACTATATACAAAGATTATCCAGTTCCCACAGCAGGCAGCTCAAGTTCTTGTACTCACGCGTCTCAAAAGTCACTGCATTTTTGGCCTTCTGGTCTGAATTCCATGCTAGAACCTACCAAAAGGATCACCAGCTCCAAAAAGCAGCAGCCAGTAACCAGAGACGTTACTGAGGAAGACTTGGCCAGCCCAGGACTTGAACTGTCGAGTCCCTCAAGACCCAACCAGTGTTAGGGTCTCTTGAAACCTTGTCTATGCTGGGATTTTGTTATGCGGTCAGATCCTCTGCATGCTGCCTTCATGGTAACGGCTGCTTTTCTAGATGCCTGCTGACCTTTACTGTCCAGTATCTGTGAAAGCAGCTGCTGAACACCTGCAAAAAAGTCACGTGCCCAGCAGTTCCAGTGCAAGTCCAGCATTTGAACCAACTGCAAATGCACAATATAGATCTGAGCACAGACTACAGAGGCTCTAAGGCAGCAACGTGTATAGGATCTCTGAAATCACTGCCTTAAAAGCAGCTAAACACCACCATGTCCTTATTTATATCTCTCAATTTAGTGGATAAAAGTCCCTTACTTGGAAGGTACCAAGTCAGTAGCCCACTGTACAGCTTGATGGTGCTTAGACAGCGCAGCAATGAGCATGGCATGCAGTCCTACAGAGGAGAGAACATTCAAGGAGTAATCACATCAGGAAGGACTGGGTCCTTTATGCTCTTATTGCCCAGCTGTGCCAAGAACCATCAAGCATATTCTCAGTCTTTACTGGTACAGGAAACATATGGTCACAGACCCCAAGTTATGAAGCAGAAAAAACAGCAGGGTTTAAGTATTTGTTATGGGTCTCAGTACTTAGGTCTTTCTGACTGCTGAGTTGTCATTAAAACAGCCGAACAGGAGCCAGTCAGCTTACACCAATCACTTGCTCCCTTGCATCTCTAAGTGGTTCACACTCTAGTCTCTGTAAACCTATTGTCTAAACTTTTAAGGACAGCCAGCAAGAAAGCAGATTACTGAATAAGCACAGAGTGCACACTTGCAGCAATGAGTCTTCGGAAGTCAAGTATCAGGTGAGAAACCAAAAATGGGACCTGTTATAAAGGGGAAAAGCAAAGACTTTGGGAATTGAATTGTTCTAGCTCCGTTTTTTTTATACCTCATGACAGCAAGGTTACATTTGCTGGCATGAGTCTCTCTGCAGCAGTAGGAATCATTTTGAATAGGTTTCAAAGTTGCCAAGCCAATTATATTGTTTTTTCTCTCCATACATATAGCCTTCAAAGGGAAAAGGCATCCCAGTTAAGAATTCTTCCACAATGGTAAATTTACAGCATTTGTTTTTCTATTTGCAAACTGTAAAGAAAAAAACAAAACCAAAACTTCAACACAACCTTGTTTAACAACCTTGTGTTTAACACAACTCCCAACACATCAGGGCTAATGAATTACTTTGTGTGGGTGGTAATATTACAATGCTACAATGAGATAGGATTCCTGTTGTTAAACCTGACCATCAGCGGTATGGCAAAGGAAGGCAAAGTAACCAATGAACTTTCCACAAAGACAGTTTGCTTCCCATAGATCTCCATACATAACCTTTACTGGTCTCAGTAGGATCATTACATCCATTAGACTGTGGACTCAGCACTGCTTTAGCTCTTAAGTTAATACAACTGAGACTTTTTTTTTTTTTTTTAAACTTTCCTATTGGGAAGTAGCATGTGCAATTTCAGTGATTTCTTAGATCCTTCCATAAGTAAATCAAATATTCTTTCAAGCCTAGTTATCAAAATTGTGTCCTTTGATACTACATCCTCCATCAAACTGCAGTAATCCAGATCAACACATTTTAAACCTCCACTATCTTTCCTAATATCATTCTAGCAGATAGAGTAATTAAGTTTGTACTCTTTTTTTTTTTAACAAGTCGTACTCAATAAATCTGAATAAATTAACAACGCATTACTAAGGCTGCTACATTAAATTTGCATAGTGCATTTAATGAATATGCAACTGCAAGTGAAAAGGTCTGCTACTGTGAACCTTCCACATTAGCATAACTACTTCCAGCATGTTTCTTAAATAATGCACTCATTTGCACATCACTGACTTGGCTAATTCTGACTTCAGTCAGGGTAGCCTTGTAATTAAGACTCTTGCTTTAATTTTTAATGAAGTTTATGTTACATCAATCCTGACAGTAATGAGGGGACATGGAAACAAAAAGGCTGCTAATAATTAAATTCACAAACCAGTTTGAGGGATAATAATTCCTGAGGAGAAATTACATGACTAATTATTAATTAAATATTCATACTATTGCAGGGCCATCTCCCTTAACTGCTCTTCTTGTTGGTAATAATGCTGAGTTGTGGATGCCTTCCTGCAACCACTCTGATTTTAAGGTTCTTTGGTTAATTTTAGTGCACCATTAATCAATATGACACAAAAAATAAAATTGTTTTAATTGGTATCATTTTATTGTTTCTAAATATTACTACAGTTGGTTTAGTTGTGTAGAATTAATCTAGTTAGTCGGTGCCCATTTTATGGAAACATAAATCCAGTTTATATCCATAAACATCTAATGGCAGGACAACTTGACCTTTTTTGCAACATTACTGTTTACAGATAATTACACCAACTCTTTAAAAGGTTGTTTAATAGCTTTGCATTCATCATAGTAAAATGAAAAACATGCAATATTATTTAACTCCAGACTATTCTAAGAAGGTCTCTGAGACCCTAATTTACCCCTGCTGAAAAGTAAGCAATATTAATTTGTATGTTTTTAAGGAAACCTATGAGAGGTTTTCCTCAAACGCGTACAAATTGAAAGCATTTGTGTACAGATCTCTATTTGTCTTTTACAAAATTTAGATTACAAATAAATAACAGCATTGCAGTGACAACTTTCACAAACAGGAATATGTCAGCATGTACTTTTCCATACGATACAGGTCTTTGAAATGGTCGTTTTCCAGTATCTCATACACAAATACTATAAATTCACAGAGGAATTAGCCTGATTAATCCTAATATATGTCAACACTCATATCAGCCAAAATTCTGCCTATTCAAAGTGTCATACTAAACCTTTAGGACAAACTAAACATACTAAACCTGGGAACCAGCGCTTATTGGACGAAGCTCCGTGTTTGTGGGAAAGTTTAGCATAGGGAGAGAAATTATTTAAATGAAGCCTATTAGTCACAAAACTCAGTTGCACCACGAATTTGTTTTAAAATTTATGTTAGGACTTTAAAGAGAGAACATTTTGCATAGCATAAAATTGATTCTCAAATTATTAAAAAGATATAATGCATGTCCTTTTATCCTGAAGGGGCATTTGGAAATTCTGAACCAGGGCAAACATTTCATTTTTCTAATAATTCAACCCGGTTGATTCATCAAAGTGAAACAAGTCCATCACCATACACAGGGCAATGATTCCCCCTTCAGCTAGCGCTTGTCACGTTACTACAAACTGACAGGTTTGTAGGGCATTATTACTAGATCTGATTTGTAGCACTCTATCCCTTTTACTAAATCTTAAAAATCTTTTCAACTTTTCTTTTTTCTCTACTCTCTTAAACTAACACCTGAAGGCAATTTAAATATACTACTCCATAATGAAATACCACTTTGGTTCTCTCTAGAATTAAGATGTCGTTATCAGCCATCTGTTCCTGGTCCTGCTTGCAATTTCTTCCATCAAAGAAATAATTCCAGGCATGAAACACCTCATTGGAGCAACAATCACCTGAAACCGCCAGGGTGCTGCGATACAAGGGCAGGCCTGGCTTGCAGGAAGAACAGCGATTGACAAAACTTTTCTAGAAAACTTGGTGTCACTGTGTTCAGCAGGTAAGACCTCCTCATTTCACTTTCCTCCCTCCTCCCTGTTTCCAGAAGCAGTATCTTTTCATTGCTCTACCTTTGCTGCCTAAAGTGTAATACTTGGTAGACAGAACAGAAAGCAACCCAAGCGTTCTCAACTTAAGGGCCAAAGACAGAGGTCCCGTTCTGAAGCATCTTGCTGAAGATCAGTGGATGCTGAACTCCTCATGTGATGCTAGCAGTCAGACAAAAGCATCTCCAGCTGTGCTACTCTGAACATCACCAAAAGTTCTACACACACACACAGAAAGCAGCTGTAGCAACAGCACATAAGGCTTTGATTTTTCATCACATTTTACAAGCTATGCAGAGCTGCTTCTCATTAGGATCTCAAATGGGGGTGGAAAAAGGAGATGGGAAACACAGGATGTTATTGCCACGGGCATAGATGACTACCCAAGTGGGACTCTTCCCTCAGAACTTAAAATGAGCCATAGGGCGGTGTGGGACTAGAGATGCTACTTCTCCAGTATTTTGACCAGGAATGGGTTATTGCATGTCCTGTGTGAGCATGCACAGCAAAATCAAAGGCACCCGACTTGTCAAATGCATTAGACCTACTTGTTTGCATAGACGATCTGTTCCTAGACCGTAAGATCTAGTATGTCCCCCACCACAGTAGATGGGGGGGATATACAATGCATGTATGGAGCAATGCTTGTATGGTGGATCTGACAGAGTGGGCATGCTAGACTTATGTACACCAGATGGATCTCAAGTTCGGACTAGGCCCTGAGATATCCTGGAATATACTGTCGTCCTAGCTGGTTAGAAAGATGTCCAGAAGTCCTAAAATGAAAAAGTCTAAATTCCTTAAATTCTACCAACATAAGATTCTGAGAAAGGAAAATAGGGTTTATCTGGGAAAAGCTGGCTGTATGCCAGCCTTATTAAATAATACCCACTGGTTAATACCCACTAAGACTAAAAGCAAACTTATTGGATGGTTAAATTACCTTCTTGTATTTTCTCAGGTGCATTGGCATTTTATGCAAATTTTCACTTTCCCTGGTCTGAAAGTTATACAGCTCCACCATACCATAAGTTTCTGTGCACATGCCTCTGTATATAGCCAAATGTTGCCTAACTAAGGCTTACTATCAGTTTCGGAAATTCCTTACAAAGTCTTTGGTTATATCCATTTAATGAACCCAGGTCACCATTCTCTCTCAAATTATTGATGATGGCTAACATCACCACTGAATTTTATTTGTAAGCTCTCATCTTTAAGTGCAGATATAGGGAAAAATTTTTAACATTCCCTTAACTTTTTACCACAGTTGAAGTCTGAAGTTTTGACAAATGAGAAAGGCTAAGCACATACAGCATTTGTATTAAAAAGAACGAACCTGGAAATTACTGACTAGTGAGCTTAAGTTTAATTCTCAAACACTGCAACAGATAAGCACCAGATGACAAAGAAGAGTAACAGCCGATATTGGTTTGACATGATTTGCTTTTTCACAAGTCATGTAATATCAGGGTAGTCAGTCTTGCGGACAGAGGAAAGGCAGTGGATGTCTTGACTTTGGTAAACCTTTTTTTTTTTTTTTTATACCATCTCTTATAGCGTTCTTGTCACTGACCTAGAAAGATATCCACTAGAGTGTAAACTCAAAAATGGGTAGAAAACCACCCTGAAGAGTAATTACTAGTGTTCCATTGTCAGATCAGGGAGATGGGTCAAACTGGATCCTGTGTGGTTCAGCCCTGCGTGAGTATTGTTAAGCACTTTCCCTGATGACCTAAGGAGTGAAAGAGAGTATTCTTATTGCATTTACCACCCAGTGGGGAGGACTATGAATACTTTTAAGGACAGGAACAGAATTCAAAGTGATCTTGCCAGATAAGGAAGATAAAGACCAGATGGAGCTAAGTCCAAAGGAAGGCAATCAGAAAGAAACAGAGTACTAGCAAGTGAGGTCCATGAAGGAAAACTAAAGAACCCGGAGGTTCTCTGCCCGGTAGAGGAGATTGCAGCAGCCTTTATTTATCTCCCGTCAAAGAATAAAGAAATGATTTTTCCCCATATCCACAATAAGGGCAAGAACAGCGAGAAGAAACGTACTTCAGCAGGAAAGACTATAGCTAAATATTAGCATTAGCACTACAAAAGGTTGTAGCATCTTCATCATCAAGGTCTAAGAACAGCGGAGACCAACATCAGTCAGGAATGACTTCTGTATAGCTGATTCCCATTTAGACCAACTGCAAGAGGGTCACCACCTCTTGCAGTTATTCCGGTCCTGATTCTAGAATTAATCCAGTGTTACACAAAAGCTGCTGTTGCACATATACATGTGTTATCACGTGTACTAAAGAACCAGTATGACTAAATAACTATAGTAGAACTAAACTACTTCATAGTAGAACTACTTTAGTAGACTAAATAACTTAGCAGAAACTCAAGTTCAAGTTTTTTGGAACTCAGAAGAACTACTATGTTTGATTGATACACTTGATCCTTTTAAGAGGGTAAAATCATGGTTACTGAGTAGAAGAATGCAGTCAGCCCCATTCGCCTGGGTCTGAAAAGGATGCGAAGCAAATAAGAATTTGAACTGAAGGAACGGACTGAGGTGGCTTGGAAGTGAAAGTTTCTTTGTGAACAGGACGTAGAGAGGGCTAAGGATTGCCTGGTTTTGTAATCCTGTATCATAGCTGCCTTTTTCATTCCTCCTCCTTTATGTTCTATTTCCCTCATAAAGTGCACCTTTTATTGAGAGAAAGGGGCAAAACGCAAAGAGGCTCTGATCTCGCACTCTTAAAGTCCAAACCTAGGCTCCAGTGGCTCAGCTCTCCTACGCTAGGAAGCACTGCTATCCAGGTACAGAGATATCTTTAAAGTTAGTCTTGAGGTCTGCACTGTAGCTCAAGTTTCCAAGTCCTCAGAGCCTGGCTTCTTTGCTGAGTTGAGTTCCCCTTTGCTAGAAAAGATCTGAGCCACACTGGAAAAGGTCCTGAGCCAATTAATCTATACTACATCTCCTGATATGCTTATTTTAGTCATTACTTTGGTCTACAATGGAAAAAAAGCAGTGAAAGGTGAACTAAACTCAATTGCTGGCACTGGTATGCAAAATATGCCAACAAATATAGCACAGTCCACATGAGGATTTAAATCTACAGTTTAAGTCTGACATTGCAATGATCCATTCTCTAATAAAAAGGGAGAAAACTGCCATTTCTATTTTGGGACTACTGTACAAATTTCAAAGTATGTCCTTGTTCCCAATTCAAATGTTCTAACGAAATTTTTTTTAAAACAGTTTGACCTCTAAATGTTTTGCTAAAGTAACTAACAAAAACTATTTTCAACTGACATTTCACTCTCCAGATTATATTTTGTTTACATGAAAGTAAATATTTCAGGATGAAAAAAAACTTAAATATTCCATTTTGACAAGGTCAATTTTTATTAAAGCTCATTTTCCCAAGCACAACTTCATTAAAAGGAACACACTTCTAGAGAAAACATTTAAGTTTCCACAAAAATATCTTCCAGTGGATTGAACATTTACTAGAAAATTTTTAGCTCCCCATATTGAGTTTAGTAATGCTTTATTGTGCACGAAAAAAAAAAAAGTAACTGAATGTTTTTCTTTACTGCAAAACAAATCCTTAAATGTGGAGCCATGGCAGGTGCTCCCAGAGTGGAAGATACTGGCTTAATCCTATGTGAAAGCAACAGCAAGAATAAAGATAGCAAGTATGATCTTCTAAAAATTCTGTGGCAAGTGAATTGTATTTCTTTTAACAATGATTCAATGAAAAGAACTATAGGCTGAAAACATTTTAGTATTAGGGTTTTTTTTAATGGAAAAATAGCCTCTAACAGGTTGTTTTTATGCACAAAACTGCATAGCTTGCATAAAAGGCAGAAAATATAGATGCCTACTAGTACTGAGGTGAACAACTTACTAAGCGCTAATAGCATGCAGAGAAGAGAACTGAATGTTATTGTACAATTGGTGAAAGAAATGCCACGTAGTACAGAAAAATCAGCATCCAAACAGTGCTACTCATCTGTAAGTGCTTCAGCTGTCAGACCCTCCAAACGCCACTCTTCCATGATACAATTCCGTGTAAAAGAATTTTTGTGTGCGTTCATTTTTCAAGACCTGCCATGTTAGTTAAGCTATAGCATTAGTGTCCAAACCTGCAAGCTGTTGATACTTCCTAAAGCAACAACATCAGGTACTTTGCTAACCATCAGCACTTGCAGCTTTCTGGCCAGTTTGTGAGCAAGGGCTCCAAGTTAGTAAACCCAAGAGTGCCTGGAACAAGAAACTAATTTTAATCCGAGAGACCTTCAATATACTTCCCTTCTAAACCTTTTCAGTTTTGAGTGCCATAAAAAGCATATGGAAACAACCAAACTTGCACACAGCTTTTTCAGGAATATACAGACTTAAGTCTAACATGCACAATATAGTCTGAAAAACTGAGCAGGCATTTTAGCACACAGCATTCAATATTGTTTCATAGCTCCAAGATGAGTGGTACCTATTAATTGTTAATTCATTGTATACTGCAACACCTAAATGTTGCTTCACTATCCCGGACACTACCCAGCAACAATTAGCACAGAGTGAATCAGGCCTGGCATGCTGCCCAGTTTTTTTTTGTTTTCTTTTCATCAGAGCTAGTAATTCTGGAGATGCTTGGACTACTCTGTCAATGCACACTGATTAGTCAATATCTCAGCTGCACGAAGACATATATGTAAACCACACTTGAGACCAACTGCCCAGTAAAATGAAAACTGTCAGGCACCAATTCCTGTGCTGATTTTTCTCCACCACTCCGCAAAAACTAGCTGCAGTCACTGTTAAGTAGGAAGGCTTAATATAGACCCAAGTTAGCCTTCTGTCCTGCTTTTAAGTAGGAATCAACTGAGATATTATTTCTGAAGCTAAGTTGAGAATTCATTTAACAGCAAGCAAGCATTACCCAAACAACTTCTTCCATAACTATTTCTCAGCTAAAAACAAAAGGCAATACAAAGGGACTCCAATGACACATGATAGCACCGATCATACCCCAAATCCTAGTATAAAAAAATACATACATAGTCATATTTTTGTGTCACGCCTCAGTCCACATTTAGCTTGTCTTATTTCACTAGCTGTGGGATGCAAAGCCGGCTGATGAAGCTTTTGGATCTACACTCACAAGTGGTATAATCCATCCCTCCATGCACAGCTACCAACACTTTTAACCCAAAATACACAAACCCCAGATGGCACTGCTCATTCCTCTGGGTTAGTAATGGAGGCACCCCAATTTCATTGGTGGTTCACTTTCTCATTCTACAAAACAGTAGATCCCAAACTCCTCCTCTGTCAGGATCTGGGTCCTTTATGAGAATAAATTAACACTCATTAATAGAGTTAATACTCTTCTTCCGTGCTGCTCACCTCAGGCTCTGGTAATGCTGAATTTCAGAAATCTTACACAATCTTCAAGGGAACAAGCAATAACTTCCCAGCATTTTGGAGCCACTATTTCCAACAGCTCTGTCTCCAATGATGCCAAAGTCCTAGCTGATTGCTCAAATCATCCTATATTGAGGGCAATTAATTGAAACCTGGATCATTCAAATATGGGCGTGGAGTTACTGCAAATGTCCTACTTAGAAACTTGTTATTGAACCACTACTGGCAGTATATTCTCCTTCCAAATCAAACTCCATTTGCTTCTCTAAAGCCTAGATATTGCACTACTTTCTCAAGATAAAGATTGAAGAAATAGATCGCTAATTGGTGAGAAGACTGATCAGACGCATGCTGCTGCCAATGGCAGTGCACCAATACCTAACACTCAATCTCATCCACTATGAGTGACCTAAAGCTGTTTATCGTAAGTACTTTTAGGCAACTATAAAAAGAAGAAAAAGAAATTAGGGTAACTGTAAATTTTTCTGAATTCTCAGTGGAGTCACAAAGGGTATGGCATTTGCTTTTTAACCTCTGTAGGTCAGAGTTCAAATATAAATTTAATTCAGTAAATTACTAAATGCAACACGAATGTGACTGAACTACAGAAGGAGCTCAAATGTCCAGGTATCTCAACAGGGCCTGGGAAGTGCTTTGGGAAACACTTGCCGTTTAATGCTAGGAGATGCACCCTGAAGACAGGAATAAAATCTCAAACATTTTATAGAATTTGTTGCCCCATGAACTGAAGTCTCACGAAGGCAAAACGCCCCTCAGCTCTGACCGCACGTTCAGTAGCTCTGGAACCGCAGCAAGTGTGGCACAGGCAAGTAAGCTGTTACTTCTATATTTCGGGCTGCAGCCAGAAAATCAGTTTTAGATGCTGTATTACTCTTTGAGAAATAATTGTTTTTCTTGATATTAGTCTGGGGAAAACCCAAGCCTCTCTGTAGCAAAACTCCACTGTTAAGAAAATAGTCACCTGGGAATTACAGAGGTGATTGCCAGACAGACCCATCCCTGCATACTGCACCACTCCAAGCAGCAAGAGAAAGGGCTCAAAGGCTTGTCCAGAAAATTACTGAGCTGCTCAAATTCAGCACCAAAGCAGCTCCAAGGGCTAAACAAATGGAAGTTCTTCCCCTCCACTGGCCAGTTTGTCATCCTCATACCAGAAAAGGGCTCAGAATTGAACACACAAGAGCATTTTTTCCACCAGTCTTGGTAAGAAAGGAAGGAATGCACCCCGCAGTACATTGGCAAATGGAATTGTTCGGAAAACAGTGCATTTTCCCCATTTTCAGTTCCTTTTTAATCATAGCTCATAATCTGTAAGAACAATGATGAAAGGAGTATTATTGATGAGGAGAGAATACACAGAAACAGTTTTTTCAATGTGGCAAAAGAATCTTTTTAAAAAAAGCTTTAAATAGTTCGGAAGAAAGAACATCAAGTAGAGATGACAAGGGGAAAAAAAGACTTCTACTCACTAAAAATGTTAATTTTTTATTGAAAGGGAATGAAAAAATATCCAGCTTCTGGCTAAGAAATGTTTAACCAAAAAAAAAAAAAAAAAAGGTTGAGTTTCAAACTTTTAAAAACTTGTTTTTTGTCTTAGGAAAGAAGCAACCTAAGGGATAAATAAAACATACCTATAGCTGAAAACCCTATTTTTCCAGTGATGAAAAAAGTAATGAATTATTTTCTGTCAGCAATATTTACGTTTCTCCAGCCTCCACATCTGCTTAGACCAAACCAGGTACGGAGGACATTGGCCATACAGTTCTGGTGTTTTTCCCTCTACGCTAGCGCAGCACTGAGTATAGATTCCCTATGTTTCATCAAAAGGCAAATTTCTACCAAACAGAAAGACTTATTGGCAAAGTGTGCTGAAGTAATCAAGGCTCTGTGTACTTCATAAAGGCAGTTATATAATTAGTAACAGAATAAAAATTAGCTAAATTTTGCTCTCTGTTTGTCTATATAGTTTCTCCTGACAACTCTGGCTCATTCCACAGCAACTGGTTGCTGGGATTCAGTTATCACACAGTGGAAATGTGGGCCGTTTGTGACAGGATGCATGACAATGAATGCAGATTTGTTTTATTTACATAGCCTCCTTCCTTTGTTTGAAACCTGCAGTTCTGGTGAGCATTTCTTCTGTTTAATTCACGTCCTGAAAAAGGAACAAACAAAAGATCCCAGGGCCACATCCAACTTGTCAAAAGCATGACTATTTGCAGAAATTTCTTCCGTCTCCCTGCCTAACTTCCTATAGCAAACACCAAGATGGAAACTCTGATCTCTGCAAAGCACAAGACCTCTAAATTCACACAAGCAACTCCTGGTTTTCAAGGGGGTCTGCATCGGTACTGAAACCCATTTGTAACTCGCAAGATGGAGATACTAATAAAGAAGTCATTTTATGAACACTGTTCGATTTTGGCTTTTTCATCAGTAAAGCAGAATTATCGTCCTATTTTATATGAACGTAATCATCCTGGCTTTGTTTTTTATAATTACTCTTAACAGAGCAATAATGAGAATCTCTCTTACCCTTCAAAATCATAAGCTAGTCAGATGAGAACTTTGTATTGCATAATACATGATGCCCTGCTTTACATGTGATATGCTTTACAAAAATCTTAGTCTAATTGTGAAAGACTAATGTTACAAAACATTCTCATTGCTGGCATGTTTAATTGAGCTCCTGAGAGGCAGCATGAGTAAGACTTAGGGATAAATAACCAGTAGTCCCATTGGTCTCACCAAGAATCCATTGATGTTTCATAAATCCTAGTCAGTACAAATCTAATTGAGTTACCATGCTGAATTAGCTCACATCTAAATGGCATTCATGTCTACAAATGGAATAATTAGAGTCTAGAAAATGGGATATATCAAGTGCTATCCCAAGTGACAACAGCAAGACATTTGTATTCACTCAATCAACTGCTTTAAAAAAGCAGATGTAATACTTGATTTGGGGTTGATGACTAGACAGTGTTATTGAGACTAGCAATAATATTAGACAGAGAATGTTAACTATTTCTTCTTGTCTATCTATTTACATTTATTCTAGGAGATTCTTCACTTTGATTCTTTCAGATTTTGCTTTAGGATACAAAGTTGTTACATGACTACATAATCCCTGCTTTATATCCAGGGTAATGAAATCAGCTACACTCATTAGCGGTCTTCTTTCCATTGCCACAATTCTAAGATGAGTATCAAATAAATCAATAAATAACATGATTTTCAACAGATCTTTCAAAGCTACTAATATTTTCAGTAGCTCCTCAGTGCTGAAGGAGCCTTTCTACACAGAATAGAGTGAATAGGGCTATTCATTTTGCCTGCTCTCTTAGCTACTTTTTTCTATGTACTAAATTATATAAAGGCACCATTACTCTTGCTGGAAATCAGTACCTCCCTGCCAGTAATATCCTGTAACCCAGACTGACACTTATTAGATGTCACTGGCTGGCTCGTTCGGTTTTAGTTAAATACCATCTGCTTTATTCAAGACAAAAATAAAACACTTATTTCAAACTGTATACAAAATCAGTATTAAATGAGGATGAATCTTTGCTATGCCAGATAACAGATTCCTTTAATTCAGAAAGCAGTCTAATTTGCATGCATATATTATTTATTACACCAATTAAGTTTTGCAAATAGTTTGCAATGAGGTCCCTATGACCTAATAATTCACAATTACTCTTGGGATATCCTGCCCACTTTAGCATGTTTTGAATAATATTGCTATCTCCTTGAGAAAAATAATGCATTTTTGGCATGATGGATTTAAGAGCGTGCGCACCTTTTTCTTTACCAATTTTACTCTAGGCAGGGTTACTGGAACTACTTCATAGGCCTCTGTTGTGTTGGCTAATGAATGCTTTCCTTCGGCTCCCTGTCTTTTCAGATACTTGTCTTCTTGTGGCAGTCCCATACATATACACAATCTGTTTGAGCACTCTAGGTGGTAACCCAATGTAAGTGAATAATAACCATCTGAAACTACCAGAATTATACTGTGTTTTTGCCATAGCAATAGATAATGGAGCATGGTTGAGAATGGACACCATGGAGCAAACTTAACCTAGTTAAACCTACTCCAGATTAGTAAACTTACTTCAGATTTGTACTGAAGAATTTAATTTTCAAGAAAACTGCTTAAGAAAAAATATAATTTTTTCTAATTATATATTCTATTAAAGAATATATTCTATAAAGGATATATTCTATTAAAGACAAATTGCATTAAAATCTTTTATAAGACAAACTACCATACAATCTCCTCTGCTTTCATCAGCTTTCTTACAAGGAACTCTAGATGAGCTTAGAGCATGAGAAAATGCTTTATTTTGCTAGAATGTTCAAAATAGACTCTTATTTCCCTGTATTTCATAGTTTCCTCCCTTACAGCATTCAGCTTGTAATCCGTTTCTAAACTGTATTTTTCATTTCCATTACAAACAGCCTAACAAAACTCCCTCTTTCTAAGAGAGAAAAAATCCCTGGCTTGCAAAGACAGGGTAGATGAGATATTTGATTTTTTTTGAATATATATACACATACATATACATATGCACATATATATACACTCACATATATGCATATATAAGTGTATTTGCACATAATACTCACCAACATGAATATCTGCCTATATTTTTGGAGAATGATTCCTACAAGAATAGAAACATAGTCAAGAACAAGTGTCCTGCAACACAATTTAGCTTTCTCTTTAAACCAAATATACATACTAACATGGAGTATTTTGGCATTTTTTCATCTTTTCTCAGAAAACGTGCTTGGACACACTCAGCTAAAACCCTTCGAAAGGATCTGCCATACCAGCACTTTTCTGCGACCTGCGTTGCGCAGCCCAGCATGCGAGCACAGGAGGAAGCAGCCGCCACGCTCCTCCGCCAGCCGGGAGACAGGCTGGCACGTGCCAGTGCCGCCGGCGCTGAGCGGCCGGGCTCCCGCCGCCGCACCTGCGGGTTGCCTCACCGCTGCACGCCCCTCACTTCGAAAGCTTCTCTGGATATACCCCTTCTCCCCTACACTGCTTTTCACTGCGTACTGCGCCTTTTCCCAATCTGCCTAAGTAGCACCCTACGCAAGCACTCTCCTTCCCTTCCTTGGTGTTAGCAGCTGCTGAGTATTTGGGAACACTTCTCAACTCCAGTCTCCACAGGACAGTCATTTTGTCAAAGTTCATGTACCTCACCACTTTCATTTGTCTTCATAACTCCTTCCCTGCAGCCACCACTGATTTCTGTCTCCTTTTCCAGTACCTTCTGCTCGTAAGGCAGGCAGAGGTGAGCGCGGTACCCCACGGGCAGCTGGGCACTGCCCTCCTACGGAGGAGCAGTTCGGGGGCGCCTCGCACACACACGGCAACATCTGCCTCCTTTCACACCCAGGATCCTGTCCAAGGGGCAATCAAAACCTTCTACTGACTTCAGTGTGCTACAGTCCTGAGTCTTTGCAAAGGCCTTCAAAGTTACCTGTCCAAACAGCTACCCATTAGCCTTTCATCAGTTATTTTCTTTACTGAATCATTTTTCAGGTTATCCTCCCCAGCTGATTTGATCTGATTCTCTTCTACCCACTAAAACGGATGTGTGTTATTTTCCCTCTGTTTTTAACACCTTTAGATTCTTTTCTTGTGAAGTTCCTCTTTATAGAATGCACCTAGTGATGGATTAATAAAAATGGGCAATTCCCAGATGAGGAAGTAAAGCAAGAATGAGCATACTGTAGAAAAAAATTAATTATGTAGATGTTTCTTTATTGCCAGACTGTTTCAGAAGGGAACAGTGCAAGCCGCCTGCATCGTGCCTTTGCTTATAGAGATAAATACGCTTTGCTGACAGCAAAATGAAATAACAAGTACTGTGTTTTCATACACTGGAACTTGGTGCGAAGCAAATCAGACCTGTGCTCATGTGTTTGAGAAAATAACCCAGAATAAAAGCCAATTATACAAGGTAAATCTGAAGCAACTGCATTCATTGGAACAACTAGGACTGAAACTAAACCCCTTATTGAATGAAGTATGTAACGAGAGGTCTTGCAAGAAGAGCTTAAAACAAAGCATGATTAAGATATTCGTAAGTATAATATGTAATAGTCAAAAACTACACAATATTCCATCTCTGAGATTTTTCTATTTTAATTCTGTTCAATTCCATTAACCCCCTTGTAAGGGGATGCGCTTTAAAGAACTCTATGATATAGGTCATTTCAGCAGACATCCATATTCCATTGTTAATTGGCAACACAAGGAGAAATGAAATCGCCTAGGAAGCGTACTACAGGGAATTGCCTTGCATCAGCAAACAAAATGAGAGCATAAACTAGCAGATCTTTTTCCTCTTCTTAATCCCTCTACAGCCCTGCATTTCTGAAATATGAATGTGAAACGCAACAAACTGGAATTAGTACAAGTTATTTTGTGCTATGATAACAACTAAGCTATGTGCAAGACAAATGAAACAAATGCTCTTTTTTTTTTTTTCCCCCCCCTGTGTGCTGTATCAGAGATGGCAAACAGCGATTGAGACACTAACCCAGAAAATGCTGTGGTAGCCATGTAAAGTTAGAAGAGTATGTCATTATGGCCAGAGTACATTTAGCTGGACTACATTTCCCATCATGCAATGTTTAGGAAACAGACTGACACTTTTAGGAGCAACATTTTCATGGTAAGATAAAACTGTGACTTTTTTTCTTTTCACAATAAAAAAAATTACTGTGTGAAATTGCTTAGTGTTATTTGAAAGGACACGGACTAAGTGATTGTTTATTAGTATACAAAATACTGAGTGAAATTTTCCCACAGGAGTAGCAGCCTAGATAGTATTAACAGTGCTTTAAACTGTAATGAATTCCCAGTCTAATTCACTATGAGGTTTCAATTTATACCACATTTAGAGTACTCCAGGTTCAAGTAATCACTGCAGTAATTAGCTTACTTCCAGTCCTCCAAAATAAACCCACTAATTTTTGCAATCAGCCTTCATTTGGTTAATCACCAGTTTAATTGATTTAATTAGTTTGATCTGCAAAATTAGTCAAGTGTAAATACTGTTTTGTAAACAGAGTTTAGCTCCAAGCTGTAATATAGGGAATTCTAATTCAAAGCTAGAGTTAATAATAAAACCAACATACACATGATTTTGTTGCAGTATCCAGCAGTTCTAAGTCTCCAAGACACAATTTTACACTTTTATAGATCACACTGAGTATTTTATGTGTCATGCTGCATATGAAAAAATTAGGATTTTGCCTCTCAGTTTTATTCTTGACTAATGATTTCTATACTGTGACAAGTGACACCAGACGAGTGTTTTTGCTTTTTCTAGATTAAGAGCAAACATTTCACTTTATTTTGATTTTGTTTAAATGATGCTAAAAGGCATTTATTAATGAGTTAGAGCAGAGGAAAAAACATAGGGAGTGATCTGGTTGCTCCTAAGCAAGCATTACTTTAGAAGGCACAAGAACAGAAGAAACAAGCCAAACTGCAAAACTTGGCAGTAATATACAAGGCAGAGGGCAGGTCTAAATAGAAATAAGGCCTTGAAATTACAAGTTGAACAAAATTTGGGATAGCACTGGAATCAATGTTTCATAATTTGATATTCTAGTGTAGATTTTTCTATCTCCATCATAATTTATTCATATTAATCAACACAGAAGTATATTTGACACCCTGAAAAATGCTAGGTGTTTTATGACAAATACCCAAAATCACCAGCTACCCATTCAATTCTTTTTGGATAACTTAAGAAAGAAGATGCACAGCATGCGGTCAGAACAAAGCAAATACCTTCATAGCAGGCAGGCTAGCAGATTTCAGGAGACCAGAAAAAAATCGTCTAACTGAAAGCAACTTTCTACTGGACACTGCTCAGAAAGAAAATGCATAGATGAATGCATCTCATGCAAGGAAGCGTCACGAAAGCACAGGAAAGTTCACAGATGATTTTACTCCCCCCCCCCCCCAAAAAAAAAAAAAAGAATTACTTAAATTATTAAGTGAATTTTTCAATGAAAATTGGTTTTAGTTGTAGGAAAAGGCATTGCTCTCATTCATATGAGTTTTGGACAAGACCAGCAGGCAGGGAAGGCAGGCGGAGGGCAACAGCTTGCTGTCAGCCCTGCACGGACGCTCAGCACCCTTCTTCAACCTCCACCCCAGGTCACTTCACAGTCTGTATCCTGCCACAGAAAGACAACGAGAACTTTCACCATCTAAACTAAGAAGGGTTTGCAGCATCTGCACCAGTTCTTCAGTATAATTTAAAAGCCTTATTATTCATATCTTACGATGTGTTCATTTGCGCCATTTGCAAAAAACAACCGTGAATTCCATTTTGTACAGGCAGTGCTGTTACCACTAAAGAGGATTTGGGGGTATTCTCATTACACAGAGTCCTGGAAGTGTGATTTGCATTGTCAGTTCCAATTATCAATCAGAACGACTGAATGAAGTCAACCACTCTGCATAAGACCTACTTATGCACGTGATCAGACCCACAGCTATGGGACAGAGCCTGCGGAGGCTGCCCGGAGCCGCCCGTGACTCCGGCGGTGGCAGCCCTCCTCGCAGATGGACTCACAGCTCTGCCTCTGCCCCAGCTCCTAAGCTAGCACCACGTGTTTAAGTCTCTCAGTCTCTCTGCAGGACTTTTGTGTGAATAAATAACAGTTGCTGAATGAAAATAAAACCTCTAATCACCAAGCCCTCGAAAAACAGCTCCCTGAGGAATAGATTATAATGTTTTAGCATGCTAGCTTCATTTGGTGTTGCCACTAGTGCTCTTGTAACAGTGATACAAACTACACGTTGGGTACTCATTACACTGCACTGGAGAGAGTGGGAGATCTTGTAAATATGCATTAAAGTATGGTTAGATTTTCCTTCAATACACGCTGTGTCTAGGTGGAGGCATAAGCATGTAGAAGAGAGCAGTAGTTGGGGTATATTCCTGGCATGCTGCCATTTTCAATGAAATATGCCTTTTTTTTAAACAGATGTTTCTGATAGTATTGGGAACAAATTGCCCATCCATGCACACAAAGACACACACAGATAGACATAAGGTACTTCAAAGTAAAAATTTATGTTGATGTAGCTGGAGAAGAATGGGCTTAAATAAATTCAGTGTGCATCTTAATGCAAAGGACAGTTTCCATTTTTCTTAAAAAGTCAGAGATAAGTATAACATGTTGCATTTGATAGAATGGTTTAGAAATGCAGACCTTAAGTTTAAATTATTCCTTTGCATTTGGTGAAATTTATCAGCTTTGCTGCTGTATATAAGCAACATATTAACCAGCTTCACAAATGAACTGCAATTTGTACTTTGGTATTGTGTTGCTTTGAAATAGATTTGTTTTACAAATGTGAAAACTGGGACAATTCAAGTGTTGCTGGAGTCAAGTCATGCAAAATTCACAAGATATTTCATTGTTTTGAGAAGTGACTGCTGCCCCCAAGTTGTTCAGACAGGGAAAGATGTACTTGCTGAATGGGCTGGGAAAGAATTACTGCGTGCGGAGATGACTTGAGGTCAAGGGTCTTAGCTTTTACCTTCATATAATAGAAATATTTCTGAAAAGTTTAGAGACTGGGAACCTCTGTTTAATTTCAGAGCCTCAGCTCTGCAATCCCTAGAGCTGGATCTATGCACTTCCATGTCATCTGAGAGCCTACATCACCACATTCCCGTCAGAGCTGGCAGAACATATGGTAAGGTGTTTACACCAGATACATGATCTTAATTTTATGCTATTTGTGGGAAGGGGACCTCAAATTCGTAAGCAGGTTTTAGACCAGATCATTTCCTGTTTTGAAGAAGCAAACAAGCTTATTGGACTTTTTACAGCCAATCACCTCGGCTCACATTACACATCTCCAGTCATGAATGCTCTAAGAGCTGCTTGAGATAGGTCAATACACACCCAACTATGAGGAAGCTGCGTTTGCATTGCATTTGAACTGGGAAAAAAAAAATCCTAAACTTAGTAAATAAACAATTATTCTTAGAGTCACAGCAAGGATTTTTTTCTTAGATACCAGTTAGCCTTTTTCTCCTCCTCTTTCCTTATAGGCTATAGCTTTTGATCAGAAGGAACAAACCACAGAAAACACACAGCACTACAGATCACACACATAAAGGAATAAAAGCGCACCGATGGCTGCCTCAGGTACCTTGTGGCAATATTCAGGATTTCTGGCAGCATTGCCAGAATTTAAGTGACCGTAGTCTCCAGGTATGGTTAAATACAATTGTTCAATGACTACTAAAGAAGTTCAACATAGCCATAGGCTCACTCTTTAAGATACACATTCTAGTTTCAATCATGTAAAATCCAAAACCAAGTCACTCACCCTGTGCCTCTGACCAAGGGCTCACAAAGCTCTTGCAACAAGAAGTCTCTTCTTGGAAACGAGGAACGCTTCAGCACAAACGTTTCCTTCTAGAGGCTAGCTTCCCTCGTGAGCCTTGTTATATCTGTCCCCTAGACCACATACTTTCAGATAGAGATTTTCTCCTCTAGAGAAGCTAGCGAATGCCTCTTGCTACGTGCCTTACTACAGAGCATACCGACTTGCACCTGCCAGGCAAACCTGGGGTCTCCCACCAGCTGTATCCTGCAAAAGTGATTACACATTAATATTATCCCCCCTTTTTTAACTCCTTATCACCATCGCTAAACAGAAGATCATTCCAAGTCACTGCACTGCTTAGGTGCATGGCTTGGGGTGGGGAGGAGGTTGAGGAAAAAACAGAGAAGAGAGCAGGGCCTGTAAGTCTCCCAGGTCCAAGGAAATTAGCAGGAAAGACTGCTAATTAAGCGCACCTGACTGTGCTGAGTGCCTCACAGGCCCACCTGCACAGCCGCTTTCACAAACGCTGACAACTACATGCAATCAGCAGCCCCCGGACAGGCGTCCCTTCGGTACCCAGAGCATCAGGTGCTGCTCTTGACTTTTGAAATACTGAAGACACAGCCGAAACAAACAGAACTTTTCCTTGGCATTTAAACAGCTGTGTTTTAAAAATCTGTAGCATTCCTATATTAATTCCTTATTATCCTGATCTATTCCTTATAAATTATATAATGTCATCTTTCACCAGTCCATTTCTGTGGTTATAAGGCTGTTAATTCGGTGCACAGCAGATGGCTTCACTGGGTAACACAACAGCCAAAAAAAAAAAAAACCAGAGAAACACTTTTGAAGATCCCATACAAGATTTTACACCACAGGCTTTAGAGAGACACATACTATTTTTAATGATGAATTTATTCCTGTACCTCTCCTCCTAGGATTTTTTTTTTTTTAAACAATTAGCTAATATCATATGGTTGTGATAATATGCTGAGACCAATAAGCCACAAGGAGCAGGTATAGATATTTTAAGATTATTAATGGAATCAAGGCCCCCAAAACAGCCAAACTCAGATATTTGCAGGAATAATGTAACCCCAATTAACAGCAACAGGTTTAAATAGCTGTATCTGAATAAAGCAAATGTCAATCATGAAGGAAAAAGTTGTAAGAATAAATCTGAAAGAAGTAATAAGAATAAATTAAAGGGGTACAAACTACCCAGGGGTTAGCACTTTGGCTATTCCTCTGCCTTCAGCTTGCATCATACAGTGCAAGTCAGCTGAGCAATTTATAGTTAATAAGACCCATATTCTCTGCAGTTCTATGCTTTCATATGATGTTTATTTCTTTGGCTATATTCTGCTAATGTTAAGAAATTATGGTTTCGTAAATCCTACAATTCATTCCACTTTTATGAGTTCCCTTAATCCCCTTCTATGAATATTAAAATTAACCATTTAACCATTCCTTTTGACTGACCAGTCAAAAGGACGCTGAAACACATACAGCATTACTCAAGATGCATAACTACAACTAAGGAATTAATCTGCAAGAAAAATTATGACAAATTCCACTATAGTTTATACAATGGGACGCAACTACATTTTTAAAACAACATTGCAGATACTTAAGCAACCACCATATATTTGCACTTGTCAGCTTTCCTCTATTTTCAGTGCAGAGAAGGAACATTTGCATCGGGGTTTACAGCTTCATAACAGCCTGCTTGTAACATTTACTTTAGACTGACATATGGAGCTTAGAAGCTCAAGCCCAATTTTCAGAAGTCACTTAAGTACTTCAGAGTCGAAGTTGCACCACCTTTGAAAGAGGCGGCAGATGCCAACTTGACAGACATGCAGAGAGACAGAATTGAATAGTCTGTGGCTGTAAATAAGCACTGAAGTGGAATTTAGGAAAGCAATCGAGGACATAATTCCTGGTGAAATCAAAGGCACTGGGCTTCTCGGTGCATTAGAAAACTTTTCTTGACGCATACTGACATTTTAAGGCATATCTATACCTCTAAAAATCTGGATTGAAAACACAGTACACAGACTTGGAAAGCAGTATCCTCTTTTCAGGAGGGACAATCTGATCTTCCTTATACTATAAATAATATGCGCGTGCGTGAGCATGTGTATACACACAAATATAGTATATCGGTTACACATGAAAGAGCTACAGGACATTTCATGGATCTCAGCCCTCTCTACCAATCCCTCAGCCCTGCAGCAGAGTCTCAGGATAAGTTGGCCATAGCTCTCCCTGGCTCTCTTCCTCCAACAACGGCACCCGGAGACCCCTGCAAGCCCTGCTGTGGGGTGCCTGCCTACCCAGCCCGGGCCGGAGAGACACCCTTAACCAGGTGCCGGACCACCGAGGGCCACCCTGCACTGCTGGCACATGTGGCGGGGTGAAGAGCCTGCTCTGGCTGCTGCCAGCACCTCCTGACCGCCGCAGCCTTCACAGCCTCTGGAAATTATTTGCCCATTCGAGGCTCCAGCTCCTCAATCTCTGCAGTGAAGCAGCTATGCCAAATAAACATGTTTTCCAAACACGAGCATTCAGTTAATGCAGAGGTACCACAGCCACTCCAAATGCTAAACTCCAGTCAACCTTTATAATGTCTTTCCCCCCCGACTCGCTTTTTTCCTTTTTGCCTGGCAACACTACATATCCTTGTATAGCTACTGTGAATATTCAAATACTATAATTGGAGATGATTTACTTTGTTTTGAATTAACTAAAATTCCATTGTTAAGCACAAATACTGCTTCACTAAATCATCAAGCTTTTAATAGGTCCACATGAGCAGGTTACTGAGCGTGTTAGGATTTATAATGCTCCTGGGGAGCTGACCACTGTATTATGCTTCCTGCTGCTAGGTAATATGCATGACACATTTCTGGACACTAATTCATTTATTTAATAGTAACAGTATGCAAAAATAGAGTTCAAAATGAGGCTGACAAAGAAGGTATAAAAGTTTTATTAATCCATAGCTAATCAAAGGCCAGTGGAAGGCATATAATGGCGGCATTTACAGACCATATCGAATGTGAATAAATTAAATTTTTGTTTCCTAAAATCTTACTAATAGGAGGTATTCGGCTTGAAACATTTATACTTTTAATTACAGTGGCAGCCAATTTAGAGCAGGTATACAGTTGTACTGTACTTAAAACTTTGCATCAAGGATCTCTACAAATCCTCTCATCAGCTATTTTTTGAATCTGATTTGTTACTGCATGCACTGTGTCCATGCTCAGAAATAATAACATTATTTACTTTCTCATTTAATTATACAGTGACAGATCACTTGTAGGGGGAAAGGGCACTGGGGGAAGTATTCTCTCCCTGAGAGAGAAATTCCCCTGAAAGGCTCAGCATCATGTACATACAATATAACTTTATGGCTCCATCCTGCAAACACTTGTATATAGGAGTAAATCAATAGAACTACTCATAACAAAAACAGTCGTTTCCCCAAGCGAAAGTTTTCACAGGATCATATGCTCATTTTTAACATGCTATTAATCACTCAAATTATATTGCAGATTTTGTCTGAAAAATCAAACACTCCAGTTACTAATAAACATAGATAACAGCCGCGTCAAAGAAACATATAAAGAGGAGAAAGAAAAAAGGAAAGGAAAGGAAATGGAATGAAAAAACTGTCAGCCATACTAATTCGATCCAACTATATTTTGAAATACTGTTAAAATTTTGAATTTGACTTCCATTCTGACCTTCCAGAAAGGTAAGCCAGAGAGGTAATCCTCTAATTTAAACAGAGTTGGGGGGGGGGGGGGAGGGAAACAACAACACAGCTCTTAATATCAGGACACATTTAAATAACTTTCCCATAAGTTTTCTTCTTTATTCTTTTTTTTTTTCCCCTCCCTCAACTGGATTCAGAGGAAGATGATGTTTTACTGAAAACACAAAATTACCTTCTTTAGTTTACTCGGAAAGCAAACGCACACGAGAAGTTTGTGGTTCCGTTCCACTGATGAGCCCTTATCCAGCAAAGGACTCGGGCATTTCCAAAACTTAACAGAGGTAAAGCAGTTCTGTGGAAATCAAGGAGGCTACCCGCTGCTTAAGTGAAGGCAGTTGCTTGAGTGCTTTACTGAATCATAGACTTTTTGTCATGTTTGCCATGGGCAAGTTTCTTGCAGAGCTGAAAGCAGAACTCCCAGCCTGTTGGATACCAGCTCTATATTTTAATTATAGATTCTCCTGTAAATAAGACTTCAAGCTTTCCCAGAGAAATAAATCTCTCCAGAATTATGAGGTTTATTCTCCACAGAGAGCAGCACGATATGAAGGGTTATTGCAACAGAATAAACACCACTGAGAGGAGGATGCATCAGCAGAGCTTAGCACAACATTGCAAGTGCCGCAGGCCTTGCCCAGCTTGCAGCTCGGGCAGAACACGAGCATGGCCGTGCACAGCTCATCCTTCAGGCTAGCTGCTACGGGCACAACTAAGGGATGGATCATCAGGCTGTTTAGTTAGGGCCAAAGCACAAAAGCTGTCTGAATGCTTGAATCAGTGTTACTCTCCTTGAATATGTTTGTCTATCTGTGCCTTGGTTTTTCTTCCTGGTCAAGTCACCAACTTATTTTATATTATGCTTCCATCCATCTCTTTCTTCCTTTACTCTGCCTTAAAACTTCCATTCCTTATGTCTGTTTGGACTCTTCAAGAGGCATCTCTCACAATGAGTTTGTAGGGCAGCTCATACAAAAAGCCCTACTCTTACTTGGTGATGTCACCACCTTTCAATAATTCAAATAAAAATGATATAATGGCTATGGGACAGCTACCTCCAGCCTAGAGCAATATAAAATTGAAATAGAGAAGACACAAAATTCAGTGGGCCAAATTCCCAGTGAGCTTTGCTCAGCTAAGGACGAGCAAGAGAACCAGCAGATTCACAGAGCTGACCACGGTCCAGCTCAGCTTCAGGTTACATAAATTTCCCTCGGGGTACCATTTATACTAGCTAGATTAGCTCTTTCACAATACCTGCATCAGCTGAAAATAGGCTGGCATCCTGGACATCCAAATTCCACCTCTTTAGGGGACAGACATATTTGCATACATTTCCCCCTACTCCTGACCCTGTCTTCCCCTGTAGGGGAGTGATCAGCTGAGCAGGAACATACCACATATACACAACTGAAAGGGCATAAAATCAAAAAATCTAAATGAAGCTTGAAGCGGAGTCTAGGGTTGTCCATTTCCCCTAGATCTGCTTCTTAAGACTCTGGTTTGTAGACTGTAAATAGTAATTGCTATACTCCACTGTTTTTACAGTGCGTTTGTCCCAAAGCATGAAAGGACTAACTGCTCTGTCTATGATGATGGGTGATAGACAAGTATCACTTAGAAAAAAAAAAAAAAAAAAACACGCACGCAGCCTGGAAACTGATACAGTTAATGATTACAGATATGATGGTGAGGGAAAAAAGTCATCTTCTAAACCTGCAGAAAAATTTATCAGTCTCAGATTTGTTTTAAAAAACAAAAAACAAACAAACAGAAAACCAACACACACACTACATTGACAGAAACATCAAAGCCAGCATGCCACAAAATCAAGAAAATAACTCAGAAATAGGACACATTTAACATTTGCACAGGATCTTACATTTTACAAACAATGGGTAACTTTAATGAACACACAGAAGCACATTCTAGACACTGTAATTTTTATCCTGGGTTCCTGTGACATGCATAAACCACTTGAGCTTTGCTCTCATCGTTTATGTGGCACCAGAAACCTCAAGCAGGAAATAGACCTATATTAGCATAAAAAATTGTATCCAATGGAAATTACACAGGTCAGTCTGTGCCATGTGAGCCCTGTATGACCAGGGATGCTGGCTAAGCAGTGGCCTGACCTACTCAAAGAAAAGGATGGTTTGCTAAGAGAGAGAACACGTGCATGTTGCGCATGTAAAAGCCTTATACTGAGACGTAAAGACAGTACCTTGCAGGTAATATCTTGCATATGCCTACTGCAGCTAACTGGCTGCATTTCTTTCTATCTCCACTATCGGCGACCAAGAAATTTAAAAGCTGGGAATAAGCTCTAATGATGATCTGATGAAACCTCAACGATTTTAAGATGACTCCACTGGAGTTACAGTTCTTCAGCAAAAGCTTCGGCTCAAGATCAATTTAATACAGTTTAAAGAGGTAACTGTGCATGTTTGTATTCTTAGCTGGTGGTAATAGTGCGGTAGAAGCAGTCATGAGAGTATGAACTACCATTTAAGCAAACAAGTTTGACCTTGCATTAGAAACAAATCAAAGGCGTGAAAGACTAGTTACCTTGGCTCAGCAGCTGTGTGGTTGCTTACGAACTGCAGTAACTCAGCTGGAAGTCTAAGTCCCAAAGCACATCGAACTAGCAGCAGCGGAGTGAGGGGAAGGAGCGTGGAGGACACTCGCATCTTGCTATTTTGTTATCAAGAACAGGAGCTCTGAATTCTATCCCCATTTCATCTTGCGTAATTTCAGGAGATGGTGATGGTGACAGATTTGCCTGATGAGTCTCCTCTCCTGAAGCAAAATGTGAAGTAAAATCTGCTTGGAATAAATTCATCTCAGAACCCACTGCACTTTACCTATTGATCTTCTGAGAACAGGTAAGACAAACTCATTGTAGAAGTCAGAAACATACTGAAAGCCAGGGCATTCCCTAAATTTATTCCCTTGAGTGCTGCTGATACACTGGGATGACACATGTAGCAACTCTTCATTAGCAACAGACATAATCTTGCTGCATAAAATCAGATTAAACTTTTTCAGTCTGCTTCAGAGGGACAGTAATTCTTTGAAACAGGACACAAGGCTCTCATCTGCATAACCAGGCTGAGCAAAGGTCTAATTTTAACTTTCATACAACAAAGGCTAATTTTAATTGCCATTTAAATTATTTAATTTAGGCTTTAGCGTCTACCATGGATCATTTTGTAAAAATCTTTAGACGTATCCTAGCTGAGATATGTTTGCTGCTGCTGCCTGAGATTCTGCCTTTATTCTGATTGGATTGTGTTCTTCCAAATATACTAATTATTATTTGTGCCCTGAAAGAGAGCAAAGTCCACTGACAAAACAATCAGATATACTTTTAGGCAAATATATCATCCTGAAGACCAAAAATTATTTTTAATTTAATATCCATGAATGGAGTTAAAATAAAGCTAGAATAAAATAATGACCTTACTGTTCATATTATAAATACAATTCATTTACAGAACGGCCTGGCTGTGCATTGTGTACGAGGAACAATAATCGCTGCAGGCTGTTCTCAGAAAACATAGGCAGTATTCACAGTGGATTTGTTCACCATTTCTTCACGTGCAACAGCAGTGAAGGTCTGAGAGATCAAGTTATCATTGCCCTAATCCCCAATCATGTTAACATACACTTCATAAACCAACTGGACAAGCAGACAACATGGAAAGCCTAAAGGTTAAGTACACACTATTGACCTCAAGGAGGCTGTGTTCTACAGATCATTAAATATGTTGTGCTCTTCTGATTCAGCCGGTCACACTGAAAAGTGCCCTGGGAACATTATTTAATGCTTAGATGTTCTACCTACATTTGTATGACACAAAATCAATACCTTTCCCCTAACCTTACTTGCTCACATTATTTTCAGCTATTAGCTGCTTTTTAAACCACAAGGAGATTAATCACTTCCGTGTATGTGTATATGTCCAGCCATATATTTTAATGGCATATACACATGGATAAGGAACTCTTCTTGAAGGCTCCACCTACATTAAGGTACAGTCTACTTTATACATGAAACAGCAGACATGCTGAAACAAGAGGTAGCTATTATTATGATTTTTTTTCCCAGAGGCAACTCTAACGCTTTGTGACTGGTGGGGATCCTCTGTCAATAAGGGCTCCTGTGCAGCCGCAGCACACTTCCTGCCGCAGCTTGCGCCTGCTGCTCTGCTCTGCTGCACTGCTGGGCCCCAGTGCCAGCACGTGCCCTGTCCAGGCATGGCGCAGTGGGAGCGAGACTTGGAGGAATATAAAGTTCTGCTTGAGCTGGACCCCGTGGCCCCACAGTTGGAGCCCCATGGCCACTGCTGCCTAACCCTTAACCCTAATCGATACACTGATCGCAGATAGCTCATAGGGGAATGTTCACAGCAGCCCTGGTTTGGCTTTGGCAGTGCTTCTCCAGCCTCTTATCAACGTGTCTCAGACTTCTCATCTTTTGAGTCCCAACCCGAGGCTGGGATTTATGCCATAGGCCATGCTGAACCCTCAGTCTAAGGACAGCTTGGGGAATTCTTGTAGCAGCTTTCACATCACTTTACGCCTCCAGCTCGAGCTCTCTTCTTACTGTGCCTCTCAGACTTCTCTGTCTTGGAGTCCTAGCCCCAGGCTGAGACTTATGCTATGGGATAGTCTTAGTGCCCAGGCTAAGGAGCGCTTGCAAGGAGAATACTAAGAGCAGCCCTCGGTCTTCTTTGGTAACCCCTTCCAAGTCTTGGTGTATGTCTAAGGACGTCTCAAATGCCAACCCTCATCTTGTCCTTAACTCTAGAGTGAGCCCTAGGCCAGGAACTCAGTCACATCCCCAGGCAAAGTAGTGCTGAGGGGAATATTCCACCGGTAGCTCTCAGTTTACTTTGGCAGCCCTTTCCCAGCCCCATTCTTATACATTTCTCAGCTTTCTCTTCCTTGGAAGCCTGACTCTAATCCTAACCCTACCCCTAGACTAAGATGAGCTACTGAGCCCCCAGGCTAAGGACTGCTCAGGGAGAGTCCTCACTTTAATACGGCATCTGCTTCCAAGCCTCCTATTATTGTCCGTCCCAGCTGTCTCTGTCTTGGAGCCTTTTGCTATGACTGCTCAGGACTATGACTGCTGTTCAAAAGCACACCAGAGGAGAACGGCCCCTGGCTTAAACAAGCGTCAATCTCATTGAAACACAAAAAGTGATAAACATACCAAGAAGGGAAACAACAGAAGGGAAAATGGTAGGCGCTTCGGATGCTTCCCAGCTGTTGGATTTCCCATGTATCTGTCTGGGATGCTCAAAGCAAAAAGAAAGGCAAGCAGCAGCGAGCCATCTCTGCGCCACATAAAGTGCAAAACGGCTCCGTGAGCACTGCCTGAGAAGATCTTTGGCAGTAGCATTGTTTTTCTTCTGAGAATGCCTTTTTGACAAAAAGCCTTTGCTTAAATCTCCTACTTTCCAAGAGTAAACTTTTTCTTACAAAAGTTAAAAAAAAAAAAACTTTGTCATATTTCATTTATATATCAAACTTAGAAATAACCAATAACAGAAAGTAAATGTATGCATACCTCAGAAGCATGAATGTTTTATAAGCATAATATCCCAAGTACTACAAGATGCATATGCTAAAAGGCTAGGCTTACTCACTGAAATCAGAACACCTCAGATGCTGTATTTTACCCAATGACCACACTTCTGTAGTAAGCCTTTATAATATGGGAAACAATAACTAAACACCCAGTTATGGCTATACATTTCTGAGATAAGTTGAGGTAAATGAAATGGAAAATGGTGATGTTAGTTTTTCTAACTAATTAATAACATGATGCTGTTGATCAACCAATGGCTTGGGTTGCATAAGGAAGTCAGGGTAAACTTAAAACAGGCTCAGCAAATTACTGCATTCAAATGTCCAATAACTAAACCCAAAGTATTTCAAATCTAGTTCTGCTCTTTTGAAATTAACTGTACTTTCCTTAAGATGTGTCATTTTTATGTCTTCAGAGTCTCTAAATACTCAAAGAGATTTTCATTGATATTGTAAAAATATGTTGAAGCGGCTTATTCCTCAAATCCCTTCAGTTTCTAACTGTAAGGATATCAGATGGAAAATTGAAAATACTGATTTGATGTCAAAAACATGAAGATACTGAGATCAGCCCAGAAACTACCTTGAGTCAGTACATTGCTCTAAAAGACTAACATATGAGATCAAAAGCTGCCCACACAACTAACAATGTGAATGGAAACGACTTAAATTTGCACTCCTTCAGATACATACAGTTGCTTTTAGAAAACGACCCTTATGCTCCTGGTAAAGGCAGGGCAGAGGGGATGAGAAGGCAAAGCAAAGTGAACCATAACGAACCCCAGGGTATGGGTGATGCATCCACATTCCCGACTCTGGTGGGAACTTCCAAGACTAAGGCCTCTGCGCTATGAACCATTTTTGCAGCACAGGAAAGCCCTATTTACCAGCTATACTTCTCTTAAAAATTACGGGTGAGATTTGTTTACGGATTTCTCTGAATACTAGCAAAGCTATGACTTATTTCAACCCTTTACTTCTGTTGTCATTTTCAACTCATCTGTCCCTGGATGTTCATCTGTTCACAGTGTTACACTGGATCCTAGCATGGTAGGCAGACCTCAAACAGCAATAACTGTTAAACATTTGGACTTATTTCAAAGGACGGACCTCATCTTAGGTCTTGCGGGAGGGTCAAGGCAATTCATAAATATAACCTTTGAAGTGCCTATCAGGTCTAGTGAGCCATGTTTGAGCTAGAGTGAAGATATCACTGTAATCCTTGGGAAAAAATGTTAGACAGTTTTCACTGTAACAGTTAGCCTATGGAGTGCACATTTGAGACCTCTTGAGGCATCTGTATATACTACAGCAAGTTTCAGGCCACTCCATGAGAGTCCAGCACTGTTAGTGTGGCATTAATCTTTCATAAATATATAAAAGGCATGGAACATCTCTGGGGAGGTTCAATAGCAAAAAAAAAGAACAAAATAAAATGCTCAAATGCAAAAGCAACGTGCATCTTTTCTTCTTTACACCCTCCTTGCATATTGTATCCTCATGCTTCTTATTCTTGTTTGCCGTTCACTCCCCCTCATTTTCTTTTTTTTTTTTCCTATTTCTATGTAGTGCTTTTATTTCCTGTTATATTTCATAGTTATCTTATTCCATTTCTTTGGAAATTCACACCCCCTGTGGATCCACTCTTTCACCCTTCATATTACAACATCTCTTTTCCACATTCTCTTTCCCTTGCTTCTTACAGAAATATTCCCTTAGTTCAATAAGATAACTTCCCTTAGTTCAATAAGATAACTATGAAATATAACAGGAAATAAAAGCACTACTAAGTACTAAGAATATTTCTTACAGAAAAAAAAAATCAGCAAATCTAGAAACTAGTGATGGATGACACGGAAAGTTGTTTAAACATGGAATGTTCAATTAACATTAAACTTAGGAGCAACAGAAGAGCTAGTAATTGTCTGCAGGGACTGTTTCTCTTCCTATTGTTTTTAAATTTCACCAGAAAAATCCAAAAGTCCACAGAAGAGTGATCTAAGAATGATTATAAATGACACTAGACAGTCCATGGCCATTTACACAAAGATACTCTGTCAGCACTGACAGCAAGATGATAAATCATTTGACATGCCTACTAAAAAAGATTGCACTTTAACTGAATTAAAAGTATATCACTTTCTCATGAAGCATATTCTATTGCATGGCTGAAACCGCAGTAGACTTAGACTAAGTATCGAATGTAATTTTTGATTTCCAAGAGAAAATCATTTCTTATGGGTACTGACAGAGTCTTGCTTTTTATTTAAAATGCCAGCATACAGTGCTAGCAAACTATACCAGATCATGTTTTGTTCCACAGAACAGAGTAATTACACGTATTTTCTAATAAATAAACCAACATCCCTATATATTCTTAACATCTAATAAATCAGTGCGTCCACACTTGGTCTCCTGCGTTTCAGTATAAGATGCCAGGAGCAGCCTTTGGAAAAATACTAACAAATACAACAGTCGCTAAGCCATGAATACTATACTTTAAATGCACTTAAATACATGAAGTGTATCAAATATCTATATGATCTGTTAAACTGTTGATAGGGGCCAAGACTTCATTTAGCTGTCAACTCTCTGTACACCAGATTGTGCCAATAACAACAGATGTGCATCCTTGCAGATTCCCCTCGTTTTACTTTCACACTGATCAATTCCTTTGCGGAACTAGTACCTTCCTGTGGCTTCTGGGGGAGGATTTCTAAGGCTTTTGAGCTTACTCCCTGAATGCTAAGACCTTCACTTGATGGGTACCACTGGTGACAGAAGCTGCAATCCTGAAAATGCCATTTGACTGAATATTCACTTATCACAGCAGTCATTAACTTTCAAAAGTATGCTGTGTCACACAGCCAAAAAAATGCAACCCTCAAAATACTTTGCCATCTGAATAGAGACATGACAAAATGAAGGAAGACAAAGCAGAAGGAAGCAGTGAAGTGTAAAAGGCAAGGAATAATTACAAGGTTTTAAGTTATCTTAAAGGTATTATGTTGGTCTCGTTTCCACATCAACTTCTGCTGTTGTTTCTAAGTATGCACTATGTAGGCTGCAACATTTATTTGATGTTACATCAACTGCTCTGGGGACATCTTGGTAGCTCTATTTTGTACATAATATATTTAGATATATAGATACATACACACACCTATATATACATATACACAGACATGTAAATGCATATATTAATATTACCGGAGAAGCTGTTATGTGGCTTTCCTATTTAGGTTGCTGAATACTTTCCATTACAAAGAATGCTATGACCTCCCCTTTGAGAAGGGCTCCCACCTCCCTTGCGCACAGGCGGCCTTTGATTTGCAGCCCACCAGGTGGGGAAGCGCTGTCTTTGTCTCATGTAATTCCATTCAGATTTAGCAGAGATGTAAACTGTGGAATCAGTTTCCCCTTTCTCACTTGCCTCTGCAAAAAGAGTTTGGCAGCTTGCCCAAATCCCTGAAGCTCCCACCATGGGCTTATCATCACCAAAGGAACTGCACTGAATAAAGCTCAAAGCTGCAACAAGCAGAAAAAGAAACCCATGTTCCCTACTCCCTCAGTGAGGCACTGACACTTAGCATCACCCCTTGCCTGCCAGAGGTGGCATAGCCAGCAATAGGATCCTTATCTTGTTGTGGGAAGGGGGAAGATGGTAAGCAGAGAAATACCTGGCCTCATCGTCTCACCTCCCCAAGTATCCATCAGTCCTCATCCGCTGTCATGCACCCCTTCTTCTCATCTATGCATTCAGGTCAGTTCCTCTCTCCCTGAGTGCAGCTGCATACAGGAGGGACAGTCTGCCAGACCTCAGTTTGTCTGCCAGACCATACGTTTGTCACTTGGAAAAGTCCTGTTCAGCCCTGGCACAAGAGCACACCCCTTTCATGCTCTCTAGCAAATGGCCAGGATTACCAGCTGAAGAGCAGCACAGGGTCACTGTGCAGTAACACTAACTAGGCTGTCAGCTCCAGACAACCCAGGCAAATGAAAAGGCTACCCCAGCAAAATCTGCAAGCAGGAAAGGATGGTGGATTCAGGAAAATGGAAAGGTACACCACCGCTAGCAGAAGGGCCTGTAGTCATTGGAAAACGTTCTGTATTGAGTCTGCAATTCAGATCAGGAGTCCTCAGTCTCCATGTTGCTTTGCTGCAAACAGTTGTGAAATCCAGGGACAGTAATAATAGTTACAATAAAATTTCTCTCTTCTCTATTCTACTGGCTGGTTCACATGCAAAATAAAAGACAACTACTGTTTTGCTACTCTAAAAACCCCAGGTATGCAGATCTATGCTATAAATTCAAAAGAATTGTTGCTACCCAAATGAGTAACAACTTAGTTTAACATGATTTCACTTCTTTTTATTTTGGCTTATATGTTTGGATTTTTAATTAGGAAACTATTTTAAAATATTTTAAGCAGCTTAATCGCAAAGTTAAGCACAGAAAAGCTGCCCAGACAACCTTAATTCAGCCCCTTGTGGCTACGCACTATAACATAAAGAAACAAAGAAAGAGAAATGTAGAAATCACTTCAACTGTATTTCCATTCTGAACTTTGATTTCAGTAGATGTAACATTAGTGACAACAAAGCAAAACAAAAATCAAATAAGTTACCTTTTCCCAACCCAACTGCAAGCGTATTGTTCTGTGCCCACAACCGTCTGATGTACTTTGCTAGGGCTGCTTAAATTAGGCCTGCAACTTCAGGAGCATCCCTGCTGGCCTACCTGGGGCCCAACCAGGGGTGAGGAACAGCACATCCTCAGAACTTGGGCACAGGGTCAGGCTGCTGGAGCACTCGTAGCCCCTAGGTGAGGGGAAGCCTTTATCTCCCTCTTCCCTTCTATTGCAAGCAAGAACATCACTCAAGTATAAGGTTATCGCACAAGTTTCTATAGACTGATTTCTGTGATGTAGCAAGCTTTAGATACTGAGAATGAAAAGCAATCTGTATATTAATTTCTTAACTTTTTTTAGTGTCATCATGGCACGACAATACAAAAAGTAGGTCCCACTTCAGCCACTTATACAGCTGCTTAACTTTCTCTTGTTACTTGACTATGTGGGCTTAACTTTAGGCAAGTTCTTAAGGATTTAACTAATAGAGTTTAAGTGCTTGCTTCAGTGCTTTCTAAATGGGAGCCACAGAGAAGAATAATTTATTCTCTTGAATAAAAGCTACAGTTTAATCATATAAAATATTTCTAGGGAAACATCAACCATATCACAGCTTGTGCACTGTAACATCACAGAAAAACAGGAGACAAATATCAATCCACAGCCTCTTAGCTTCAAAATTATTTTGGATCAGTCTGATATTCACAAAACTCTGTAGAAGCATTACCTAGTTTACAACTCCATGGAGCAGCAAGAGGTTAAGCAGGAGACTGTGAAACAATTACACACTTACTGTATAGCGAACACAGAGAAATACTAAGTAATTGTGTGCCCTGTGTTCCCTTACATACATATGATCAACGTAAAAGTTGGTTTGCTTTTATACCTTAAAAGCATAAGGATATCTACCCCATGAAGCAGGTGTTTAGATATATGAGGAATTTAATTCCCTTCTTACGCTATGTTACATCCCTATACACCCAACGGCATATGTCGTCCCCTCCAGCACCCATCACCCATGGCACCACCTGCAATCTCCCCCCCACACCTACACAACTCCTTCTCCCTAAGCCCCATTCTTACACCTTGGACCACAACATTTTCTACTGGGGGGGTCTCACAGAAACACGCCAAAGCACTTTTTTTTTTTTTTTTCCCCCCCTCTTCTCAGTTCCTCTTTCCCTTTTCTGATCAGCTTCTCAATGATATTCCTGCCCTTTCATGAGAGGTGCCGTTTTGGCCTTCTCTCAGGTATAATCATCCAGCCCTCATCTCTCTCCCTCTCTCAGGGCAGGATCCTAGGTACCTCGGGCACTTCTGCTACCAGCAAAGGCCTATACTGAAGAAATGAGGGTGCTACCAAGGACACCTCAGAGAGTTCAGAAGAACTGGTTAGTGGGGCAAACACACAAACACGCAACTTCAGCTTTGAAGAAACTGTTAAAAAACACAGCAGGAAATGTCTAGATGAAGAACATTCCCAAAAGTGTTATCATTAAGTAGAAAATTTCATTACTCAAATAAGGCCTCCTGAGGCTTCCTTCCCTTTCTGGACAAACTCTGCTGAAGTCCAGGCTCAGCAAGGTCATTGAAGCTATTTCCCAGCTCCTGTAAGGGAGTCACTGATGTGATAAGTGTTCAGCAATGCTAGATTGAAATCTGTGCCTGCAGCCCTGTGACTGGAAAGATTCAGACCCCCACAATATGTGAATCCCCCCCAGAGGTCCATCCTTAAGCAGAACGCTAAATTGTAATTTTAACCAGCTTCTTCTCCACCTGTTTTCTGTTTGCACTGAAATTCCTCCCGTGCAACTGTGAGCAGTGAATCTTCCTTTAGAACATGGCAATATTTATTGTCTGTATTCCTTGTTCACATCTGTCAGACGTGGGAAGTCACCACTGCTTTACAAGACGATCAGTTTTAAGTAATGCCATTCATCACAAAATGGAACAGTGTGAACAACATTTCCTCAACTGCAATGAATTATATAAGGGTCAGCAAGCTGGAGTCGCGGTTGGCAACACAAACATTGGCCTCAGGTAGCAAACCCATCTTTCCAGCTGTTCTCATCCATATGGGTTCAATGGACTGCAGAGAGTACAGGCCTCTGCTTATTGAGAGTATCTGCTCTAACTATTTCATCTAACCAGCATCATAAAACAGCTATGAGGTAAGCTGAATGCTATTCATCTCAAGCTCATCTGGTAGCCAACTGCTGACAGAGGAGAAAACAGAGATGGCAAAGCAGCAGACAGATGTGATCAGGAAATGCAGGTGTTCCTGCATTTCAAAACCCAAAGATTAAAACCACAAAAAGTTGAAACAATTCACCTGTGGTTCACAAGCAGCTGGGCACACCAGCAGTGCTATGCCGCCTGATAAGCAATTTTCAGGACTCCTCAGCGCATTTCCTCACTAGCATAATGCCCTTTTAATGTACATGCTGTCAAGCAGATTTGTTTGGCAGCAGCACAATTACCTCTTTTTCGGTCCAAAACAGAAGATTTTGTTTATGTACATGGTGTTGTAAGTAAAACTGTTCTATGAATAAATACAGGCATTTTACCAGACGTCCTGTAAGTCACTTGTATATGGCACACAAGAGACTAACTCTCTGCCTTTGGAGTCACCCCAGGATTCCCTAAGATTTTATTTCTAATAATGGGTCCTGTGATAAAATAGTTTTTCTGGAAGGCATTGCCATACCATGCTGCTTTCCTACAGCAAACACTCTCAATAAGCAAAACCCTTTTGGGTTTTGTTTTCCTCCTCACTTCCATTAGTGTAATCAGACTCTTTAGTAGTGTTTTCTGTTTAAAATGTTGACTGTGGAAATAATGATTAAAAGGGTCTGAAGCCCTTATTTAATTGTTAGCTGCTAACTGCAGAACTGTTACAGATCTGGCTCAACTTAAAGAGAGAGAGAGGGAGAGAGAGAGAGAGAGAGAGACTGCTTCTCATGAATAGAAGCAAAGTAAACTCAATTTTCTTATCTTAATGGCGTTACAAAATTATTTCTAAGTTAAGCACTCCCAAAAAAAGGAGTGTATAATGGAATATCAAAGCCTTAAACGTTACTTGCTAACATGGCACTCATTTTTAAGTAATACTATCCACTCAGTTTGCTTACCCCACTAGCCGTGAAATATTTTAGACTATTCACTCAAAGATGGATCTTTCACGGAGATGCTCTTTCTAATTCAAGGGTGGACTAACTAATGGAAACAAAAAAACTATTCTATCTAATTACACATCCTTCAGAAACATAAGCTGTCTCATTATTACACAAAATACATAATTCTCCCAAAATATGGGGACACTGTACTGTTGGGTTATAGCAGTGAAATGATGAAATTAAAGGTTGTCTTCATGACTATAGATATATAATATTTCATACTCTAAGATGTCTCCTAGGATGAAGTAAATTATGTAAATATATGTTAACAATAATTCACAGTATTTTAATAAAACCTTTTCATTTCTCTTTGCTTCTCAGAAGTGCAGTCCCAGGTGTCCTTAGGGTGGTGGGTGTTTTGTTTTTACATTTTAAGGACACACAAGGTCATACACTTGGTAAGACAAGAAGCACAACTATTGATATTTAATGCAGATAATGATGCCAGGCATCCTTTGTCTGGTGCTGTTCCCAGTTTTTGCTGGGAGCACTGTTCATCAAAGTGCTTTAGTATCTAGAAGGGGATTCACATTTTTCAATTTTTCTGCCAGTTAGCTATTCTAGGAGGGAGGGGGAAAAAAAAAAAAAAAGGATTTTGATATTTTTCTCTAGCTGAAGATTAAACAGTGAAGGTGTTTTACTGTTGTGAGATTTTGCATTAGTAAATCAACTCAAACCACTCTACCCAAAACTCATGCCTAAAGTGAACTTACTCACTGAAACTACATCCCCAGAGACAATTTTCTCTACATGGACCTCCTGCTTTTTCCAGTAGTGAAATTTCATCAAGTTTAAGGTGATTATTTTCAAAAAAAAAGAATCAGGACATTTTTGTGGCCAAATTTTTGCAGCAATGTTTCATAGCAGTTTATATAAAAAGAAATGCTTTTTCAGTGCTGGCAGTTTCATTAATGGCAGGATTCTGGTACAAATGGGAGGCAGTCGTATTTCCTGGAACGTAAAAAACGTTCCCACAGCAAAGCAGTTCAGATGAGTTCATATGTAATAGTACACTTTATTACCAGCTTTTAACTTAAGCAGAGGAGCAGCCTAGCTGGAGCGTTTGGGCTTTTATCCTAGTGCTGAACAGGCACGCCACTAGTTTAGTCGCTTCCAGAAATCACGTTAAGTTCTCACCTCAAGATCGGACATTCATCTTACAGCTGCTGCATAAAGTTTGCTTATAAAATTCCCATAAATTACTGTTCAGTGCGCTGTATTCAACAGCATGTATGTGCCTATTTAATCTTCACAGCAGGATGAGGGCCCAAAACACAACTAGATTGGCAGCATGTTCATTGAAAAAAACACCCAAAGCCCAAAACGCGCACCCATTTCCTTAGGCCACACTCTGCGTCACAGACTGGCAGGGCCGCGCTGCCCTTACTGTCTGCAAGGAGCTCTGGCTGAGGTCAGCAGGAGCACGGTGGGCACCGCTGCCGCCAGGCCGGTCCCTGAGCGCAAACCCAGCCTTGAAACGTGCCTGAAGCTGAACTCTCAGCTCCGTGAGACAAACAGACAGGGAACGAATCCCAGAACTAAACATCCCTTCCCTCACCGCAATCGTCTCGTCCCCAGCCTCCTTTCAATAAAAGCGGTGATGGTCAGCAGCCCTGCCAGCAACCGTGGCATTTGCAAGCATCAAATGCAACCAAATCCTTTCCTACCTACACAAAACTTAGGTACAAAATCCAATCATAAATTATACAGGCACAGTCACTGAACCCTATAGGGTACCAAACATCCACCAAGTCTGACTAAAATTGTAAATACAGGTGACCCTAAAACCTTCGTTAGGGGCTGAAGGTTTCATTGCTTCAGGAATGCAGGAACAGCTCTAACAGGGAAATAATAATAATTGTCTCTTGTTCTCAAAACTCTTCGAACCACTAGATACAGGACTATTTTAAAGGAACTGACTTTTCCTTAGCATGAAGACTTTCAGAAGCTCCTGTTATATGAAGAATATTATTTTCCACCAATGTTGACACTTGGGCAAGAATAACCTTTGTCAATATGCTGAGTACAGAAACATCACACAAAAAGAACACATCACTTATGCTTCTCTTATTTTTCCAGTGATACCAGTTAGTCTAAGTTACTCCCTCTTCCTACAAACCTGTCCTACCCAAGTCCTCAGATAATCGCAGTTACAGCCTAACTGACATCTGATTTTACTTTCATTATTTTATTTTTTCCCTTAGCGCAGAAAAGCTAAACTCCTGAACAATGTGAAAATGCCATTTGGGAACACAGCTCTGTTTAGAACAACACTTACCATACATGCTTTCCTCTCTAGGATTAAATTTAAGCACATGCTTGCAAGTCATTTAACAGATTAACTGATTAAGCACAAGTCAAAGTGTTTTAATGACATGGGGCTCAAATAAGCACTCATGCTTTTTGAAGGACTGTGTACATATTTCCATCTATCCCTGTCGACGTCCAGTTTAGATTCTCTCTCGTGAAGAGGGGCAATCTGCATGTGGCAGTCTGACAAATGACGTGACAAAGACCATTCTGATGACAGGTATACAAAACAGTGAATCTGTCAAAACAGTGAAGCGGTCTTGGTATCTTTTCCAGAATACATGGGACTTAATTCCACTTTGTCTTCTCAGAGCTCAGTGCAGACGTTTTGATGAGCATCGATGCAGTGGCTCCATCACAACCTAGCTATTTTGTCTGTATTCAAAAGTATCACTAGCTAAGATTGTCTTTGTATTCCTTTTCATTAACAAAGGACCCTCTGAGCACCAGGAAAGGGCTCGAAGACAGGCTTAAATAGCTTTGTGCTACTTTCAATCCCTTGGCTTTTCAGGACTATCCTAACTTCTGCCAAAACATGATGGTGATCCCACCCCAGTCCACTTGCTGGACAAGCAAGGCACGGGCTTAAGCAAGACCTCACAGCTGTCTGTACAATAGGAAGCAGATCAGAAGGTGGTCGGCTGAGGTGAAGGGGAGAAAGCAGAGGACACACAGCTTCTCCTGTGCCATGAGACCCAGAGCACTCAAGCCAATCCAGGCAATGCTAATGGGCAGACTGCAGCCTCTTCAGCCTACTTAATCAACTGCTGCCGCTCAGGCCCCTTGGAGGACGATATAAAGGGGACCAAAGAATCAGAGATTCTGGCCTGTGGAACAGCCTCAGGGGTCACATAAAGCATCGCATAGCGCAACCCCAAGAACTCAACCCCAAATGGCTGCTTTCACAAATGAAAATCAGTGATACTCTGAACCTGACAACAGAGAAAATACACTCGATGAGCATAATTCACTAATACCAAAGCATACACGATTACTATGATTCATTTTAGTGTTGCTAAATGTTAACACATGCCAAGGTCCCTTCTTCTTCCCCTATTTACTCACTCCTTTTCTCTCTTGCAAGAGGTTCTCATGGAAAAGCACTTTTCACTCTAACAAGGTCTCTCTTTGGAATAGCATCTTTAAATTATTTAAATACTTATCTGGTAAACAATGCAGTATTTTTAGCAATAAGGTTAAAAAATCATGTCACTTTCTAAACTAATCCCAAAGGAAATGTTGAATTATACAATCTGGTTTATTTTTTAATTGATAACAAGGACTGCTCAAGGAACTCTGTGCATCATGACATTATGATTAAAAACAAACTGTTAAATATCTAATTCTGTGGGAAGAGAAATGCCTGCAAAAGCACCCTGCAATAACTGTTATATACACAGAGGTGCTTTTCCCATAGACTGAATGTGATGAAAAAAAACCCAAAAGCTCTTACTAAAAGAAGACCTTGAGTACCTGCATAATATTCCTCTATGTTCCAGGGAAAAGGAAAAAAACAAATAAAAAAATAAAGAAAAAATACAGAGATCTAGATATAAAACCCTTTCCAAGAGCCACTAAGAACCGTTTGCCTTATCACTGGGGTTATCAGGACAAAACCTGGGAACGTGCAGCTAACGTGTATCCCATCTCAGTAGCAGAACGTGACCTCCTGAGATTTCTGGGATGCTGCAGAGTGGCATCCTATGAGACAGGGACAACAAAGGAGTGTCCCCACCACCAATATCAGCCCAGTAAATGTGAGATCATCATTGTAAGGAAAAGGAGAAGAAACAAAATAATCTGCCTACATACACATCCTTATCAGAGGATTGTGCTCATAAACTATTAACATCATACACTACAGTAGCGGCCCTACCCTACCGCAGTCTGGTGACCCCCAAAGCAGCCGGCATGGTTTCCAAGACTAGACAGCGAGCCAGTGTCAAAACTGAGAGGAACCAAGGCTTCCTGCCTCCTGCTCTCTTCCTACAGCATCTAAAACTGTCTGCCGCCTTCTGCACATTTGCTCATATGTGAAACTCTCCCTTATGTCCCATTGAAACCTGGGGGAAAAGTAGAGTGATGAACAGTAGTTTTGCCCTCTCTCCCCAGAAATATCTTCTAACTGGAAGCACAGGTTGTTACAAAAATTACACCAATCTGACATGGGAGGGCAGATGCACATTAAGAGACAGACAGAAAGGTGGTTTAGCGACTTCATGGCTACGATTGTAAAAATCACACATGGTTTATTTCTGTAGAAAAGAGAACAGCTACCATTCTCAGAGCCAGTAGTTTTGTTGCCTCTCTGTGCAGGCATATGTTCACTCCTGAGACAGCTGATTTAAAGTCTTTTGCTGTGATGGCAGTGTTGGTAAAAGCCTTAACCATAGTTTTTATGAAGCTATTAAGTTTTAGTCATTTGTGGGTTTTGCAATATGTGAATACTATGGATGCCACCTTAATTAAAAGGTCTTGTCATCTTGTGCAATTAAAAAGAGAAAATGTACTCTCCTATGAATGGCCAGGAACAAATTGAGCAAGCTGCATTATACACGCTAAGTACACAGCAATTTTGTGCCTCTTCCTGTATCACATATATTCCCAAGCATTGTAATACTTTCTAATAGTCCTGTTAGAATGTTTTATGTATAATTGACTTGTACAATACTAGTGCCACGGCATTTCTGACATTAATGACAACAAAGTTAGACAAAGTTCTACTCTGCAAATACACACGAACTTTATATACACAGAATGCAACAGACAAACTGCGCTGTCTCTCAGGATTTTCATGTACAAACTTCTCTTACAAAAACGTCTCTTAAAAAAAATTCTATTTTGCAGAAGGAATTATCTAATGTGTGAGAAGATAGTCTGTTCCCACACAAAGAGAAGACACAGTAAGACAAATATCACTAAACAAGACTTTAGTACCTACGTACCTACTGAATTGATACCACATACCTATAAAGTCGATCACGCATATAGCATTCACAGTGTACATGTGAAAAATGTACCTCTGCAGCTAACTGCAAGGAATCTCAGCAGAGGGTTACCAGCACGTGTCCCCACATGTCAGCAGCAAACACGTTCATGTTCATGAGTCTGGCTCATTCTTTCAGTCTTGATTCCAACTCAAGGTCTTTCAAGATAACAAGGCAGCAGTTGATAAGCTGCCTCCAGGTTTGTGCCCAGAGAAGAACTGCCTTCAGAATCCACTAGTTCTGACCATGAGAAAAGGATATCCTACGCCCATCTGTCAGTTATGTCTGCAGTTCTCAGGGACACATTACTGACAGGACAGCAAAAAAGCCAGATACAGTTCCCTGGGCCAGTTAGACTGAAACATCCAGTTCATACCTTCTTATCAGTGCAACACAACTGCCAGACTACAGCAACTGAAAAAATCTCTTTGAAAGATCATGAGATCTCTTTGAAAGGGCATGAGATTGCATGTTGTCTTCAACAGTGAGGCCTGGACTCAGCTTGGACCTTTTGGCATTACTGCAATGTATCGCATGGTAATTGAGACTCCTCCGCATTTGCTATACACTACAGTGCCTATAACATTTATGGTAATTTTTAATAGACATTCCTGTAGGTCTGAGCAGCACAGTTATTGTCCCTGGATGATAAACAAACTGATTGAGCATATCCTCGCTCAAAAGTAATGTCAAGTCTGTGAACAAATAGGTCTTTATCTTTCATCAAATGTATCCATTCCACAGATGCCAACAGAATTAGAACCTTCTGCCTTGGGCCTGTTGTTTTTTGTGTGGTAGGTCTCCTTTTTGCACAGAGATCTCATTCATGAAGGTGCTAGGTTAAGTTAGGCTATGAGTGTGGGCAAAGAGATTTTATTATTTCTGAAGTTGTTTCCACCTGAGATCCCTGATCAGACATTCAAGTAAAGGTACAGAGATGATATAATTATGGAAAACACCTTTTCCTTCTGTCTTGCAGCTAAATACAGCCTCCTGTTTGGAGAGCTGACACCTACAACCATCTGAACAAGTAACACAGCGGAGTTTTTAAAGATAACGTATGACAAGAATAACTTGGGGGTTGAAAAGTTGACCAGCAGCAGGACAGATTGCTCTCAATCTCTTTTTCTTCCCTTGGTGCTTTGACCCACCCAGGAGTTCTCCACACAGCTGCTCTAGCTTCTGGGAAGATCTTCACAACCTGCACAGAGGAACCTGGCATGCTGCCTTGTCCCCAAAGTGCCCAGTGCTCCCCTACAGAAGGGAACTCCAAAGCTGCTCCTTGAAAGGAGCTTTTCCTCTTACATCCATGCCAGCAGCCACCTTTGGGGCTTCAAGCACCCCAAGCGCCTGTTTTCTGGCTGCTGTGAGCCTGCAGCGTCTCCTTTGAAGTGTTGCAGCCTTTGGGGAGCATCCTGGGGCACTTCTGAGCTGCACAGACAAGCAACAACTGCTGCACCTTAGACAAGCATATGCTTCAGAGGAAGAGACGCATTCCAGACAAGGGAAGGGCAGAGCAAAGTCATCAATGCAGAGAAAGAAAAGAGAAGAGAAAAGTCTTTGGAAGGAACTGGAGAAATACCAAGGATACAGAGGGCTTCAAAGGAAAAAAGCAATCCTATTGGCTATGAGAGGGTAAACTGTCTAAATGTCCACTATTTAATGATCCTACTGACAAGCTATTGACCAGCTAGAATAAACAAGTACTATGAGGCACAGGTCCAAGACCAAGGGTCTCACTTGGACAGGAGCCCAGGAGCCAGTGAGCAGCAGGAGAAATGCTAGAAACATCAGGTCATTGTGCATGGGTGATGGAGCCTGCATCACACCCACAGTGTGCCCGGTCTAACCGGGTATGCAGTATACCACCCTCCCTGTACCGGCTGTAAACTGCTGCCTTGGAATCACTGCCATGTATGCATACTGTATCAGCAGCACCTTGATGCTAGTGAGGTCTTTGGACAGGTGGATGGTGACATGACTGACCCTCAGAGCGCAAAATAGCAACTAAACGTTACTTGCATGTTGAAAAGACAGATGAATGCATATTACCATGCTCTTGCAAGTTCCCATCAGTCTTCCCCTCTCTCAAAGTGGATCTAGCTGTAACAGATGACTAGCGACCTACCATTCCTCAGGGACCCCTTGTAACATGGCCACCAGCGGCCACACTGTGGGCCTCAGGCTGGAGAACAGTCTCATATGGGCTTTCCTTGGTAGCGGGCATAGAATGCTTTCACCAGACCTTCTGTTCCAGTCTTAAAGTCAATGATAGTAGAGTTGGTACAAAAAACAAAAACAAAAAACCCTATATGCTGCAGTAAGTTGATTCACTTGGAAACACACAACAGTCTTCAATGAAATAAGAGAGAAAAGCTTACCTGTTGTTCAACACCAATAGAAGAAGCATTTGTCTCTTATAAGGCAGCTAGCAGCTGCAATATACTTAGGAGTCATTTGAATACCCACTGGCAACAGGTAGATACATGGATATGGTGTTCTTATAAGCTGCAAACCACCCAAGGACAGGATTGAATATGGATTAAGACACTTTTCAGCAAAGCGCAGTACACACTGGGGAGGGTAAGCAGCCTTTTACAACAGTCTCTTAGTAGGGCTCCCATTCATTAAAGGGAGAATAATTCACAGGAAGTGGCTTCAGAGTGGATCAATCACACAGGAGAGTGAGAAAATGATAATTTTGAGAAAGATATGCACAAACACCACATTCTGGCAATTCTGAACAGGTAAGCGTTATTTTTCCCCCACCCTCCCATTGAGCTGCAGCATCTGTCAAGTCTGAGCAACAGAAGTATCACTTAGCTACTAACTATGCCACCTTCTGTACATCTCTGGGTAAATGTATATTGCTACATATGATACAATTAGAAACATAGCCTGGTTTACAAAGGAACTGCAGACTACACCTGGGGCTTACTGACCATCAGCACTGATCTGTGCAGCTCACTGCTGTTATAAAGAGTGAAATGTTCTTTAGTAACATGAAGTTATAATGTAGAAAGGAAGATTACAGCATCACTTAATATTTTACTGTTAGTAAGGTATCCTCATTTTATGTGTCAGCTCTTTCCAGCATTCAGCTGTGCTTTTCCTTTTAAATTCATTTCTGAACCACAACTCTGTGATCCATGTAAACCAAAATGAACAAAAAAAAGAAACCAGCAGAGAGAAAAAGCAGGCTGGAAACCATGTGGATTGAATCCTAGAGGCTGGTGCCTCACACTGCACCATACGCTCTAATTATCGTGCTAAGTTACTGACCCCTGCGTATGATCCTTTCCTCAAAAAGGACGGCAAGTTCAGTTCATTCCTTTCTGGAGTATGCTGCCTCTTTTTGAACTTGAGCTGCTGAGAGAGTTTATGAACAGAGCTGCTGTTTTATTTACCCTCAATTAATCATGCTCAACTGTAAACAAAGTGTCTGTTTTAGTTCTGCTGACAATTATCCACTTGTCAACATCTCCCTCAAGTACCTTCAGCATCTGGCAATGGCACAAAACAGCTACATCAAAATGAACATTTGGTTTCAATAAAAAGATAGGCACGTGGCAGGTTTTCATCTGTTTTCTAGCCCATCAGCAGTCAAACTATATTGGAACTAATGCAGCCAGATCAGTTTGTATGGAGCATTTATTTACAAAGGGGGAAAGATCTTGAATTTCAAAGCCAAGTTTTGTTTACTTTAGTAAGGCAGAACTAACGGGAGACACTGGGGAAGACCCCAAAAGAGACCCCCACACCCTTCTCACAGGGGGAAGCAAGCCCTCGCGGGTGGGCGTCCCCACGCTGGGGCAGAGGCCTGCTGCGCGCCTCCCACTCGGCCAGGGAGACCTGCCCCCAGCTGCGCGGCAGCCACCTCGTGAGAAGTTGGAGAGTAGGAAATGTTTCTTTACTTCCTGACATTCGACACCTTCCAAGGTAAATGCAAATCACTTACCAGACCGTTCCCAAATACTTCTATTACAATATGAAAGCCTTCTTATTCCTTTTTCCGCAGCCAGGGCTTTCCTTCAGTGCCCAGAGCTCCCTTGCTGGTTTGAATCCTCCTATTTTAACCTTTTAAAATATAATTATTCCAATTAGCTCTAAATCCTTCCTGCATTTTAACATAACCAGCATCATGCTTAAACTGTTAGCTCCAAAGACAGCTCCCAATAACACGGCAGCCTGTTAGGTGCCGTCAGGTGAAACAAGGCCCTCCTTTTCCCCCAGGCAGGTGAGGAGAGCACTGCCAAGTGCTTCCTCAGCTTCAGGCCACCCCACTTGCAGGTGAGGAAGCTGCCTTTGCCTGGGCCTTTGGTGAGTGCTATCTCACCTGGAAAGGGCAATAACAGTGTACCAAGGACCTCGTTACCTCAGGTTTTTAATTACCACTGAAACTCACCCCTGCTCTCACAAAGTCAAAGGGGAAAAAAATATAACTTCCCTGGAAGCTGACCCACTACGCGTCTTTTGTCCATCCAGGTGAGTTTTCCTCCCCCCTTGGAAAGCATAAAACATGTGGGGACGCAGGGCAGGTTTTGTTTTTTCTTTTTTCCTTAAAACAAGGCCAAATAAAGCAGGTAGGGTGAAAGCAAAGAGAGCCCAGGCCCGCCACGGAGCGCCCCCAGCGCACCCACACCCGCCACCCCGGGCCCCGGCTGTACCGGGCACCGTCTCGGCGGGGGGGGCCGGGGCCGGGGCCGGGGCCGGGCGGGCTGCAGCGGCCCCGCCCGCGGCAGCGCGGCTCCCGGCGCCGGGCTGCTCTCCCCGACAAAAGCCAATCAATCTGCAGCGCTGTAATTGATTTTAATGAACTCGCGCTTTTTGTCTCGGCGCGTTAATGACGGCGCGGAGCCAGCGGCGGGCCGTGGGCGCCCAGGCCGCGGCTCCCCGGCCCGGCCCGGCCCGGCGGGGGCCACTCAGCCACCCACCTCCCCTTTAACCTCCTCATCTATGCGCAATTAATTGAGATATCTTTTATACTTGATGTGTTGTAAAATTAATGCCTAATTTATGTAATTAGTCAATTAACTATAATTCTAGCATATGGTTCCAAATGCCCAGAAGGTGTTCTTGTTTCCCAGGTACTTATTTTGATGACATGAAATGCAGCTAATTAATTTTACATGCATATTAATTTCGGATCTATTTAGCAGCTCCCTTTGTGAAGGCAGATTTAATATTTGTCTTTCTAACCTTTTTGGGCAAATTCCTCGCTCAGTGTTGAAATGAAGGTGACTTTTTAAACACATTTCAACTGGTTTCCCTTTCCTCTGCGGAGCCTCCGCTGACACCGGGTCGATCCCTCCCGCGTGAAGATGCACAAGGGCTGATTATCCAGAGCTTCCCGCCCATCTATAACTGTTGCAGGATACGGCTATTGAATTTAAATCCGATTAATATTTAATATTAAACATTTCTGAGGGAATTTTTGTTTGTTTTTTGCAAAGCACAATATCCCACGGACATTTTTTAAATAGCTGCTCTTAATACAATGCTTCTTGGAAAAATTATGAGAATTCAAGTATTGCCTAATTAGAAAATGAGTGTAATCCTGTGAACCTGCTCGCTGCCTTCTGATCCTCGCAGTTCTCCTACTCGCGCTGAGAAAATGCAACTTCCCCGCCAGAGCCCAGTGCTGCCACTGCTCCCGATACCGCGGAGGGATCCCCCGAGCGTCCTCCACGAAATACTTAAGATTTCACCTCTCTCTCTTTCAAAAAGAGATCGCACTTGATTCTGTCCAGAAAACTATGAAAGAGGAGATCATTCCTCTTCTTCCAGCATTTCGTGCAGAGATTAAGGGGTTAATCGTATCGTGAGCTTTCCCACTCCCGAGATGTTGAGAAATGATTTAAGTAGGGGGGGGGGAAAGAAAGAAAGCCGTAGCCTGTACGATAAATTCCCGGCGATACCCTTTTTTCCCTTTGCTGAAGCCGTACTAATTGCTGTATTACAGTTATCTCTAGGATTACAGGAAATAAAAAGGTATCTAGATAGATCACGGCTGCAAAATAAAGTGCGCGCGGAGCGTGCGTGCAGGAGGCGGCCGGAGCGCGGGGCCGGGTCTCCCGGCCGCTCCCCCCCGGCGCCGGGGCCGGGGCCGGGGCCGGGGCGCGGGGTCCGGCCACCCGGGCGGGGACGGCGCTGCCGAGCGGCGGGGGAGCGCGGGAAAGGGCTTTCTAAGCTGTCTACGCAAGTGCTGTGGCGTCGTAAAACTTTTATCCCTCTTTCTGGATAAATTAATGAGCAATTTAATTAATAAAATCAGAGAGTAGTGTAAGTGCTATGATAATGAAGTTAAATGAGCGCGCAGTAAAATATTCACTAATCCAGCACATTGGCAAATGCCCCCTTAATTCTGCTTAGCACTAAAAGGGTTTCGAGCACCATAATGAGATTCCTCTGTCTGCTAATTAATTGACACTCTCCTGAATATTCATATGTGCTAGCACCAATACGTTCCTAATTACACCGCGGAATGGATCTCAGAGGAAAGTAAATCGCCATAGACTTAATTAAAATAATGTATGCCAGATCCAGCTCGCTGAAGATGAGACATTTGCCATCAAGCAGTACAAGAAAGTGGCACCTGGTTTGTAGCGAAAAATGAGGAGAAAATCTTTATCCCTCCCAAGGTGAAGTCAGTAGGGGCTGGAAGTGCCAAGCTTTTCAGCCTTAAGCTCTGGAAGCGAAAGAAGGCCTCGCCCCCCGTTAAAGGTGGCAGGGTGCGAACGGCGGCGGCGGCGGCGCGGCAGCCGTGGTTCCGGGCTGCGCTGCGCGGAGCAGCCCCGCTGCCCCCTTCCCAGCGCTGGAGCTGGCTCTGCGCGGAGAGGGGAAGAAATCTGGTCAGGGATGCCCTCTACAGAGGCGTTCGGGGAAAACCGTTTGTCTCCAACGCGCGGCGAGAGGGCGGAGGAGGAGGAGGAGGAGGAGGGCTGCGCGGAGGAGGGAGAGAGGGAGGGAGGGAGGGGAGCATCCACGTTTGTAAACTTTTCCTTGAGGGAATCCGGTGCCTTTGAAGCTCAGTTTCTGACTGGATTGTTCTTTGCACCTCTAGACTAAATACTATGAGCTAATATTTTACATTCAAATTGTTCTCTGTTGAAGCCGTGGCAGGTTTCACGGAGAAAAAAGAGTGCCTGCCGCTGCCCGGCCGCCGCCCTGACCCGGGGGAAGCTGCGGCGCGGGCCCGGCCGGGCTGGCGGTGCCCCGGCCACCGCGGCTCCCGCTGCCGCGGCCCACTAGACTAGCGCGCCTTGGTAGGGGACCTCTCCCTACCAGCCCAGGAAAGGAAAATGAAAATTGGTTCCTTGGAAAAGCCAGCTTTAAAAAAAACCACCACAGGTTAGAAACTGAAAAGAGTTTATTTGAAGACACACAAATGCATATTTATTATACACATGTAGGCATTAACAATGTAAATTACACCGACAGCACTTGCTGGTTGTTTATTCATTAGATCTTTAGAAAATCTACATTGCCTGCAGATAGCGAGATGATAATGTGAAATACACAAGCCGTTTACGCAGGCAGCGCCGCGCAGCTCCGCACGCGGCCGGCAACAGGTCCGCGGGCCGGGCGGCTCCGCGCCCGCGGAGAGCGGTGGACCGACTCCCCTCCGCTGGCTCCGTGACTTTCAGCAGTATAAATGTGCCTCCATGAGAAAATACTCGTGCCAGCTCAGGCTGCTGCCCTCTAAAACATGGGGCTAGAGTTTTCACAGGTCGTGGCCCAAGAGAGACCAAAGTCAGAAGGAAATACTTTCCAGCGAAAGAAATCCAAGGGGGCTCTCCCCTTTACGACAGAGAGCAGAGCTCTTATCTTTCCGAGAGCTCAAAAAACTGCCACTCGGAGTGCCTTTTATTCCTATGTAGAATCTTTCCTCGCCAAAGGAAAAAAATACTCTATCAAATACTTTCCTCTTTAGCTGATTAAATGCCGTATGACTACAGTATCGCTCAGTAATAACAGACAGAGAAAAAACATAAGGGAAGAAATCGCTGCGGGGAAATCTTTTCTAAAGTTAGATCCAAAGAACCTCTTGCAGGAATGAAATATTAAAGAAGGTTAATACGTCTTTCGCTGCAGAGCTGAGGGTTGATGGGAAGACGGGAGCTGTGCTCACGTTGTGAGGGTGGCGGCCGGGGAGCCGAGGCGGGTGGAGGCTGGCAACAACCGGCAGTAGTGCTGGAAGCCCGCAAGGCTCGGGGAAAGCCAGCCGCGCTTGGCTGCGCGCTGCCCCGCTGGCCGCGGCACCCCTCCTCGCCCTGCTCCCTGCTCGGGGCCGAGCGCGGGGCTCCGGCCGGGCCGGCTCGGCGGCCTCGCGGTGCCGCCACGGCCCGGGGCGCGGCCGGGCAGCCCTGCTGCTCGTCTGGAAGTGACGGCGGCCGAAACAGGGAGCGGGTGTCGTCCCCCCGCGGTGGGCCCGGGCTCTGCGGGCGGCCGGGCGCGGGAGCGGCGGCGGGCGGCGCTGGCCCGGCCCGCGGCAGAGGCGCGGCCCCCGGCGCTGGCGGGGGGGCCCGGGCGCTCGGGAATTGGCCTCCCTTTTTGGCCGGCTTTGTGGGTGGCAGCCTGGTGGGGCGGCGCGGGGAGGGGGAGTGCGGCGGAAAGGGGAAGCGTTGAGCAGCGGCACGCACGCACACACGGTTACACAGCCTGGCCCCCCCGGACGCCGCACGGTTTTATAGCTATAAGTTAAAGATCTGTTTGCAAACATGCCCCCTGCCAATAGGGAAAAAATACACGCATTCAAAGTTCAGACCCCAATTAAATCCCAGCTCGTTAAAGGCTTCACACAATGGGGGAAAATGTTCCCCTTAAAGTTTGGATTAGTCCGAATTCCTCAAATGGTTACTGCCTTTGGTTTTAAAGAGGGGAAATAACTGTAACATGCATGCCAGTATTCTTGTGGAGACGCAGTTTAAAATCGTCGTCAATTGCCATAAAAACCATTTCACAGTGTTTGGCTTAGTAGTAACTGAAGCTATTTAAAGGTGTTTTTGCCCGGCATCGCAGACATGCAATTCGGGAAAGACTTACATTCACTATGCATTTTGCACTGCAATTCTGGCCACTTGGAAAAGGGGACCTTACCCTTAATTTTTTTCCTTTCTTGTTTTGTGCGAAAAACCAAGACAAGAGCAGGCTGTAGGAGAAAGCATCAGTGAGACAAGCATGGCTTCGACGAATCCTGAAGAGTAAAAAAAGTAGTTTATGAAAACAAACTGATTTGGATTCAAGAGTTTCTTTAAAAAAAAAAAAAAGAAGAAAAGAAAAAAGAAAGAAGGAAAAAAGAAAAGAAAATCAAGTTTGCTCCACCCAGCTATTAACCAAAGCACAATACCTTTTTCTGGGTGGTACTGCACAGAAGTTGATTCAGTTTTGACAATGTTGTTTAGCTATCATTTGCTATTTTGAATGAATGGGAGCAATCCCCCTTTTTACAACAGTTGTTTCCTATTATGGAGAGGTGCAGCAGTTGAGGGCAGACATGTGAAAGTGGCTGTTTGATTCCCTTTTTCATCCCCCTGACCCTGCCTTTGTCCCTCCTCACCCTGGGAATGTCACGCCTCACTACTTCACTTTGAGATGCTCTAGAAAGTGGCTTTGTTATTCCCTTTTAGACATACACGAAATTGTTCTCATTCCCCCTGCTGTAAAAGATACTTCAAATTGGGACTCGGTTCACAAGTGCAATGCAATTTGGCTTAGCTCAACCTTTGTTCTGCTTGTACAAATGACCAAACAGTGCACACATTATACAGTTGATCTACTGCTCCCTTTACACCAGAGTTAGGGGCTGGGAGAAAAGCAAGTTAATCCCTTCAATACTAAGGTGGCATTTTCAATATTTCCTATAATGTGAAAAAGGGAAGAGAGGGTGGCTTGAAATGCGACATTTTTTTAAAAGAGAAGATTAAAAAGTGTGCGAGGCCTCCCCTGATACTTCTCCAAATAAATAAAACAAATCAACAAACCCCAAATGTTTAGATAAATACTCCTGCACCTCCTGGAAGACTAGGGAAGGGAAGGGAAGGGAAGGGAAGGGGACTTCACTGCAAAGCTGGGGTCTCAGGGCAATAACGTCGAGGAATACTGCTGGAATCCGCAGTAACAGAACGGTACTTGGGAGCCCACCTGGGGCGAGGCGCTGACACCGCGGAAGCCCGCGGCCCTGGCGCACTCCTGCTCACTCACCCAGAGGACGGGAGCAGGCGGACAGCCGCGCCGCGGGGCCCGGCTGCGGGCAGGAAGGGCGCAGAGACTGCGCACCCGCGGTAGGCACGGCAGCGCGTGTAGCCCGGGCTCCTGCACTTAGTGTGTCGGACCCGCGGAACCCTGGCACCCCTCAGAGCCGCCCCTGCGGAGTTCCCGCTGGTCCGGAGGCAACACTGTGGCGCTGCGCTTACCGCGTTCGGGTCTGCTCCCGGCGCCAGGTGGAGCACGGAGGGAAAAGGAGCTCTGCTGGGAAACCAGCTCCTGGGGGAGCCAGGTGCCCCGGGACAGGCCTGGGACGGAGGAGAGGGAACAGCAGCCTTTTCCCAGGGTTGGGACACCGGGCAGCCTCAGGCGCTGGGGCCGGGCGCAGCTATGCCCGCCGCCCAGGGACAGGACCCCGGGGGCGCCCGGGGCAGGCAGCGGCCGCTGCCGAGGGCGGCCCCGCCGCAGCCACGAGAGGCCCCTGAGCTTCGACAGACTTCGGGCCGGGCGCAGCCGCTGCCGGGGCTCCGCATGCCCCCGGCGGGCGACCCGCTGCTCCCAAACACCCCGTAAGCCGGGCCGAGGCGGGCACAGGGCAGCGCGCACGGCCGAGCCCGTCTTCCTCGGGGGCCGCCCGACAGGGCCGCATGGGCCCCCGGTGAAGAGGGAGGGCAGGCAGTGCCAGGGCTGCCTCCCCCCGAACCCAGGTGAGGGTGAGGGTCCGTCAGCCCTACTGCCTGTGGCTGAAGGAGGGTGCCCTACGGCAAGGGACATCCTCCGACCCATCCCCGGGCGCGGCGCAACGGGGCCAGGTCCCGTGTTGCGCTGTCGGTGCTTGAAACCCCCGACGGGGCGGGCGGGCGGGCAGAGGGCAGGTAGACAGCTTGCATTAAGTAACGCGACAGCGCTGTGGAGCCAGCGGGCGCCGGCAGGGCAGGGCAGGGCCGGCGGAGTGCGGAGCCCCGCGGGGCGCAGCCGTGCCCGAGCCCGGCCCCTCTGGCACAAAGGGCACTGCAAATCCCAAGCGGTTACGTTGCTATTAGGAATATAGGTTTGGGGAGCAGTCCTCAGTTGAGCGTTGACAGGCAGGGGGAGTTTGTTTAGTGCTCAATGCGAAAGGAACAAAATCCTTTTGAAAAGGCGCTAAGTAGTTTCACGCCAAAGTGGCAGATTTGGTAAAGAATGTGCGGTGGGACAAAGCCCCGCCGCACTCAGCCGCAGTTCCCAGAGCGGCCGGAGCACTTCGGCACTCCTCACCGGGAATTCAAACACACAAATAAAGCGGGAGAGCCCAAATCTCTCCGCTTCCTTCTCCCTGCCGGCCCCCGAGAAGCAAAGAGAAACAGAACCATCACAAAAAAAGAGAGCGAGGCTTAGCCGAAATGCAGCCACAACCAGCAGCCTGGAGTTGACTTTCCAAAACGGGGGAAGCTTGCTCAGAGCCTGGCATTGTGTTTCGCAGCCTAGGAAACCCTAAGAAGCTGGTACTTCCCCCCTCCCTTCTCTTTTCTCCCAACTGGTTTGTAAATATTAACAAGGTTGTGTGAGCTATTCTCTCACGGTGTGTGGATTTTTTTATCCCTGGAAAACTTCTTGGCTTCCTCCCACAGCCCCTCTCCCACTCCTCCCCCTCTGCAAAGGAACACACCTGCCTGCAGCCAGAAGGATTCAAAATCAATATTGTATTTGTCACTTTTCTGTCTCCTTTTCCTCTCTCAACAGCCCCGCTTGCCACTGAAGCGAATTGTGGATTTATGGAGGAAAATTAGCATAAATTATTACCAAATCTGTAAACGTGTGTGGTCTTGCTTGTGGGAAAGGAGGCTATTGCGAACCTTCCATGCAGAAAGGTGGTCCGTGATGGGCTCCATGGAAGGGCTGAATGGCTATTGCACGAAATAGATTTCCATTAGGTTTGCACATTGATATAATTGACTTATGTGTATTTTATACAGTTTTCCCAACACTTCTCTTGAGCTTCTTATTTGAACTAGGCTTCAGAAAAACGTCTATTTGTTTTGGTTTTCTGCACAATGGATTTAGAATCACTTTGCAAGCACTCGCACTCGCCCCCTCTCCTCCTCCCCTAATGTTGGCTTTCAAAGTAAAAGGCAAATGCTACAAGTTACATTTAAATCCTATATTGCCCAAGTCTATCATTTGTTGGGTGCTTAACACGAGGTGAAACTCTGGGTATCAATTACCGGGATCGCTCTGCCCGCCCTAGCCCTCCGCTCACACATTCCTTTGCACGGAGGAAAAAAATCGGGCCGCTTACAAACATACCTCATTTGCACTCGGAGCAGCAAATGACAACGGAAGTCGACTTGTCTTTAACTTTACAGCTTATGGGTTCCCATTTGCGCCAGTGGGTTTTTTTTTTTCTTTCTTCGAAAATAAAAGGCACCGGCAAAAAGAAGAAAAGAATTTGTCAGCCTGTGGATTTTATTTACGCCCGTGCTGCTGCTTTTGAGCTCTCGTTTTCACAGGCATCCCAAGGAGTGAACTTGGGCTGAAAGACAAAATCCGAACGGGGGATTGTTAGAAGTTCACTGTGTGCGTACCGGAGGGTGCTCCCCTTAAATTCACATATTTGGGGGTTCTCAACGCAAAACCAGAAGCCTTCTGCTCGGTGTATCCGGGCTCATTTCAGAGTACTGTCTTTCTAAGAAAACTCCACCAGCTCATCACCTTCTTACCTTCCAAAAAAGTGTGAGGGCCGGTTTCCTGCCCCGCCCGGCTGGCACAGAGCACCTCGGCGTTTGTGAACTGAGCACGACAGCTCCCAGGCTTTGAACGCCCCGGAGCCCCCCGGCCCCTCTCTGCAGGGGGTCATGACATGCGGCAGGTCCTGTGGCCCCCCCTCCCCCCGGGCTCGCCAGCTTGGCATCGCGGGGCCAAGCTCAGCTGCTCCGATTCCGCGAAAACACCACTATTTCCCCGTTATTCTCTAAACGACATCATGCCCCGGGAGAGAGAGATTAGGCGGGACGGAAGGCAGCTGGGTTGCAAGCGGGGAACCCAGTTTAAGAGACACGACGTCGGGTCTAGTTGCAGTGTTAAATGCGTTTTCAAGCTCCTGCAGGATTTCAGGGAGCCTTACTTAATGGGAACTGTCCCTAAGAGGAGACTCTAATCTGCAGGCAGAGCCCACATCTCGCACAGGCTGTCGGTGCGGGCGCTCCCTCCCCCACCCCAGTTATTTTTGCTGAATTAAGAAGGTGACATTATTCTTTTCTTCAAGTACTTCTGTTAATATTGAAAAACGTGCGCTTGCATTTCAAGCGGCCGCGCTCAGTCTCAGCAGCCATTTCAATATTAATGAAATTGTTTAATCTCCTAAATTCGTCGTGTTTAAGTTACGTTTTGGTGAGTTATTGACCGACTCCGAAAATATTGTTAATGGAGTGGATGCGTATTCACCACAACGGATCTTTCTTCCAGGGCTTGCAGCTCCTGAGCCAATCTTTTATCCTAGTTCTAGGGTAACAGGATGCACCGCAGCCTCGGGAATACACATCACACAAACTTCCCCCATACACCAGTGCTAGCCTGGGACCTCCAGGGCCTGAGCCTCCTCCCGGAGCACCCGGCTGGCAGCGAGGTGCTCGGCGGAGCTGCGGCTCCAGGATCGGGCCGTGGCACTGGGGAAGGAGGCAGGAGAGCGGAGCAGAGAAAGCCGCAACTCGCGTCTTAGACAGCCCGCCTGCTTGTACCTACTTGAGCGTGTGCACCGCGAAGCGCAGAGGCACAAGCTCAGCGTGAGCTCGTTCAGGGACTCCCGCGGGAGGTTTCAGGTTGCCGGTAGCCAGCGCAGTGGCCAGTCGCACGGACCAGGCAGCCCGGACGGGCCGTGCGGAGCCAGCGCGGGGGCGCCGGGGCCGGGAGCGGCGCAGGCGGCGGGCAGCGAGCGCAGGCGGCGGCGCCGCCGCGTCCGCCCAGGTCGAGCCCGGGCGCCGCGACAGATTTTAAGGCGACTTCCACCTTTTGGCCCCAACAGGTTCGGGGAACTACACCAACGCGCGCGTCTAGAGCGGGGGGGAGGAAGGCAAACTTCCCCCGGGCGGGTACGGAGGAGCCCCAGTCTTTTCTCTTCGCCAAAACAAGCCTTCGCGAGCGAGGCAGGGCTCAGCCGGAGATGGCAAAGAGAAAGTCTCTCCTTACCAGGGAAGAAGACTCGCCTTAAGTTAGCCAACAATACAAATCAGATAACAATGCAGAACAAACAGAATACCACAGCCAAGCAATTTCCATGTCAAACATCCCACTGCTCGGTAGCTCCATTTGTAAGTGTGAATTGCAGACTAAGCTTCCTGCAAAGTCCACAGAAAGGTTAGTGCATACCTTCACTCCCCCTCTCCCCCCCCCCCCGCACCCCTGTTACTGGGTACCATCACACTGCAATTCCGCTTGCGGAGCCTTTTCACCTCTCGCCTTGTCTTCAAATGGAAATGATTCCTATTGGCCCAAGGTGTCCATGTAAATAGGTGTAAATGAAACCAGATTATGCCTTTCTCTCCAGCCCCCTCCTCCCCGCTCCCCTCCCCCTCCTCCCAAGGCGATTGTCATATGATAGCGAAGAAGTGGCACATTAATGAAGCGCCTCTACAGGGGTCTTTTCTGCTCATGTCACCACATAAAACTATCAGATGGTTAGAGGAAGGACATGGAGGCAACTACTTAGCTCATCTCAGCTGCCGAGAAGCAAACAAGCCCCTGCTACAGTCCAGCTGCCGGTGGTGTAAAAGAAGCTGATTCAGCCCGCGGAGGAGAAGGCGGGGGGTGTACAAGAGGATTCCCCAAACTGAGACAGCTCGCTGCCGCCTCAGGACTAAAACGGAGCAGTGGCCGGGAAGGAAGAGAGAGAGGCGCCGGAGGACCGGGGTGGGAAAGAGTCCGGACTCCCAGCTGCGTCCCGAATGCAGACTGTCAACTTGCAGCAACTTTAAGGTGGGCATATGTAGGGCTGGCGCGGAGTGGGGTGGGAGCCGGAGGGGCGAGGAGGGGATGGGAAGGGGGTCCCCTTCTCCTCCTCCCCAACCTCAGGAGGCAGAGCTAACACTAGAGTAACTTGGCTGGCGCTGGGCTGCTGCGGGGCGGCGGGGCTGCGCGAGGCCGGACCGAGGAAGGGCACGTCGCTTCCCCCCGCCGGCGGCGCACGGCTCCGGCTCACCTCCCCTGCCCCCCGTCCGCTCCCGGAGGACTAAGCTCCGCTGCGCCCCTTGTCCGCGCCTCTCTTTCTCCACCCCCGCCCCCAGCCGCTGCCTCGGCCGGGTGTCGGTGCAAACCCTGTCGGACTCACCCCTCTCCCCTCACCCCGACCCCTTCCTTGTCGCTGCCCTTCTGCAGATCTCTGTGGGTCCCCTAGCGAAGATGCCTCGCCCGGGCAGAAACACGTACAGTGACCAGAAGCCTCCCTACTCCTACATCTCCCTGACCGCCATGGCGATCCAGAGCTCCCCGGAGAAGATGCTGCCCCTGAGCGAGATCTACAAGTTCATCATGGACCGGTTCCCCTACTACCGGGAGAACACGCAGCGCTGGCAGAACTCCCTCCGCCACAACCTCTCCTTCAACGACTGCTTCATCAAGATCCCGCGCCGCCCCGACCAGCCGGGCAAGGGCAGCTTCTGGGCGCTGCACCCCAGCTGCGGGGACATGTTCGAGAACGGCAGCTTCCTGCGCCGCCGCAAGCGCTTCAAAGTGGTCAAGTCGGACCACCTGGCCCCCAGCAAGCCGGCCGACGCGGCGCAGTACCTGCAGCAGCAGGCGAAGCTGCGCCTCAGCGCCCTGGCCGCCACGGGCACCCACCTGCCCCAGATGTCGACGTACAACCTCGGCGTGTCCCAGCCCTCCAGCTTTAAGCACCCCTTCGCCATCGAAAACATCATCGCCAGAGAGTACAAGATGCCCGGCGGACTTGCCTTTTCCACGATGCAGCCCATGCCGGCCGCCTATCCCCTCCCCAACCAGTTGACTACGGTGGGCAGCTCCATTGGCACGGGCTGGCCCCACATGTACAGCTCCGGCATGATCGACACCGCCACCCCCATCTCCATGGCCAGCAGCGAGTACAGCGCGTACGGCGTGCCCATTAAGCCGCTCTGCCATGGGGGGCAGACTTTGCCGGCCATCCCCGTCCCCATCAAGCCTACTCCCGCCGCGGTGCCGGCGCTGCCGGCGCTGCCCGCGCCCATCCCCACCATCCTCTCGAACTCGCCGCCCTCCCTGAGCCCCACGTCCTCGCAGACCGCCACCAGCCAAAGCAGCCCGGCCACCCCCAGCGAGACTCTCACCAGCCCGGCGCCCGCCCTGCACTCGGTGGCGGTGCACTGACCCGGGCCGCCCGCGCGGGCGCCGCCGCCGCCCGTCCTCCAAAGTTTCCTCGCAGTCCTTCCCTCTCCCCTTCGCTCCTGCCTTTCTCTTCTTGCCTTCCCTCTCTCTCTCCTTTTCCTTGAAGGCAGAGAAAACTCCCCGCGCGAAAACGGAGGTTTGCCATTCATGTGAGCCGCCTTTCTGCTTCGCCCTTTCCGCCGTGCTCTCCTTCAGGGTCTCGGTTTCTTTGCTGTTTCTTAACTTTTTTTTCCGCTCTTTTGGGGCAAAATGAAACAAACCCGAGCTGCCCTCCCCCTCCCCGCCCGGTATGAACTGCCATCTGCATCACTAGTTTTCCAAAAGTACTTCAGGCATCTTCGCTTTGCTGCAGACTAGACGAGCCTTGCCCGGCTTTGCCTGTTTGCTTTCCTTTGTCTGGGGAAGAGCAGGGTTTTTATATGGGACCGATCTTTAAAATCATAAACAGTGTGAAACGGCTGCAATCTCACGGCATGAGAGCAGCAATGTTTCCAGCCTCCAAGTAACAAACCGCTTGGATCTTGGAAACCCTGCAAAGCGCTTGTTTCCTCTGTGCGTGTGTGTGCGTGCGTGTGCTTTGCTGTTACGAAAAAGGGCAGCATTGCTGCAGGGCGAGACCGCAGGACCTGCAGGCCGGCTCACCGTTAAAACCGAGCGGTGCGCCGGTAGCCGAGGCCACACAGGTTCAGGCGGGGCGGGCGAGCGGCGGGCGGGGGCGGGCGAGCGGCGGCGGCTCCCCGGGGGCGGCGGGGGCGCCGAGGCCGCGGCCCCCGCGCGGGTGGCCGAGCCGCCTGGCAGCGCAGCGCAGCGCAGCGCGCACCGCCGCTGCCCGCGCAGCGCCCGCCTCGCTGTAAATACTGGACTGGAACCTGCACTGGAAATCAGAGGAGGTCCCCTCTGCAGTACCTGTTGTAACGTGAATGTTTACTGCAGGTTTCAGGCGGAAGAGAAAGAGAAGTTAATTTGTCTGTTGACCTCTGATTAATTTGAAGGTTTGGGGAGCTGGGGGTTGTTTATTTTTCCATTTTGTAGCTATTTATTTCATAGCTTAGAAACAAACAAAATCAATAATAAAAATAAATCCGTTACCAAGCACAACGCCCAGCATAGCTTATGAAAAGCTGCTGAAGTCACTGGTAAATCGTGGAAAAGCGTCATAACAGCAGGTCCAAACTGCGGAGGTAATCCTGATTTCTGCTGGAGCTTTGCAGACAAGCAGAGAAGGGGCTAGGGAAACTGTAAATGTTTGTGAATAGGAATGATTATAAAATGTGTAAAATGCACTTTTGTTTGATATATACCTTTCTAGTTTTAGGTAGTTTGCTGGAAACTGAACTGTTGTTCTGTTGTGAACTGCTTAAGATAAAAAAAGAAAAAAAGAAAAAACACCTACAAAACGCGTGTCTATCGAAGCTGTAAAGAAATTTCTTTTTAACTTTTTTCCTGTACAGAGTAAGCATGACATTTTAAATATTGATGTTCTTGTTCCCAGCATGTGTGTTTTAAGACAAAGGCTAAAAAAGTGTCTACGTTAAATTATGAACCTAGTCGTCCAAATAATATTTTCTCATTAAAATATGTAAATGCAGATTTAGTTTCTTATTTGTCTTTTTGAAGAGTTTACATGAGAAAAGTAAGAGCATTAGTTCATGAAAAAGGAATGACATTATTCCAATATTTAGATAATCTATATAGCATTTTCACATGAGGTTGCTAAAAATACAATTATTAACATACTGCAACATGCTAGATTATTAAATAGTCATTACCAATGGATTACTGAGGAAATAAGTGCGTTTTCTGTATTTTGTCTATAAATACACACAGATACACATATGCATTTGTGTATTATACAGAGCTATACTGAATATATACACATATAGCATATATGCATGTGTGTGTGCATATTTATCGCTTACTTGCTCCCAGTTAAATTTCTCTAGTAAGGATACAATTAGTGAATTTCTACGATATAGAGTAAAAACATAAAAGACAAAAAAACTTTAAAGAATTGTTTTCCTTTGAAGGCTCAGAAAACTAAATTTTTGTCATTTGTGTGTTTTCTTACAAGCAAGAGGCATACCAAAATCTTTTCCAGATTAAAAGTAGAACACTGTAGTCTTTTAATTGTGATTTAAACCTCCTAAAGCACTGTAATTACTTTGACTAATGTTATTATTTCCTCATCTCTATTAATCACAGTCTTAACAAGTGGTAGGTTGGAAGCTGTAACACTCAAAATTTTATTAGTTTTTCTGTAAACCAAAACACAGCCACTTTTAAAAAGTAAAGTCAATGTAGCTGACTGGAATGAAAACTGGATCCCGAGCACCTTCCAGTAGGGCTCTTCAGTTCTTTTAGGGATCTTGCAGAAGATTCTGCAGTTGTTGAAAATGATACAAGCAATCTAGTGAAGTTAGTAAATCAGTCTCTCAGAGGTTTGCGCTAACAACGCAGTCACAAGATAACTGGATGCTTAAACGCTTATTAAAAAGAAACCGCCATTGTATTCTAATGAACGCACAGGCTTCGGTAATTCTACCTCAGTGATTTTAAGGAGATTTATCCCTGCTTGATCTCTATCTGAATTTCTGGACCATAAACAGAGCAAGTGACACACCCATTTCTCTAACTACATATAGCGAGGTACTCGCAAAAGTTTTAAGATTAATGTAGAGGTTAATTAATCCAGTTGCGACTTTTTTTTTTTTTTTTAAGAGAACGGATCCCACACACAGAAAAAAAGGTGGAAAATAAATGAATCATTGGGCTGATTAAAATGCATGAAGCTGCTAAAGCTTGTCAGATGGGGGACAACTGAACTCATTCATCAAGTCCAACCCACGATTATATCAACACGATCAGCTAAAGAAAGCATTCAAAACTTATCACCAGATCAATGGACACATAACTCGACAAACTTTTCCTGAACAGGCGATGACCTACGTTTTTAAATGAGCAGGATTTTTTCTTGTTTTCCTAATTTCTTAAGATCTAGCAGTCAGAACAAATCCTCAGACACGAAACATGAGCTCAGCTAAAAAGACGAAGCTGCACTTTTTAAACTCTATAGCAATTAGCTGAGATAATGATCTGAAAAGATTATACCCCAAAACAAAATATTTTTTAAAGGTGCAATAGCTTCCTCGCTACGCAAGCCGATAGTAAGAATGGCAACTGAACTTTCAGAGTACCCTTTTCCTCCTTGTCTTTGCGACGTCCGCGGGCTGCCCAAGCCCAGGACCCACCTCGCCCGCGCAGTCCCCGCCGCGCGCTGAGGCGCGCTCCGGGCGCCCGCCGCGCATCTCCGCCTGCCGCACTTTGGGAAATGTTTCGATGCTTATTTCAAACAAACGCAGTTCAGTGCGTCGCTTGAATTTACTGCTTTGACTTGTTAAATCTCCCTAATGGCTCAAGTCCAATGTCAATAAACACAGATCTGAAATAAACCGGCAAGAGACAACAGTGTGGAGGGAAGGGACGAAGGGGGGCGAGTGAATCAGCCTCCACCGAGCTCAGTGTCAGGTTCAGAGATTTTGTTAGGGTCGTTTTTCATTTATTTATTTTTATTTTTATTTTTTTTGCCACTGAGACATTATAAGCTAAACGTATTTGATGCAAGGAGACGTTCGTTGCAGGCAAAATGGTCTTTTCTTTAGGAGGGAGTGCCTGAACCCGGGTGTATAAGGTAAGCCAGGAAACCCAGTCGCGCTTGGCGACTCGGATTTTTGCCGCATTTCAGTGCATGGTATGTGAATCCATTCTAGTCGGTATATTCCTTTTTTTTTTTTCTTTTTTCCTTTTTTTCCCCCCTCGACGTGTGACAAGACACCACCCCGCAAGACTGAATCCTCTATTGAAAGTAGCTAGGATCTTTCTCACCCAGGGTATTTATTTTCTCTTGGCCACTGGTAAGTACGGTCGGGGATCGTGTCTGTGGGGAAGGGCAATCGCTGCCAGGTAGAGAGAAAAGAAATCCTCAGCGACCCATGAGAGGGAATTTTATGAACAAGCCTCTCCTCAAAAGCGTTCCTTGGGAAAGGCAGCAAAAACTTCGCAGCTTCGTCAGCTTCAGTGCAGAATTATCTTTGACTCCTAATATAAATGTCACTTGATGTTTTTTGTTTTTGTTTTGAATAACAAAAAGAAAACGAGGCTGTGAAGCCTTAGAGGGGCTGTATTTGTTTCTTTTAAACTAACAACAAATTATCTAATTAATATGTTTCAATTACAGCATGAAAAAGAGAGGCTTTGGACCGCCTGCAGTGGGTTTACAATAGCCCCAGAGCCCACTATAAGAATTTACAATAACTTCACATCTGTTTCTTTATTTCCCACTTTTCGAGTCTAAAACTCCTCTCGAAATCACTTCAAACCGTGGCCCAAGTTATGAAATATGGTCTCTCTGCCAGGAAAAAAAAAAAGGTGTAAAAAAAAAAAAAAGGACAAAACTTTGCAGATCGAGGCTTCATTTGCAAGCTGGAAAGTGAAAGCCCCATTGAAGAGCATTAAACAAATATATTAGAATTCTGTCACTTTATGCAATTGAGTAGATCAAATAAAGGGTCCCAGGCCACTTCATTCACTCTCATTCACTTGAATAGAAAATGCAAAGAATAGCAAACCTAGACTGGGCCACCGATGTAGATTTAGCCCTTTTTTTCTAAGAGACAAAAAGGCTGAATTTTCACAAACACATTGCTGACTCGGGGACTAGGAAACCAGCACTGAAACCCCTTTGGAATTTAAATTCATTTTATCTTCCTCTCTCTGGGTCCGTTTGCACTACAGTGCAAGTTGCACTAGCACCCTTGTTTGGAAAAAAAATACAACACGATACAACAAAAAAATACAGGCTCTAGATTTCTTGCGCCGAGCCACGGTGCGTTTTGGGAGATAATATTTTTTCTTACAAAGAGTGAGGGAGAAAAAAATGGAAAGCACCCACCCTTTGCTCACGCTCCCTGAGGATCGCGGCCCTCCACGAGAAGCACACGCAACGTGCTCGCCGCTCCGCGGCCTGCCGCCCCGCTGCGCTGAGGGCACAGCGCACATGCGGAGGGCCGGCGTGCCTGCGCGGGGCCGCGCTCGGGAGAACCGCGGGGCACCCGCCGAGGGGGCTCGGCCTGGCGAGGCCCCTCCACCATACCCGCGCCCCGCAGCTGCCCGGCCCCCGCGGCGCCGCTCGGCACCCGCGCGAGCTCCGCCCGCCTCGGCCCGGCGACGCCCCCGGGCAAGGCCGCGGCGCAGAGCCGCTGGCAGCGCGGGGGCCGCTCGCCCGGGCAGGGCCCTGGGCCGCGGCTGCCGCGGGAGACCCCGCACAGCGCCTGCCGCTGCTCAGGCCGCCACGGCACTAGTAACATGCGGCATTTCGCTCCCATTGGGCTGCTTGGGAGCAAGCCACGAGACCACACGGGAGAAGAGCAACGGTTGCTGTTTTCAGAGGAGATGGATGAGGACGGATGGAGATGGACTCTGCTCCTGCTCTGGCAGCATTTCTAAGTCGAAATGGCCTTTCTGTCATCTTTCCTCTGCTGGGAGCCTGAGCACTGTGGTGGCCAGAACAGGCTGGAGCAGAGACACAGCATGCAGGGAGGGCCTGTGTCCTGCTCCCTCGTAAGTCTGTAACATGGCCCTGCTAGAAAACACACATGTTTGAAAGGTTAACTCATACCTCATTCACAGGCACTACCAAATAAAGGTTCTTAATTTTGTGCTATTTAGAAGGGCCTCGATATTTATTAAGTAGTAACTACAGTATTTTGCATTAATTAGAGCAGCTCCTTAGAGAGACATTACAGCCAAGAATAATCTCACACCACAGGAGAACTCTTAGCATTTCCACTTCCCCAACTAAAACAGCTGCAGACAGCAGCAAACCACCCGCATATACAAGGCTTATTTGTAAATATTAACTTAACATGCATTCCTCCCAAACATGCTATCAAAACATTTAGGCTTAGGCAAGGCTTCAGCTTCCATCCCCTTTCTTGCTTGCTTTTATGGCTACTGGAGAGACGATAGATTAAAAAAGGAAGGATTGGGCCCAAAACATGGACTCCATTCTATTCGCAGGCGTGCCAAACTCCCCTGGCCTCAATGGCAGGAGGTGCCTTCCCAGCCTTTCAAAAACTGCCAGTACATCTAGTGCCTGTCAAAGAGAGTTCAGGACCTCTTGGCCCCAAACTGCTCACTCACCCACACATTATTTCCATGTTTTAACAGTATAAGATACTAATTACAGAGTAATTTTATTTCTACCGCCTCCAGTGCGACTGGGCCACCAATTAAACATGAAACAAAGACTTGGATGAAACAAACAATCAGGCGCCAAAGCCTCTGTTCTGAAATCCCGGAACATCAATACAGTCTGTGTCAATCAGCTCTGGCCAAAAACATCTGCTTTAAATGTCCGGTCACTGTTAGGGCACGAGAAAGCATCCAGGTCCTGCAGGTCCTGCTGCAGGACATCGAGGTGGACAGAAGCCCCAGGCTGCAGAAGGTAATGCTCCATTGCCATCTGCAGATGGCAACCATCTCTTCAAACAATCCCAAGCACAGCTCCTCTGTATCACAGATTTCCACTGTTCCTCAGCAACCAGAGCAATATTAGCATCTGGTTCTCTCCTACCTCCTCCCATATTTCTCCCCTGTCTAGTCTTTGCAGACCTGGCTTGAAATTTTCACTTATAACTACTCAGCTACGAGCAGTTAACGACTTAGGTTCCTGGGAACAGAGTACTGAGAAGCTGAAAGGTGCAATTAGCATCCCAGGGCCTTAAAACAATGTTATTGCCTCGTCTGCGGGAGACACCCCTCCCCTGGTGGTAATGGGTGATGGATAGCTCTCCTATGCCTCTTTATAAAAGCATTCTGGGCCCACATAAAGAGGGCTGGCATGATCTCTCCCTGTGCTCTGGGCTCACCTCAACTTTTTACAGCATAGGGTTATTTAGTACTAAGACTGCTCACACACAGAGCAGGATGGGATTAGGCCTGCATGGACCTGCTGAAGGAGCCTGTAAACGCACAAGTGTATAATTTGTTTGCTCTCAACCTGTGCTTGATGTACTCGAGCCCTTGCTAATGATAATTTCATAATTAACCTTCATAATTTCTAGGTTAAGAAAGTTCTCTGGTACATGGGAAAGAGGATGAGTGGGAGACTGAACCCTGTTATGCAGAAGACTGAACAGGACTCCTAATTTCTGTTTTGTTGGTGCCTAAGAGAACTGCGCAATTGTAACAGAAACAAAAGTAGACATTCATCAGCTCTACACCTGCAGAAAGTAAACTTGTTAATGGTCCTGTTCATTTCTTTCTTAGCTACACCTTCCTCATCTTTCATAGGTCTAGAAGGGTCTGAGAATCTGCAGGGTCTGAGAAGCAGACGTATTTCTTGAACTATATGAGGACTACCCGGACTACATGGAGGTGTTTCCCCTGCTACTCAAAGGATATATTTAAGTTAGTCGTTTTCGTGATTTGCAAGACTGGAACCAGCATTTTCTCCCAGAAAATGACCGATACTGTGTATTTCAGAGGGAGACACACAACTCCTAAAATAAACCCTTCTACAGGGAGGGAAGGGCTTGTCTTTTGCTGTTTGCCTCATCAATGCTGAGTTTTCTCATCTGATCAGTCATATAATCCCCTAGTTACAGCATGGCTTGACTCACTCATGCTCATGAAAGCTTTATACAACAGGTATGGATTTCAGGGTAAAAATGTTAGTTCCGTTACCGTCAATAGAAACTTCCTACTGAACATTTACAAAGTCACCATTCTTAATACTTTTGAGATTTATAAAAAACAAAGTTTTGAGAAATTCTGTCTTTTCTGTGCTTTGATTCTGCTTTCTCAATGTGAGCCATCCTTCTGCACCAAAACCACATCGTCCAGCTTTCGTCTGCAGTAGTAAGACCACAGACATACCCCCCCCACACACACCTTTTCTAAACAACAAAACAAACATTTGTGAATCTCCAGTATTCAGCTCTCCAGGACTGTTAAGTAAAGCATCCAGTGCAGTGAGACTTGTGATAAAACCACCCAAGTTAAAAACACGGGATGTTCTTCTGAAATCAGCACTAAAAGAATTGGCAGATGGGTTCCTGTGGTGGAATTTTACTAATGAGATTAAACCTGACAATCATGCCTCCATCGTAGCTATGTTGATTAGAGCTGATGTAACGGTGAAGGATTTGTTAACTTTCTGTAGCATTTCTATACTAGCAAAATCCCTAGTGAGCATAGTTAAACTGGTATTAAAGCTGTTGCTATTTCACAGGGAACTCATGGCATAAGTCATGTCACTGAAAGTACATTTTGTCAGTATAATCTTCTCCAGTGTGAAGAGGCTTGCTGGCCCAGCTGTCAATGCAGACATATACATAGACAAGTTTTCCCAAGCGCTGCCCTGGTCATAGTGAATGCATTCATTCATGGCTGCCACCAGCCCCAAGCCATCCAGAAAGGATTCAGCCAGTTCTAAATCAGATTCGTATGACTGACTGTGTCCCCAGAGGGGAGAGGGCACATCCAGAGAAGGGGACCAGGGCACAAGAGGGCCAAAACTCCTGCTCTGCCTGTATACAGCCAGAGCTGGTCAGCCCAATCCAGACAACGGGCAATACCAGCTGGAATCAGGCAGAGTTTGACCACTCTGGAAATTACCTTGCTCTCTTCATCCCCTCCGAGTGAATTAAATGAAGGACAATTCACAGTAAACTTCATTGTGTACACAGAGTTACATATTACAAATCCCATTCCTGTCTATACATAGTTAGACATTACAAATCCCATTACTGTAAGGTGGTTTAGGCCACACCTTCTGAGTCTACTTGCTCATCAAGCTCTGCTACCAGAGCCTTGTTTTTGAGGAACTGAGTTTTTTCTTTTTTTTAAAAAAATCAGAAAATATACAAAGATCTACTGTCTTTTTTATCAGCTTGGTGCTATTCTGAAATGTTTCCATGAGCTCAAGATCAGACTGTTTGAAAGTCATCAGGCAGGAATCACCAGGGGCACCTAGTGAATGTTCAGATGAAGGCGCTCGGTTGGAAAATAAACCCAGCTCTGCCTGTAGCAGTCAAATTCTATCAAACTGGTCAGCTTTCTCTATCTGTAATTGATGTCTCTGAGTTGTGTATCAGCTTCCTAACTGGTTACAGACATGAATTATAAAACAAAATGCATTTCCAAAGTGAAGCAAAGCTTTGTCAGAGAACAGAGTCTCTGACTGATATGTCAGCTCATATAGCCACCCAGAACATTAGAAAAGAGGAAAACACATGAGACACCTAGCACTCTTGATCATTTGTTAACATTCTCTTTGCAGTTAACGGCTGCATATGTGGCTAAGCACTGCTTTTTCTTCTGCTCAAAATATTGAGAAACCTCCCAATTCTTTCTCTTTTCCTGAGCGTTTTCCTTTGTCAGTTCCTATAACTAAACAAATCATCTAAAAAAATGCAACTGTTTCACCATTACCAAACTCAGGGTGATTTTTTTTCTTTCAAAGTAAAGAGATATAGCTTAATGGGACAGTTTTGGGGTCTGCAAAGAAACTCAGTGAGATGAATTTGAGTCAGTAACAATGTGTTCCATAGTTCTCAGTGCAAGTCAGGGAGGTTATGGTTCTGTGAATGTGGATGTGGCATAGTTGGGTAGGAGGTCAATAGCACTGAGTTAAGTACTATTTTCAGCGTGGACTTCTCCTTCAGCTTTTGAGGATACAAAGCAGAAGTATCAATATTCATCCACTTCACCTCTGGGAATGCCTCTTTGGAAGGCTGGGAAATGATCTCACAGAACACTAGCAAGCGTCTGTACGTAATCTTGGCTCCTCAGAGGATCCTGATATCAGGTGGACTTCCTTGTATCTCCCAGGACACCAACGGGTAAAGTCTTTCTCTCTGGAGAGGGAGATGCAAATCATGCCAGTTCACTTCTTCTCAGCATTGGCTGAGAGGAAAGCCTGAGCTGACCTTTGCACAGCAGCCCTCGGAGCAGTGCTTTGGTCATTTGTCTTGTGCTAGCTTGGGTAACTCATGAGTTAGAAAAGATCTTGCTGTAGCAGCACAGAACTTCATAGAGGCTAATTTATCTTGCAGAAGCTCCCACCCCGGCCTCTCTTTGGGCCATAGAAAACTTCCCACTTTTGCAAGCACGTTATATCATACACTATTCACCTCCTCTGTTTGCATTAGTAAATTATACTAGTAAATTTTTTAAAAGAAAGCTTTTACTTACCAATTTCATTCATTCTGCCAAATCAGCTCTATCTATAAAACACTTGACTCTGAAGGAGCTGTCTAGGATTGACTCATATTGTCTGTATGGAGTAAATTCCCCCCAAACTGTTGTTTTGACTAAAAGAAATTATCCGAACAAATACTAATCTCCTTAGCAACTTAATGAAGTCTCCTTTGTGTGCTCCTTACTTCCACCCAACAGATTTGGTCTCATTTTAGTCACGCAGAGCAAGACTGTCAAACAAAAGCTCATATTCAAAGTTCCTATGCAGTTAAATTATGTATGTAAATATCTACCATGTCTACAAAAAGCATCATGCATACCAGGCTCAAGAAAATGCACGTGAAAAATCTGATCAATTTTGTTTTATTTTCTTTTCAAAATAAAATCACATTTCTCAGTCTCTATGGACAATTCAAAGCTCTAGGCAATAAGGTGCCATTTACTTTTCTGTTCCTTGGAAGTCGTCAAGCTATTGGCAATGCAACGCAGCAGATTCAATTGTGTAAAACACATGATTCAGACTATTCTGGAATGTTTCCATTTCATCTTTCACTAGCTGAAACTGTGTAATAGTTAACACACACAGCACTGAAAAATCAACAGAAAGATCTGACAAAATACTGCTATTCAGTGTTTTCTCAAATACTGCAGGATCCAGACCCTGCCACAATGAAAATTTCAATCTGTTCTCATAAGCTCCCTCAATGGCCTTGGTATGAGCAGTATTAGGATTTCATTCTGTAAGTTCTGTAAGGAGCTATTAGTGATAGCACTCAGGGAGCTCTCTCTGCACACAGGTGGTTTCCAAGACTGTCCACTGCTGTCCTGATGCTGTTATACTTTCAGTCCACAAAACAGCTCCCATTGATCTCAGTGAGGATGGCTTACATAGAACAGTGTCAAAAAACAAATCATACCAAAATCACTAGAATAAATTTACCTGGTTCCCTAAACATAATATTCTTTTTTCCCCCAAACCATACTTGTTTTAACAGCCCTCCCTTCCCAGTTCCTGTATGATACCCTACTAGACAAGAGACAGCAGTAGGTGAAATGTCTAGATGTTTGCTGACTTGTCAGAGGATGCACCCACTGACTGACTGGCTTACTGCTGCCAAAGTGAATAATATTTGGGTTCAGATTGCCTTTCTCTCAAAAAGGAACTAGTTTGAGCCTATCTCTTCTATCCAGCCAACACCTTTAAGAAAATACGTAGGAAGTTACTTAGTAGAAAGAGGTCTTTTACTCCTCTCAAGTTCGACTGCAGTTGGCCAAAACGTTCACCGTTACTTGCAGTGACTGAGAGAACACTGACAGAAAACATGGTTGCATCAGCCTCACTTCCTCAGTAAGCCAGGCTAAAAACTTCCAAATTTAGTTAATACAAACCAAAATCAGTTAGTCACAACCACTAGGACTGCCTAAACTGTTTTTCTACCCCCCACACTATCTAAAAACACAAGTGATTACATTGGTTTCATTGCTAACCTGAAGCAATTCTCCTCAACTTATAAGCTTCTGCTTTTATATCTGTTATTGTCTTGAATGGTGCAATTTTTAAGGGTATTTTGTTTCCTTGTCCCACTACTTGTCCTAACTGCCTTAAATTCCTTGTTTAATAATAGCACATGAATAATGCATCTTACAAAGAGAAATCAGGATGGGTTTCATTAATGCTAACAACTTGGCTATATTCTCACCACATGAAAATACTATAAGTAAAACATTTTCGATGCCAAATCTCAGGCTTATGACACATTAAATCATTTTGTTCAAAGCTCCTGTCAACTTTCCATTAGTTACTGATAAATCAAACAAGCTAAAATGGTGCAGCAAATAATCTCCTCCCACTTGGTACATGTATGATCTCCTTGGGACTGGCCTATTTACAACAGCTATGATGTTCCACAGGCTTGGAAAGAGCACGGGATTTCTTTCCCTCATGCTCTGTAAGCATTCAGAGATTTTTTTTTTTCCTTAAGTTTTTTTTTATTTTTATTTTTAACTTACTGTTTTCCTACACTTCCCATCCCAGGCTTACATCTATTTTTCCTTTCATCTGAGTATATATACAGAGCCCTTCAGGATTTATGCGGTGACAGAAGAACAGCTTCTGTAGGAATTACATTTCTTGCGTTAATGCAACTCAGTTAATACCAAACTAACCTTTGGATACAAAGTCTCTGTCTTCCCCCTTATATTTCTTTTGCACATTAACATTTAGGGTATGCTCTCTAAGATCAATGGATTGGTAAAAGCAGACTCTAGCTTTGTCCTTTCCTTGACTAGCATTCACTTGAAGGCAAATTACCACCGGAGAGTCTCTTAGCCCCAAAGCCACTTTCACCCCACCTGGAAAATGTTTTTATCTAGAAATAATGACGCATGAGACTGATGTCCAAAGGAGACTGGCTATCTGACGGAACTGAACTTTGTGGTTACTTTTGTTTACTGATCTGCTGCCTCCCTGAATGACATGAATGACGAATAAGCGTTATGAGAGAGAGCTGCAAGAGAAACAGAGGCTTTTGCAGGAGATTACAAAGAGAATCTGGGGCTGGAGGAGAAAGAAGGCAGAGTTACTACACCAAGTCACACCATGCCTAACTGCTCCCAGACAGCACAGCCATCTATTATAGGAACAACCGGAGGGATTGGTTATAAGAACTATGTCACTACCAAACTGGTTGTGCTTGTTCACTTATAAACGTGTCTTGGAAAAAGGACTGAAACATGGGCAACATATTTTTGACACAACAGACAGTAAATTATTAGTGTAATAATTTAAGAACAAAGATTCTAAGGCAAAGACAGCATGCAGTGTTGGCTTGGTGGAGATCAGATCCTTTCTATAGCCTCAGTATAAAATAACATTTACAAAAAAGAAACGAATCCCCTAGAAACAAACACGTGCAAATACACATAGCAACTTGCAACTCCTGGGGGAATAATTTCGGCATCCTCATATTGGCGCACCCTCTATCCTACATTTACTCCTCCACAGACGAAGAATCCTGTCTCCTTGGCAAACGGATGGATATTTTAACTTCATCTTGACCCCAATTATTACAGAAAGATCAAGTCTCAGATTTTACATTGCTGGAAGTCTCTGCGCTCTACACCAATAAATCATTAAACTGATAACCTTAATCATTATTTATTTATAGGAAATGAAAGACTTTGTGGTCTAAGTACAAGTCTACACATTCTAGAGAACACATGGAACTATTAACTATCTATTTATGGTACTGAGGCCATTCTTATTGGGCAACACCAAATATTGTTCAGTACCTACAGAGAATTGGACAAGAAATCGGATGACAAATGACAGTTTACGCTCTGTGTTGTGGCCATAGAAAATGAAGGTCTGTTAATGTTTCCTGTCGAAGGCCTGTTTCTTCCAATCAATGCTGTTCTATCAGGAAATTTCAGAATTAGTCCTTAGTGACAGCCAAACTGGTGGCCATCATACATGCATTTCTGTCACGTGACACTAAGTGATAATTTTGCCTGGGTGTCCATATTTAGCCATGTAAAATGCACTGAACAATATGTTCATTCAAACAGTCTGAAAAGTGGTTTCAAAAGATTAAATCTGCCTGCAGAAATTTATAGACCTTTTTACAGAGAAATGGGAAAAATTCCTTCTACTTGTTCAATGTGAAATAAAAATAAATAAATAAGAGAGAATCAAAACAAAAATGTTTGGAGTTGATTCTAAAGTATCTAAAGACATGCATGTCGTTAATATTTATGACATCAAATATTAGTTATATCTGATGTCTAATGAAGACTTGTGTGTTTCACTGGAAATAGCTGTTTTATTTTGTCATGAATATAGAGCCAGTCTTATTAATAAAACAAAATACCATAAAGGAAAACAAAACAGACTGAAGGTTCTGCTAGTTCTTTAAGGATTTGTATTCCACCATGTTATGTACTTATTTTTGATGTTTTTTCCCTTAAATTATGAGCTTGGGGAAAGAGAAGAAAAAACTTGAGTGTAAAGTTTAAACTGCGTGTAAGAGAGACATGTTTGAAGCTGGATTGCCTCGTCTGGGCAAAAAAAAAAGAGCGCTACTACACCACACACTTGAGAATCACAAATCAATTCACACAGATGATTCCCAAAGTCACTAACTAGAGCATTACCCAGCTGTTGGCACAGTCCTGCATATCGCACCACGCACAACCGCAGTCTCTGAAATGGGATCTGCTGCTGCTTGGACAGCCCCAGCCTCATTTGCAGAACGTCAATTTGCACTCTGCCCTTGTATCTGTAACTTTTGTGGTGAAGATACAGGATACTCTAAAAAATTACTGCACTTGCCTACAATTATGGAAAACTAGGTTAATTTTCCAACTTATTTGCAGACTTCCAAGGTGTCCTTAAGGTCTTATAAAAAAAGCAGAGGGCTCTCAGGAGATCATACAATGATCTTCTGGTACCCAAAGATCATGAAATAGACTTAGATGGCCTTGAGAGCATTTGTATACCCTCTTCTCTAAACTTACAAAGACAGAGTTTCACAACAACCTACCTTACGTGTTCCAGTACCTAAGCATTTTTATAGCTAGTGTTTCTGAGATGCAACCTATATATTCTTTGCTACAATATTGATCCCTTGAGTCCTTTGGTGCCTGCTCACCATAAAGAAAACAGTATTTCCCAACCCCACGGTGATATTGTGCAAGTGCATCAGTGCATGTGAAGAATTCAAACGCTACAGTAGCAGGAGTCACAGCAGGATCCAAAACTGTGAAAATAACCTCCGGGAAATGTGAACCTCTGGCTGTGAGAAGCCTCCAAAGTTAAAACAACTGCACAGAGCTGTCTGATAAGCTTTGGATGAAATTATCTTACCACAGAGGGCCTATACAAAGACTAATTGCCTGAAAGAAGTCCAATAAAGGCCAACTCTTGCTCTGAGTAGCTGACTATACCCAATAAAGTTGCGCTAAAGGAGCCGGGAGTAAAAAGAGAGTATAAAAGCTCTGCCTAGTTTCAATACCACAGACCCATACTTTCCTGTGACCTCAGAAGCCAGAGAAGGAGAAGACAATACTACTCCCCAGCGCTCCTCACGGTTTGCTTCAGCCCCTGCTACCGCTGCTTACAAGAGACCACCCAGTGCTAGACTCCACGCTGCAGGGATAGTGCCTTCACCAGCCAGTATTGTTCTTTCTATGCTTTGGTTGACATTTACATTTATCTTTCTATGTATTTTATGTCTTTTGTCTGCGTGAACAGAGGACTTTTGGGGGGTTGGTACCCTATGTAAATTAGAACACATGAATAAACTGGGAAGCTTATTTAATTATCCATGGACAACGGAAGCATGAGAGTTGATTTGAATAGGAAAATCATTTTGTGAATAAATCAAATTCTAGTAAGAAAATGTCGCACCTGCAGTACACTTAACCTGATGACTTCACTAAGAATTTGTTACCTATTATCTGGATTATAATCTTTAAAACATAATTGGTCAGTTACGTAATTCCAGCAACTAGATACAAGAAAAATGTTTCTGAGGCCAAATGTGGTAAGCTATAAATTTGCCAAGGCAGAGAAAGTCAGACTGCACGAAAATAGTCTGCACTTTAAGGCTTGAATTTGACTGTATGTGTCTGTAAATATGGGCATTACTGAGGCAAAAGAACCCATAAAACGCCTCTCTATCGGTTAGGCCATGAGGGATTATGAGGAACTGAACTGAGGCACAGTCCAGCTGTCAGTTCTCAATGTGGGACACTTCAGCATAAATAACTAGGCCAAAATTTGGACCCATTTCTTTTTTACGGTTTCTAGTGCTTAATGTGTCTGAAACTGCTAAGTGTTTTCATCATTTGCACACCAAAAACTCCTATTACAATCACTAGGAGTATGAGGAGCAAGGAATTCATGACCCTGCCTTCCCAAAACATGGGGAGAGCCAACCTCTATGGCAAGGCATGGAGAGGACTGGGAGATAGCAGAAGAGAACAGCATAAAGCAAGAAGAAGATGACAACTGCCAGATTTATAGGGCTCAGAATAAAACCAGACCAACAAAGGCAGTAGGAGACCTGCAGCCCAGAAGAAACTAATTTCACAGCTTGGGTTGACAGGTCTTCCTGCCCTGGTCAAGTGCACAAAATTATGGTCAGTGAAAGAATATATATAAAAAAAAAATACAGCTTTTAATCTTTTAGAAATAAAACAAAACAAATCTCATCTTGATTATCAACAGAAACCAAAACAAACAGAAACAAAAAGGTCTGGAATTAATTTTAAAAGGATTAGTTTCATTGTGACAACTAGTTTTCTAACTGAGGAGGAGAAGCTTTGACCCACACATACAATATATTGGTAGCAAAGGCGGCAGAGACAGAGATGTTACTTCAGTGATGCCATTAGCACTGCTGTACTCAGGGTACAATTAGAGGAAATTTGGCAGTGACTTCAAGAGGTGCAGTATTTCCCCCTCCAAAATTGCCCCAGAATGACGCTACATTTAAGACTATTGAGATGTGCAGACTAATATTTTGTCCCTGAAGGTATGGTTGGCTAGACTTTATGTTGCTTTCCATTACACATGGAGCAGGGAGCTCACCCATGCACACCGCCATTCATGCCTGACCCCATGAGCCTCTCTCACATCAGCCCATTTTGGCAGGTAGCAAGACACTGCTGTGATGTGAAGGGCTCCCTGCATATTAAGCCACACTCCTAGACACAGTGTTTTGTGAGTCTTCTGCGTGGCAAGAATGAAGACACCGACAGAAAAAGACCCCAATTCTACCCTAACTGGCAAGAAAAAGAGGTGGCAGTTTGCACGGAATATTTCTGCTGTGCCTAAGTTAATTGTGAAATTTGGTATTTGCTACGTATTTTGGTTGTGCGTGTGTGACTGCCTTTGTATGTATGTAGGGATACTCCTGGGTTTTTGTTTTCTTTTTAAAACGTCCTGGAAATTAAACTGAACTCTCACACTGAATCAATTTAAAATAAAAGACTTGGCATGGCTTTACTTGTATATCTTTCTTATGCATTTGTCCAATCAAAATGATAATGTAGACAAACTGTGGACTGCAAAGTGTATTATCCAGCAATATCTCATTATTATGCAAAAAATCAGATATTCACAGCAACTGTCTCATCTATTTATTGTTTGGTTACTCATCTGGAAATTTTAATACTTTCTTCAGGGGCAGGGGCTGGCAATAAAAAAATAGATCTATATATCAAACCTTTAACTTCCAGCCATCATTGTGTGCCATAATACAGATGGAGTAGCTATCAACTCTCTTTACTGTGTTGGTTTATTTACTTCAACTGAGAATACAGATTTAAGGAGGATAAAGTAACAAAGTCCACCGAAGGCTATATTTTCATGTGGAAAGTGGGAAAAAAACTTGACGCAGAGGATAACAAAATCAAATGTAATTAATATGCAGCCACAATGTGACTAATTAGTTACAACTATATACCCAACCTTAAGTACCTTAAAACTTACCTTTTTCTCCCAAGTACATCAGTGGGTCTACTGAAACACATCGACTCCCTCTACAAAGCTTGCATCTCTGTATGTGTAGATCCCATCATGGCTACAACAACAATATTATCCAGTGATTTTGATCTGTAGTCTAGCAAAGCACTTATGTACATGGGTCATTCCAAGCACCTCACTAGTCCTATTGAAATCTCCAGTAGAGCTACACAAATCTTAAAAGGGGTCCCAGCCCAAGAACTGTGAATTTGATAGTAGGAATACAAATCTTCTGGGAAGCGTCTACAAAGCTTTCATTCTTGTCACTGAATTCAGCATCAGCAATTGCAGCACTAAGAACGTGGCCTTTGTGGACTGAGCCTGTAAAAGCCTCCGGCACTTTAAACTGCCATCGTGTTACTACAGTTTCAGGTACCACATACTGATAATATCAAATCATGAGAAAATTCAATCTTCTGAAAATTAACAGCTTGATTTCAAGTGTACCGTAGCTCACACTCCAGCCATATACACAACGACCCCTTTCCTCCTGCCATATTTAAATTTTCTTCTCTGGTGTCCTATGACACTTCACACATTTTGTTACAGCTAGTGACACTTTTCAAAGAACAGAGCCGGTCTCAGAAGCTACAAGTTCTTTTTTGATACACGTTGTAAATACATTTAGGTTGAAGATGGGCTATGAATCCCTTAACTCTCCCACTGTATTAGCAAATAATTTTTGTGACACACTTACACATGTTCCTTAACTGCACGCTTTCTGAGTTTAGTGCCTCAAAACTGCGTTCCGCTCCACGGGGACTGTATCTCCTCATTGAAACTGAACTGATTCCAGCAGGAGCTCTCTGCATTTGGAGCTTTTTGCATGAATAGGATTTTACTGAAAAATATCATTCAACAGCTAGCGTGCTTGGGCAGCACATACTTTGCAAAAGCTATGCGAGTTTCTGCTCTCAGCCAATTTGCCACAACCCCAGGGAGACAAGGTAGTCTGGTCCCAGCAGGCTCCAGACTCCTGCCCCAGCTGTGACCATTGTGTCTCCTTCGTTCACTGTGGCAGCAAGTCAGCCACATCAAGATGCCTATTCACCAAACCACCCAGGCATTTTTCCTCACAGAAGGCTACTTCTAGGAAATGCATCAGCTCTCAATGTCCAGGTCAGTCTGACGGAAAAGATGTTAAAAATATAGACAATAATCTCTTAAGTAAACAATGTTGTTAACAAGAAAAGAGAATGCTTCTCCTGACTGGCATATGCTCATACACAATCCATACACTGTGGTTCACATTTTAATTATGCAAACTATAATTTAATTATAAAAATCATATTTTGAGAAAAATTGGGCAAAAAAATAATACAAGAAATGCGTTATTCAGGAAGAATAACCAAAGCAAAACAGAAAGGTAGACAGGAAACCACTGCCACACACCGCTTTTTAGCCACAAAGAGTCTCTTTCACCTGCAGTGGGACAGGCCTGAATGAAAGCAATAAAACCTCAAGAGTTATTCCCCTAGCTCCATACATATAGTTAAAATGACTGTAATTTAGTGTCCACATACCAGTCACTACGCACTCTGGCTTCATGTGAGAGCGGACTTAGAATGGCCATGCACCCAGAGAAAAATGGATATTCCAGGAGAAGGCATGAAGGGATTTTTAAAAATGAATCTGCATGAATACTAACACGTTCTAGTGTAATTCAGGCTTTTCCAGTTTGTAAATTTGGAGCAATAGAAAATTTAGTTTCCCCTCACTGTTTTGGTTTACTAATTCATCACTGTAGAATTTAGAACCTGAGTAAAATCATAGCGAACATTAAATACTTATTCCTTACACCTGCAAGTAATATGAAACAAAATGACCCCATGTCTTTGCAGACCTCCAGTGAAGTCAAATTCTTTGACAGTCCAAACTTTACTTCTTAAACTCAGGCATGCTCCATACGTTCTTCTCTGTTTGGAAAGCTGCTAACAAATCCGGCATGCTACTACAGTCTAAACAAAGCACAATCAACATTACAGAGTATTATAGTCTTTGTTAACATCACCAATTTCACCTACACTTAGTTGTCAAGTACCATATTTTAAAAAACTTTTTTCTGTAAATTTCAATAAATATCAAAGGTTTTTTTCTTTTCCATGTGCTATTTTTGGTTGGAGTGAGAAAACAATAATTACTGGAATTTAGCAATTAAAAGCTGTGAATTAGCTTCCAGGCTAATACACCTGTTTATTCTTGATGCTGTTCTATAGAAGTAATCAAAAATGAAAGGATGAACTTGCCTTGAGGGAGTTAGTTAGCATGGCAGCTAGGGGCTCTGGAAGAGTTGTATTTCTTTAAAAATAATCTAATGGCATTGCTTGAAACTGGTTGAGAAACATCAAGTGATTGATGGGGCTATTATCATCTATTGCTTCTGTTTACCCCATATTAATCTTGAGTTGAGTTACTTGGAAATTATTTAACTGTTCATATTCACTACCTTTTGACTCTACAGACTTGTCTCAAGTTGAGAATATATACAGCTCCTTTAGCCTAGCTCCAAATAGGAAAAATTTACTGTCCTGATTAGAGAGTACTAATTTCTGCTTAGCATATCACATCTAAATAAGTAAATTTAGTTTGTCCTTTTATGAAAGCAGCAGCCCATTCAAAAGTGTTACACTATCACATTTGTGACGTCCTTCAGCAGCGATGTCAGTATTGTCCCATCGCTTCCATAAGCTGCTTCATTCTTTATCACACGTATTAACACTTCCATGCTAAAACAAGAATCTCTGACCTGCGGAGAAAGCCAGACAAAGAGTTGGTGGGCAGTGGTGGATGCCAAAAAGACAGGTTGTAAGACAGCAAACACTTGGGAAAACTATTAGAACTAGATAGCTTGTCAAAACATGTGTTATATGAGAGCACAGCCTGCAGGCACTATGAGGAAGACAAGCCTACAGCAAATAATGACATCAAGTAATGACTGAAATCACAAGAGGAATCAAAGCAATGAAGAGCAAAGCCTATATTGTGGATTCACCCAAGGAAGCGCAGATGAGATTAAATCTGCTCCAAAGAACATATTGAATTAATTCTCCAAATAGGAGACAGAGAGAGAGAGAGACAGAGAGACGCAACATTTACATGCTAGCAAGTAAGTATTTTTCAACTTACTAAAATCTGGCTCTGTCTACATGGAGTAAGAATGATTACATATTATGAGTGCAAGCATATAAATTCTTTGCACAGTGACAGATGATCAGACTTTGCTTCCTCTTACAAAATGTTAAATTCATCTGTTGCCAGCAGAAGTCCTGAGAGAAAACTAAGAATAGAGTCCAGCTCTAAATATTTAAGCAAATCTTAGAAGTTAAATTGCAGTCTCATATACGGTATATTGGCCATTTCTCTTTCAGGCACGCATCAGATAAAATATCATATAAACATGTAAAAATAGTTTGGATGCATAAAGGCATGATTATTCCCTTCTTGTATGGCCTTTCACCAGGTAGCTTCCCATACATATCACTAAAAGTGGTGTCTGTGGTAGAAGGTAATGACAAGAATAACTGTATGGGGCAGGTACTTACTCAGAGGAATGCAACACTGAAGAAAAACAGTGCTGGCGGGAGCAGAGGACAAGCATGAGATGGATAAAACTATTCGCAAACAGTGAATCTAAAATGGAAAATTCTCATGTCTTCTATGGACTTTGGACCACATCCGAATGGCGCATAAGTAACAAATAGTCAAACCGAGACCTTGATGGAAAGGACATGATCCCCTATGAGATCTATGGGGAAAGAGAAGGACACAGATGTGATCAGGAACACAGCTTGCAGCTGGGTTTTGCACAGACCCTAGAGGCAGGCAACCTGGATGTATGGAATAGGTGAAGAGAAGTCAAGACAGGCAATCTTTACTACTTTCTTTCATAAATAATACTATCAATAGCTATCCGGCTTCTTTTTAACTGAGCAATTAGCTTGTGCATCAGCTGGTGAACATTCAATGATCATTTTTAAACCTCTGGACTCTGGGAAGCCACAAATGTCTTAAAACTGGCAATAACAGCCAAATGACAAGAACAAAATAATATACTCCAGCAAAACGAAAAAATAAAGGGCATACAAATTTCCAGATTTCATCTATGGGGCCAAGGATAAAATAACTGAGAATGGGCAATTACTATGCTTTTGGCTTAAGAATCAGAATCAAATTGATCACTTAACTTCTGCTGCCATTCCTGCTAGTAAGTTATGGTGCTGCCAATGTGACAAAATCCTTCCAGTTAAAAGAGAAATTGTGACACTGACTTTTTATGATCTGATCACTTTTAAGGAATCTAAAGCCATTTTTAAAAACAATATTAGGGATGTAGATAATTTTGCTAGTTTACCTAAAGTGAAATACTGAGTAAGTGGAATGTCATGTGAAATGATCTGCTTGCGTTTGTTTTGAAAATTGCCAGTATTAAACAATTTTCTAGTTTCATTCCCTCAAGACTCCCTGCCTTTTTCCTGTGTGCTGATCTTTGCCTTCCTGGCAGAATCGTAACTTTCCATTGAAGAATCTAATTTCTTAGTAGTGCAACAGAACACAAACATTTTTCAAATTTCCAGTGATAGTGAGGGAAGGTTGCTCTATGTATATACTACTTAAATGAATTAAACCGACTCAAATGTGTGATCTCTCCAGACAAAGATGAAGGTTACATAGTTTAAGGATGAAATATAGACCATCCTGTATAAAATCACTGTGTTGCAGTTTAATTAAAAGAATTCATTAAAGTCGTGCCCCATCCAAGGTAATTAGTATGCATAATTTATGCTTTCCCTAATACACAAGGGCAGTAGCCTGTATAATAAACTCAAGTTAACCTTAAGTGGAAGAGATTGAATGGTCAGATGTTTATTTAGCTCAGGTTTGCTCAAGAGCTAAGGTTAAAGAGGTGAAATTCAGTTATAGTTAATTAATTTCTTCGATTTTCTTCATAAAATGCTGCCTACCCAGCAGGACGAAAGGGCTTTTTTTCCTTTTCTTAAGGCAAAGATACAAGTAAATGGCTCTTGTACCCATCAGTTACCAGAACCCAGAGCCCTTGATGATATGTATGCAATTGGCAGCAAGGATTTGACTTGGAGGAAGGTTTCCCTGAAAATTTTCAGCAAGTAGCAAATGTAACAAAAGTCTCCAAAACAAGAATCTCCAAGGTGTAGTTTCACAACGCCAGGTGAAGCTTCCGTGACACCCCAAGCTATTGCTTTCCTACTGCCTACTTCTTCCAGTTTCTGCCTCTCACTAGGGATTGATATCTCTTCAGTTGTGCAGCCTCACCGTAAACCAAATTAGGAAACCAATGTCACTGGGAAAAACAAAACAACACAACATACCCTATTTTGGTGCACTATTTTCAGCGGGATTCAGTTCACAGTATGTCTACATATACCATCATGCCAGCATTACTGAGGGGGGTCACAAAAGGATCAGCAGCGCCTTGAGCTGCTGTTACTACCGAAGACTTTACTAACCTCGTCACAATCCATTGAGCTTTAAACAGCCACAAGCATCTGTTCCACAGAGCAAAGAGAAACACCTCCTTTATATACAAATTGTTAAACTGGAGCTATACTGTTATGCTTCTTCATGAGTAACACAACCCCCTAAACCCTGTGGGCCCTGCAATTCAAGCCCTAAACGACACTGCAGTGCCCTTGTGACACACAGTTCTGCCTTCACATGAGTATGTCAAGGCCAGGCCTATGGTTTGTGGGTCCTGTGAAAAGATGCAAGGATGTCGGATGGATTTATGATAACAGGATCTCAGGTGTGTTTGCGGGGGTAGAGGAAGAAGGCAGTAAAGACAGACTCAGCTGTCTTAGAAAGGATTTGTCACTGGCAGAGGAATTAGGAAGTTTAGTGCAGGAAGATAAGGCCCCAAAGACTTCTGGAAAGAACAAGACAACAGGCCAGACCACAGATCTTTTTAGCTCCAGCTCCCTTCTCAGACAGCAACCAGGTTAGCATGCTTAGGAAAGACTGTTGAACACAGGCAAGTAGTTATTGATAGGCGAAGTAAGGCGGAATATGTACTTCGCAGGATCTACGTTCATATCTGCAGTGAGCTGCAGCACAAGTTCAGATTTTAAGGCACAGAGGAAGGAGGCCAGGTGGGTTGGTGAGAGTGGGAAGATTTTGTGGAGTTAAAGGAGGCAGCACAAAAACTGTAGGGCTCTTAAAGATTTGAAGTCTAAAACTTTGGAAAAAGTTTTATGTGCTACTTGATCTTCCTTGAAATTTTTCTTTTAACAACAGGGCAGATGGGTTGGCTGTGGCCTATTCATCAAAAGAACATGAGAAATGTTCACCCATGTCAAAGGCCAGCAAAGAGAAAGGCAGAGCCAATTTGCCTGAAATACAACTTTCAGCTTGATGGAAGGGAAATCCCTTATTCAGTAAGTTATTACCTGCTACAGAGATAGATAATTTCCCCCAACTCTCTTTGTCACGTCAATGTTTGCCTCATTCACGCTCACAATTCCCTCTAGTCTCCACTCACACAAAGAGGTCTTCGTATTTCCAGCCTCTGAAAAAAAAGCTATGGATGACTTGGTCATTTCTACCGTAGCCTGAGTGGGGAAACTCATGGAAGCGAGCAGGAAGACTCTCTACACTTCAGTAGGCTTTGGATTAGGCCCAATGCACGGTGTTAAACGGGTTTGATTTTTCCTCTGAACTTCTATTTTATTTTTGCTGCCTCTTATTATCCTCGTGTTCCAGCAACAGCACAAAAAATAAAGGGATTTTTTCCAGGTCACACAGATCTGCAGTCGGAATTGAATCCAGGTCCCAGGGCATCCACATGCCAACTTCCTTCCTAAGCAGACATAAGCAGACACACGTGAGACTTAGTAGCTCTCAAATATATGAAGTCACATAATCATCTCTGTACGCTTTTCTTCTGAGTTGCGGAACAAAGTCATCCTGCGGTATCATCTACAGTAATTTTAGGATTTTTGCTCCAAAATACATGGCTAATAGTCAATTAAATGTTTTTTGGGGGATCTAGGTGTCTGTACTGAGCTACGCCACTACAGCGCTTTCTGGTTTTATTTGCGTAAGAGCCAATGAGCAAACTTCCTCTGTAGGGTTTACTATTATTTAGGGAACCCACTCCACAGAATCACAGAATTACAGACTCACAGAATAGTTGGGGTTGAAAGGCACCTCTGGAGATCATCTGGTCCAAGCCCCCTGCTCAAGCAGGGTCACCTACAGCAGGTTGCCCAGGACTGCGTCCAGGTGACTTTTGAGTATCTCGAAGTATGGAGACTCCACAACTTCTCTGGGCAACCGGTTCCAGTGTTTAACCACCCTCACAGTGAACAAGTGTTTTCTTGTGTTCAGGTAGAATTTCCTGTGTTTCAGTTTGCCATAGCTTTAAGTGACAGTCCATGCGTTCGATTAAACATCTTCCACTGCTGCATTCACAGTAGGAAGGAGATGAATTAATAAGAGTCGTCCTGTAGAACTAATTGATGTAATATGGAAGGCCAGGACTCAATCTTACTTAAGCACTGGCAAAAGACAGGCTATGTTTTGCTCTTAAGGAAATTGAATCTACATTGATTGAAATGGATTTACTAGAGCCAACAAAAATCTGCCTTCCTTTGGATCAGAATATTCAGTTCACACGTGAGTCTTGCAGCTTCTGCCAGTATCACGCAGCTAAGTCTTGGTCCCATATTCCTTAATAAAAGAAAACTACAGAAATCTATGGGTATAACGATTTGTTCGAGCCTTCCTGAATTTATTGCAATAGAGAAATGCCAGTTGTAAAAGTATGGCAAATTTTAAAATAAATATATTATTTGTCCTACCCATAATTCAGACATCTTTTCTGTAGACATTCAGATTACTGAGACTGACTACATTTTAATCAAGTCAAAACGATGGGAAAAAATGACATACAGGGTCACATGTGCACATGCTTGCATGAAACACATAAATTGACCTGTAGGAATTCTTGTCATCCAAACAAGGAACAGAAACACCAAAAGGATCCCATTTCTAAGACCAGTCACAATCAATATTAGAAATGCAAGTTGTGTTAGTTAAGTAGTGAAAAACTGATCTAAACATCAGTTTGAATAACCACATTGCATTTATTTTTCCAAAATACAAAATTTCTCAGGTGGATTTGAAAATGCACATCTGTGAAAATTGTTATTGATCAAGAAAATGGTCAGAGGGCAAGTAAATATTATAATGAGGAATCTAGACTTCTGACATTAGACTGGAGTCCTGCTTACTACATTACAAGATATGAAGAGATCACCGCATTACAGAGAGAAATTCATTTCACTAGAGATAAGGTGCAAACCACCAATCAAAAGATTATTAAATCTAATGGAAAATTTAAATGATTTGTCTCTTCTTTCTATACAAAAGTAAATACAAGAACATATAGATCATACATTCCACAGTAATAACCAAATTCAAAGTTTGCATTACGAGTATGACCCAAAGCCAAATGTTCAGACATTCACACACTTTGGAGAAGCATCTAAATTGTTTTAGTCAACAAAAATTATCCAACCAGAGAATACAAGCAGAGCAGTAAGCATTCTATAAGTAATCAGCATGGATTTCACAGTTATATAAGTTATTGAAACTTAGTATAAACTATAGGGCATAGTATTATGGTAGATTTAAACTTCATTACTAAGGGTTTTGAAATTGTTTCCAGATACGCAGCCAGATTTACTCCTGAAAATTAGAATAACTCCATTAAGTTAGTTATTTTCTTATTTTTGACCTATCCTTTGTTGTAACATTTTCCCCAAGGTGTTTATGCCCTTAAAGAGCATAAAGCTTCCCTTCAGAATCCATTACCCCCTCCTCCTCATCCCAACACTGCCATCTAGTTCACTGCCATTACTTGTAATAACGTGGCATGTGTCCAAAGCTTTATCAGTGTCAATTCACTGGGCATTTCAGTGTGTCATAGGTTGCTCCGTGTATTAAGCCATATATTTCTTTCTTGGGCTCTATTTTTTAAGTTTAATTAAAAATGACGCACGAATAGAAGCTACTGTGAATATAGTGTTTATCCAACAAACAGATACCTTCAAGGCAGACATGTAGTAGCAGATATAGCTTCATTAAATTTACAAAATTACACATCATCATCTGAATTTTAGAATTCAAGTACAGTACCAAATGTCCCAATCTTGAATAAACACTTAGTTAAGTGCTTAACCTCAAGTAAATAGACAGACCTCATGCATTTAATGCTTAAACTCCTGTATGATCTTTCAGAATCTGGAGCAATGTTGTTTACAAACCCTGTCTAGGGTGAATATGCAAGACATTTACATCAATCTTCATCCACTCCAATTACATACAAAGGTAATATCATTGTCAAGCATACATTTAGCATTAGATGGCACATATCTGGGTAGACCTGAGAAGCTGCAGAATAAATATTGATATACTAAAACAGAGTCTATTACTCAACTTCTGAATAAACCACTGATTTTAATTTACTTACAATTTTGTGGTAGCATCTTTTCAAAGAAGAAATTAGATTTTTACGTATCATAGCAAATCACAAAGCCAAAATGTCAACTTCATATATCAGGCAATTACTTGTACTGTTTATTTTTTGGGAAAATTTTTACATATATTTACTTAGAAAGCCACATGGGTCCCTCCAAAATAAATAGGGGCTATAATTCTTGCCAAAAAAATCCACAGTTCCAGAGATCTACTCATCAATTTCCTGCAGCATTAATGAGGAAAGGCGCTGAGACAGTCATTCATACTGTCTTTATGATAAGACTAACCTACAGGGCAAATCAAGATTAAGGACAAAGGGAAGACAAATGGTTAGAAAGCAGATCTAGTTTTTTTTCATCTATCACTTGAAATTTTTGTTTACCATCTTAAATTTAAGTACTATGCTCAAAGGACACATAAAAATTAAAGGTATTTTCCAGATAAGGAACTACATAAACCAATGGGTGCAAAGTTATTTTCATCTCAAGGTTTTTAATCTTTAAATATACAGATTTATTTGCTAGAGGGGGAAGGGAAAGAGGCCTCATTACTCAGAGGTTATTAAAAGCATTTGAAATTCCTACAAGCTGTTCTCATAAGAAGAATAAAGTTCGAGTTGAGAAAGACAAGGTCACAAGATCACAGTAACCTGGCTTGTTAAGGACGTACCTTGCCACTATCAAAGGTGCATAAACTTACTCAAATCTCAGGAGACTCCCTCCAGAAACCTCTGCATGAATACTGTAACTACACAAACACTGAATTTCTGGCTGAATATTTGCTTTCAGAAAGGAATCAGCCACTTAACCAGTCTTAATGCACATGTAAGCCTTGAGGAGTTTTATATATTTAGGAATAAAGAATTAAAAGGACATACTAAGTTCACCACCAAGTATTTGAGACACACCTTCCCCTTCATAAACCATTAGATGCCCAAGGTGGACATGCTTAATAAAATACGCAACCCTACTGGCATAAATGACAGGGCAAAACATAACCCTCTTTTATGCATTCACTCTATCATCTCCAATACACCCATCACCCATCCAGACATGACTTTTAAAACCTTCTGACATTTTAATTTTCATAACACTTCTTCTGCCTCTGCCTATCTTTCACAGGCTGAGAATATCTCTATTTTTAAAGGAGATGTATCAGCACTAGAAAAATTACCAGCTTGCTGGACTTAGGCTATGTCTACACTACCACTAGTACAAATAGTGCAGAAACACTCAAGATGATTCTGCCAGTGCTAACGCTGGAACCAGAAGTTTTGGGGGGATTAGTATAGACACATTCACACCGACTGCACATAACACAGGTAAAGTCCAGAACCGACAAAGCAGTGCTCATGCTGGCCAATAAGCCTGCCAACAGCATTTACCACCTTCCATCTCTGTAAACTGGCCATTAGCAGCTCCTGGCTTTGTAAACACAGGCAATACTCCTGCAAACAAGGTCTGGCTTCTGTTAACTAACAGGCACACACTTACGTGGAGATCTCTGCAGCAATAATTGTTATTTTTCTCTTCAATCGTGACACTGCCCTTCTCAAACAATAAAAATCATACCCAAAATTCCACTAAGGATTGTAATTATTTTATTATCCAAATTATAAAGAAACTGGGGCCAAAAGAGATCATTCAAATTGCCTCCAGAGGCACAGGCTTTCATGAAAGAGCTGGGCAAATAGCATCACCATATCTTTTTATTCTTAGGCATGTATTTAACTATCTTCTCTCTCTCTCTCTCTCTCTCTTTTTTTCTTTTTTTTTACTGCTTTCTGCTTTTTCCTCCTCTGTTTCATAGACACCTTCTCAGTCTCTCTCACTCTAGCTACTGCCATTACAAAGGAAACTCCCAGTAAATAACAAGACAGAATTTACCTCTCTAAGCCCCTGTAAATGTACTACTAAGCCCTTCAAGTCCTAACTGCTTTAGCAGATTGGTCCAGCTGATGATACTGACAGACACTGTATGTTTGACCCAATGGAATAAAAAAATATTTGAAAAAAGGTTTAAAATGCTTCAACCGACTCTCAGGTTTCATTCACTCTAACCGTACTCTTCATGTACGTGCACGCCTGCGTCTCGTGTGTGCTGGCTCCCACAGGAACAGCAGGACACCCCAAGCAGGCTGGAGACCACTGCAAGCTCCTTTACAGGAACTCTTCCTATTGAGCCACCTGTTTGTGCCAACTCAGCAATATGTCAACACAGCACTTTATTTTAATCCTCCTTTTTCTCTGTTTACCTTATCAAAGCAGGTGGAAACACTGCAAGTTACAGCTTGGTTTTCTGAAAGTATTTTTCTTTTTTAAGTTGAGAATCTAAACCTCGCTCCGCATTATTTTGGTTGAAGTTTGGTAAACCACCAGCCAGCATCACAAACTACGCAGCAGATTGCAAGTTGATAAGGCTTCTTCTCCGTGAGATGCTAGCCCTGTAGCTTATACAGCCCCTCTGCCAGGTTCTCATTATTCAAAAATATCCCAAAACAAAAAATTCTCCCTTCCAGCCCTCTCCTTCTTCTGGCTTAACCAGATGGCCAAAATCAAACAAATAAATAAATAAAACAGTGAGAAAGAAAAACAAAACAAAGCAAAAATAAATCCTGATTATTTTTTGCTAAGTAAAACGTTGATAAAACCTCCTGCAATGCCAAGGGCAAGTGGGCAAGCCTAGGCACAGGCAGCATTTGATACCCACCAGCCTTGACAGATAGAAGTAGGGCAACTTGTCAGGAGCAAACCTAAGCTGCAGGAGGCTGCCTGCTGCAGCTATGCGGGGGGGTGTGGGGAGGAGGGGTGGGTCCCTTCCGCGGTTTGTTTCTTTATTTGGAAAAAGGAAGGCCTGAGGGTAAGCCAGGGGGCTGTTTCAGAGCAGAGGGGAGACCATAAAGAGTCCAAAAACTCATTAATGTCTTTTGGTGGAAATATGAATGCCGTTACATCCATATCATTGCAAACAGAGTATCAACAAATATAACCCTGCTTTATTTTCTCCACATTACAAGCATAGGAGCTTAGGAAGGCTGGAAAGTTGTGGGTTGCCACAAAACCATTCCAGCGTGTGAAGAGTCTGAAATTGTTTTAATCAACAATGACAATGAGATGACAGTCACATAATATCATAATTTATCAGCTAGACTCACAGCACCAGCCACAACCAGTTTGTTTCATTTTCCTTCAGAAGATGGTTTTCCTCTAACTGCAGATATTAAAAATTGCCAGATCCTTGAAACTCCTTCAGAACAGGCTCTGCCTGGTGGTTTCAGTGCAAGAAAAGCTGGACATAACCCCACATTACTTGCTGACTTCTTATCTTTCTGAGGATGCAAAAGGCAGAACTGAGCCCAGCTGAGGTTACCCCAGCTGTGCAGAAACTGTATCATGGACTACACAAACTCTCAGTGTCCTGCGTGCTGATTACACTGTTGTAAAAGGAGATGAGTTGGCATGCCTGTCCTCTGTATATATATTTCTTATATAAAGACTTTTCTGCCAGGAAGCACAACTATGATTACGCATTAATGTGCAGCCATCAAAAAATCTCAGACTGAACCATACAATCCATAGGAAGGCTACTTGGGGAAGCTGCTGGAGTGGCAAGTTCATTCCCTTCCCTCTAATCAGGCTGCTATCTACCTATGCAAGTTTTGCATTCTGGTGGTTTCTGTAGCCTTACAGAGGCAAAAAGGAGGCAATTTCTATCAGTCTTGTCTCCTCCTCATGAAAAAAAAGTACGTCTTTGGTGCTTTGTGCCGAATTTCCACTGATGGAAGGCAAAACAACCCCAGCTGATTCAGGACCAGAACAGGAGCTCTGGGCATGCAAACAATATTCATCAAAACTAACGAAAAAGTTCTCATGAACTGCTGCAAAAAAATGGTGAGAGCAAAGCCAGGGCTTCTGGCAAGGCCACTGGCTGAGCTGGAGCTTTGCTAAGAATGGGTCTGCACACTAAGCTTCCAGACTGAAATCTCTGCACCTCCCTGAAACAGCACATCTGATCTCAGCAGGCTCGACTCAGCCCTCCATCCTTCTGAGGGAGATAAATTCACTTCTGTACCATTTACTGAGTGTCATTCTTTTGGACTAAAAAAATAAGTTCCTTTTTGCTCTGAATGAACTTTAAAGATCTGGCACATCTCACACACGAGGACTTGGCCAACTAAACTAAACTTGGCTAAAATCTGTTCTCTTTCCACTGCTGCAGAGCTGTGTATGCCAGCTAGATCCTGCCTTCCAGTGCAGCACAGAGACAATTTCAGTGGGCTGCAGCACATACACAGTCTGACAACAATGTCTGCAATCCTTCCAGAGGACAGGAGTTCTGTAAATATGTATGTCGGTCTCCTGATACAGTTCACTTTGCGGCACTCCTGTCAGATACAGGCTAAACACTCTGCTCTGATCCAGGGTCCCTAAGGCTGAAGCACTGGACTCCTGCCACAGCCTGGTCTGCACCACTATGAATTGAAACAGAGGAGTTTCACAGGGCTCCAACTACCTGTTATTCTCAATAGGACTTGATAACAATCCCTATCTTTCAGAGCTTCCAAACAAAAAACAAATGTGGGAAAGCAGGTATTTTTGATATTGACAGTTTGCTCTGCTCAATAATCAGGTGCCACCGAGCCCCGCGGCAACTGCTCTGGCATCAGTCTCACTGATCCCACCACGAAGCTCTGGGAACGTTTCTGAGATGTGGCATTGCAGAGTGTCGCTAGATCCATGAATAACTATTCAAAGCCATTCTTTTGGTTTTGCTGTGACTTTTGGGTGCCTTTCAAGAAACACAAAAGATATTCTCTAAGACAAATAAATCTGCAATTTCATTACAAATAACTGTTCTTCTCATGAAAATGGAACAAAACTACAAAAGTGAGGCAGAAAAATCCATAGTATTGATACTTGCAAGACTTTAACTGTATTTGTAGTGAAAAGAAAAGCTAGGTTTCTGCAGCTGCTTTTGCCACGATCACCCCAGAAAGGCACCTATGTGACACTTTGCGAAGGGGGAGCAGGTCTCACCAGAGCCAGCTCGCGGCAGAGCAGGTCCTTACCTGGCACAGCACGCTGCTAGGGCAGCCTGCTCTGGCTGGGCTTTCTGTTGCGACTGAGGAAGGAGGCAGGCTGTGGGAGGCAGCAGTCCGTCCCCCCCACCACCCAGAAGCAGCAGTCACCACCACCACAGCCCACTGCGAGTGTGCCGAGCCAGCTGTCCCTTCCTGTGGAAACGGCAGCCTAGCTCCACCTGGCTCCCAGCATCTCCTCCTCTTTGGGACGATAACCTTGCACTGCTTCCAGGGACAGAGGTTATGAGACTGAAAGGACTTAGGAGAAGAGTATTTAGGCCTTGAGGCCTCCGCCCAGTTTCTGGCAGGCGGGTGTCAGAAACTGGCTCTAGCTTTCTCGTGAGCAGAGCGCTCAAAGATTAGGTGCGTGTCAAGCTCCAGTTTAGCACAGGTGGTAGCTGCTGGGAGTCAGAACTGAAGCACCTCAGGGACGCGGCTTCACAAACATTCATTAACATGCTCCAGTCCCCAGGAGCCAAGCTGTAACAGCTTTTGCATTTCAACTGTTTGGATAGCAACGGTTACAGTAAAAATATTTTAACAGTTTTGAGAATGAAACCATCTCTTCGGTACAACAATTCTGAGAAAAACCTGTGAGACACCCTGAATAAAAAGTCTTTTTTTAAAGTGCTAACTCTTTGTAAACCTGTCTGCCTAGGCTACTCGTACAGTCACTCACAGAAGTTAACATCTCCTGAGGAAAAATAGAGGACTGTATAGCTTTAAATAGTGCCAGCCCTTTGCAAGAAGGTAGCAACTTCCCCTTGGGCGGCTGTGAAAAGGCCTTGTCTCCCTGATTTACACAGGTAGGGAGTGAAAGGCTCAGACGCTGCGGCCTGCGCAGCCAAACACCCATGTGTGCATGAAATTAGAATGTCAACATTTGATTCATGCTGCCAGGCTGTGACTGTGAAACAAATTATGTCAGTGGGTGGCAATTGCAATATTAGTCTAAGCAGATAACATTTAGCTAAAAGGAGGGGCTCAGTCCGCACTCTTCTCCCTACCATTTTAATATGTCAACATCATTAGACTTAGAAGGCCAGGAATTTTGTCTGAATGGAAAAAATACTGAAGCAAACAAAGATATTATAGGTTGAGAGAGGGTTTAAGAGAAAGCACAAGGCACCACAATTCAAATAAAGGTTCAGCACTTTGATTACAGCTTCTTACCACATACGTACCTTCACCGCACACGTTTCACAGTCCTTAAACTTTGTCAAAGCCTCCTACTATTTAATGATCTAAAAAAATCTTTGAGCACTTTGGAATGTAAGTTATAAACAGCATCACCTACAGTATGCTAAAAACTACATCTTCAGGGAAGAAGTGGTGCCATTTACTAATTAATTTTTTACAAAGAAAGCCTTGGCAATGTTTGGCTTGAGCTATCAAACTTCTAAACACATGAAAATAAAGAGCTAAATCTGGCTTCTTTTCAATTAAAAAGAAATACAAATTAGCCTTTCGAAAACAGAAACAAGTAATTCTATGTTGCTCCTAGCATTTTCAAGTTTATTCCTCTGAGATCAACAGTTTTTGAGATGTGAAGTCAATATTTTATAGTAAATTACATTTTAGAAAAAGCTGTATTAGAAACCAATAAAGGATACTTAAGAGTAGCTGTTTTTCTTATAGAATAAATAAAGAAAAAAAAAACCCACAAAATCCTCCATGTTGTAAAGACAGAAAAAATATCTACAAAACAATAATAGTCATTTTTTTTCTGGCTTTCTCAATCAATTCTCAACAAGCCTCTAAGCATCTGATGGCAATTTTACCACAGAATCCATCATACTTCTAGCTCACTTCTTTTATTTTCTCACTTCTTTTTAACTAGCAAAATGGTAAAACATCAATTTGAAGTTTTACTCCACTGCAAACACCCATGTTGTTAAAGTTAATGCTGTGAAAAATCCAACTTGTAATAGTGAAATGTTTATAGAAGCAGCCATTCATTTAGTCGTAGAACCAGGCAACAGATATCAGCTTCAGAGTTAGTGTTCAGAAAGACAGAGTTTTTAGGTGATTCCACTAAAAACTAATTTATTAACTTTAACTTCCAGCATATAAAAACTAGTTTTATCTTAGGTTTCTCTGAAAGCCATTAGAGGGAAATGGCCTGCAGCCACCTCCTCTGCCCATCAGCCAGCACTGCACCTATTCCAGGGTAGTCCTCCACCTGCAAGTCTGCATATGGCCTTGCTCTCTGGTCTGTTTAGTTGCATTTAGTGACCACATGAGGTTCAGAGCGATTCGCCCTGAAGGTGATGAGAGTTTCATCCCTGGGTCAAATTCTAACTGCCTTACTCACTTGAGACATTTCCCTGAAGTTAATGGGCCAAATTAATCACTGGCATAACTCCACTGACTTCATCAAGGATCAATTTGATTCATTAGGACTATTCTCTTTAGTAGATTACGACTGGGTACACAGACTTCAATGGGAGCAAGATGGGGAACAGAATGAGAAATCCAGATCATTTATTCTTCGGACTTTGCAAAGATCGATTTAAACTGACTTCAGAAAACAAACATTGTAATAAGACAAGCACACGCGTGTGGCCCAGCCTCCATTCCACAGCCTCAAAATGCTTAAATTGTGCTGCCGGTATAGCTACCACATGGTATATCACTGATTTCCAAAGCCTGCTAAAGTCCTGCTACTCCACTAAGCAGCCCTTTTGAAAATCTGATTATTGTTTATGGGAGTAAAGTATGAAGATTCAGACAACATTCTGTTACTTGGAAAACAACAGATACAAAATGCAGAAATAACTGGCTCCCTTAATACAACTAAACTTATTTTACTTATTCAGACAGATGCTACATTATGACCTTCACAAACAATAAAAAAAAAAAACACGTAAAAAATTCACGGTAACAGACTGCTATTTGCCTGCCACTTCATCTACTTCAGGGCATGTGTTTTTGGAATCTTTTCAAAGAGGAGGATTTTTCATCCAAATCTTTCAGAATTCTCCAAATAGGCAAAAAATGTTCAAAATTACCTACTTTCCCCCCCTACTATAAAAACTATAAAACTGCTCTACTGAGTTTCCAAAACCCTCACAAAAATGACAGTTGGTATCAACAGTTACATCTTTGTCAAAAATCCATGTAAATACCTCTCTTCAGTTTAGAGAAAACAGTAGTTAGTAAGGATATCATAACCAAAACAAAACTGATAAAAATGAGCACTTTAAAACAACTTTCGTCTATTTGCACAACTTTATGGTGGAGGAAAACGTCTGGGTAGAACACTGTAGCTGGATGTAACACTTTAAAAGCTCAGCTATTCACTCTGTCTAAAGAAAAAGTATAAACCATCAAACTTTTCAGAAGGTAATTTGGTAACACTCCTTACAAAGAGGAAAGCAGAAAAGACGGCACTAAGACTGCAGGAAAGATTCTTTCTTTATGGTGTAGTGACAGCCTTGTAACTTCTCCATTATGATGAGAACCACAGCATAAAGATTGCATTATCATCTGTGGTTAACTGTCAAATGCATTTTAATGCTTTATTCGGGAGAGCTAAGTTAAAAACAAAACAATCCTCCTCTTCTTAATCTATCCATCTTTGAGAACGTAAATACAGCTCATACTTGTGTGTCAGAGTGTGGGGAGTTAACTGTATTCTTTCAGCCTCATGTAAATTCCTGAAGATCAGAGAGCTGAGTAAACAATATTTTGATGTAAACAGATTATCAACATGAGAGGAATGACCGTCTGGTCACCCGTGGGGGTTTATTCACTTAACACTTCCACCCCATAAAGACAATTGTGTGCAATCAATGCATATAGGGCCTTTCACTGGGTTGCTAAGTGATATGTAGTGTCAACAGAAAAATGCATGATGTACAGAAGGGCTGCTGAACAGCCAAGAGAAAACAACACACACGGATGATATTTTAAACTTAATTCAGTGCGTTATGAAGATTGTGACAGGCACAGTGGCTGACCAGAAAGCGCTTCAAAAATTTGACTTTATAAAGTTGGATCTCCCATGTGTGTAAAGAGTTTAATTTGGTAACAAGTGAATCACAGTGCAGAACAGTAGCTGGTTCAAATAGGAAAAGCCAACCCAGCAGGGAAGCACTGAATATTCATTCAGTGGAAGGCACAGCAGTCATTTTACAATCCAGGCTTCAATATATGAGCAGATCGTTTGTCTAAGATTGTATATGCATTCTCTCATTTTCCTCATCTCTGGAAACTATTTTAGCAAAAGCTCAGAAGCTGTTTTCAACAGTTTCTTCAGAATTTCTAAAGAAAGGAAAGAAACTTGAATGGCATCGCATTGCCCCATACAACCATGAAAACCTGTTTTGTGGGACATTCTTGAAATCAACCCAGAAAGAAACCCTTAAGAGGTTTTGTATTTATTTACCCATTCTTTCCTCACCACCCACTTGATAGGCTTTATATTCAAATGCAAAATATAACTGCCTTTGTTCTAAGGATTCAATCTGATTTTGGTTTGATTCACAGAAGAATCCTGAGAAATCCCATTTTGTGCCAAATTTTATTTTCTAGTAGCTGCATACAGTATACAGAAAACTTACAATCCGCAAAGCTTTTCTAAATCACTTTCAATATTTCAGCTTAATGTCATGTCCAAAGGTTCCTAAGAGCCCACAAAGCTTTGACCAAATACACTGCTCTTTGAATCATCAGTGCTATTTTCTACAGAACAAAATTTGCAAACCTGCAGAATATTTTTCTTATAAGATGGTAGTGAATTCTGCGTTCCACAGGTTGCTCCCGACAATACGTGGGCAACACAAGACTGCTCAGTGACAAGAGCGGTTTTGAGTGGATTTACCATGACTTAGTCAAATGTATCAGAAAGCCTACTAAGTTTGCAAACCCCCCCAAATTTCAAAAGGCTGACTTTTATTAATTTATAGAAGGGTTCTTTCTTTTTTTCAAAGGGATTTGTAGTTACCACATTTGGGGAGGATTTTACATGAGCATGAAAACATTTTATTGAGGGAACCTTCTTCTGAAATGCTGCCTAGATTCAGTTTAATGAGACTGTCACCAAAGTTTCTGAGCTGCAGGTAATCAGATGGTGACCTAGTCAGAAGATGAAACTTCCCATTTGGAGATGTGTATTTGTAGATTTCAGCTCAGCACACACAAACCATATCAATTTTAAATATGTTCCACTGAATGCAATGGTTTAAGTTGGGGTCACACAGAAATGTTTAGCATTACTAATAATTATATAATGTCTATTTGGGTAATACCTACAGAACAGCTAGGAGTATGGCATGTTTGTGTGTTCTCTGGAAAGACAGAAATCAGAGATGGTCTCTGGCCAGAAGATCTTGCAAGCTAATTAGGCAAGCTAAGCAAGAAAAGCATGCAACAAGTAGAAGATCAAGGCCTTATTCAGCATTCTTCAAAGAAAAGATAGGTGAAGGGCTTCCTTTGCAAGGCAGAAGGGTACTAACAAGAAGAAAGGAATCAATATATTCAAGAAAATAAAACTCATTAGGCTTGGGATCATTTCGGCCAAACAATTCCTGAACCTATTAGGTTGCTGGATTTCTAAACCAAAAATGTAACAAAAGCATAAAGATATGTTTGGAAATATATCTGGGTACTTGACTACTTTCAAGACGGTAAAACCAAAGTTCCTTATACAATCAGCTTGCAGCAATAGTGGAGCGTAGCAAATGATTTAAGAGCTGCTAATAAAATCTTTGAAATAATAGGTCAAATCTGTCTGACTTTCAATCAAAGTAACTCATAGATCGTTATTTTTGTTAATATTAGTATGTAATTGTCAATCTCAAGATAATCCAATAATTTATCCGTAACAATAAAATTCAACCTCTGAGTTTTATTTTCATCCCTGAAGAATTAGCAGATTGTCTGGAAAATCAGTATTAAAAAAACCTGGCTTCCACATAGGGAACTTCCATTCTGGTCACAGAAGTCCTATACAAAGGCTAAAGTTAGGACATCCACCTCATGCACTACAAAAAAAAAAACTTAAAAAAACCCCCATATACTGTGTTGTTTTACTGTGACAATAATTTTGAAGAGTTATCAGGGAAAAAGAGGAAAAGGCACAACCACAATTAGAGCAAAGCTTTCGTATTATTCACAGCAGTCATTTCAACGTAACAAATAGGGCCCTGCTCCAAAAAAGAGTGACGCAAACAGGACTGGCCCAAGTGTCAGTACTCACAGAGTCTGCTGATAAAACTGCACGCAGTATATGCAAACATCTCATAGCCTGGCACCAAAGTAAATTCTTCTGAGAGACTGGTAAATTCTTGTACTACCTGGAGCTGAGTAAGCAGTATAAAACACTGTGCTGGATCTTCCTGGTTCCATCCTCCTCGGGCTGTTTGACAGGGAGGCAACACAGGTTCCTACATCTGTACGTCAGTTCTTTCACAGTAACACGTCATAACTCTGAGTTGCTAGAGGAGGTGGTTGCGGTTTACACTAGGGCCAGAATAATTTGGGAGTAAGCTAGCTACAGCCTTAGCTCAGCATACATTGGGATAAAATAGTTTTCCTTGACTAACTACAGTACTCTGTGCAATATCAGAAGAAAGTATCCTGTCTTTACTTATCACTGTCACATAACATGCTTCAGTCAGAACATCCTTGGTTTTTGGGAAGTCTGTTTCTAAGCGCTGACTGACTGGACAGCTATTTTAATTTGTCAGCCATGCTTGGACCTGAATATTTAAAGATAAAGATATATATGCACACATGATCAACTTGGTAACACTCAGTTTATAATGCACAGAGTTGCAGCTCAGCTCCAGCTTCATTCCTCAATCTCCAGCTATTTTTGACATTCTGTTCATCCTAATTTGCAAATGCTTTCTTCTTCCTAGATGCTGTGTTAAAGAGCAACTCAAATAACAGGAGGAAAGGACTCATTCTGCACTGGGCTCTGAAACGTAATACTTCCATCTTTCTCTTCTTCCCTCCCTGCCCAGTTCAGGGACAGCAGATAATTTCTTTCCAGAGGAATACTCAGAGGAGCAGGGCTCACGTAATACATGTTCTCTTAATGCCAGGGGCAGACAGGCTTCTCTGTGATCACTGAGGAGAGCTCACGGACAGGCTACCATGGAGAGGCCATCTGAAACTACAAATGCTGAATAAATATTGTGTTTCTCAAGTTTTGAATTAATTTTCCCCAAGTGAATAATAGACATTATTCAGTCCAAAGTATTTTCTTTCTAGGTAAAATATTTAATTTTTCAAAAACATATCAGAACATGCTCAACTACCTTCTTCTTCTTTTGTATTTTTCTTTCCTGTTTTGTCATTGAAGAGGAAGAGGAAACAAAAAAACAGGAAAGAAGTCTGAAATGGACATTCGTTCTTCTAAAAACTTCTGGGAAAAAAAGGACAATTGCGAAATTTTATCCACTAAACATATTTCTCAGTCTTCAACTGGTTTTAATCACTCTCCAAATACTATTATCTGCTTCTGATTTTTATAAATGCAAACTTGTTTCTTTCTAGTGGTCCACTTGCTAACGTGTTTAATGTAAAAGTAGACTCAACTGCTCTTGGATAAGATATGTCCAACTTTGAACTTTTTTAGTTTGAAAAGAAGCAGATGGCCTTAACTGCAGCACTAATACACAGGAGCTATTAGTTCAATCTTCCCTTTCTTTGCTGAGCAGTAAACTCCCCAAAGTGTATTTTCTTTATGTAATACAGCAAACTAAGGACTTGATTCTGTATTTGCATAGAACAGCAAATGCTTTGCTATTGACTAAAACAGAACCAATAGGGGTCCAAATATCAGTTACATATTTACTTGGTCTTTCATTTGTTGAGGTCAGCAGGTCACTGCTCTGAACACACCTCAGCATAGCTAATTGCATAATCAGGTAGTGATTCATATAGGCTTTGCTTAAGTATGAGATTGCAATGTATTATCCAAGCTAATCTTGGTAACTCCAATTACAGTTTCAAAAAACACTAAAAAATCAAAAATCAGAATTTTAAGAAAGAGGCTCATTCCATGTGTTCTTTCCAGCACATGGAACATCTCTAATATGGCCTCAGGATCCTTGAGACTCGAAGAAGAAAGCTGAGTTGTGACTCTCGAAGGACCTGCTTGCCTAGAAAGGTCTGACAAGAAAAGCAGGCCGCTGCTGTGGCTGTCACAGCAACTCTGCCTCTGCTCTGTAAGGTGCACACGGCCTGATGAGCAAGCCCACTGCTCTTCTTTTCACTCAGGGTCGTAAGGAAGTTTGGACAGGGGTGCAGGCTGCCTGCAGAGGGGTAGGCAGTCCTCAGCACCCTGCAGACTAGACCTTGCAACTGCTCCGCATATCCCTCTCCATATGTCCTAACATACACGCCAAAAGGCTCACTGCAGCTCCAAGGAGCATTTCCTCAGCCCAAACAGTGGCACGTAAACTTTGGCACTCTAGATACTTGGAGTTTCCTAGGAAGGGAAGAGGGGTTTTGATACACTTGCATTTAATGGGAGTTCAGCAACAAGCTGATGATTTGACCGTAACGCACTGATGCAATTAAGTTCAGACTAGCTGAAATATCAGGCCAAGCTCAACAACACGGCTAGACAATACTTAAACATGACTTAAACTTGACATATATTAACAGGTAGCTTGAAAAGCAGAAATGAGCTGTAACTGGAGTTGGGACTGACTGTCCCTGGTTAATACTGGAAGCTAAGCAGCAAAGGCCTAAGTGGAGGAGTCTCCTGGGAATGCCTGGCCAGCATTAGACTACAGCAACCAATCCTGGGGACATCTATCCCCAAAACATTTGCAAACTCTCTGACACTAGAAACAAAGGAAATGTTTGCTACTAATTTCTGAGTCTACGAACAGAGGGAAGGATTGTACAAGTATGTGTTTCAACAATACTGAAAAGCTTTTCCATATAAAGTAGGCAATTTACTGTTATGGTTACACTTAAGTCAATTAAAATGTTTTATTTGCCAGGATTTGAATCTCTTACCTTCATTAACATTTAGCAGTAAATGGGAGAAAAAAGGTAAATAAAATATTATCTGGCTTTTTAAAGGTCACTCCAGCTTGATCAGTTTAAAAAGCTAGCTAGGAACACAGAATATGCCCCTTTGTGTGGATTTAATACAACTAGCTAGGCGCAGAACACTATCGGGAAGAGACAACAAATGAAGTCAGCAGCTGGGGAGTCTGCAATGCTGGTGTCTAATACGTGCTTAATTACGGCCACCCTTTGTTCATCTGACTTATGATAATTTTCTTTTTTCCTTAAACCTCCCATCATAAATCACTCTCGTCACAGAGTATTTAACTGATGCACCTATTCTTAGCACCTGCTTTTAAACAACCCTAGGCTAGCAATCCAAACTGATGAAATTACATACCTAATACTTTGCATGCCTTTACCAAAGGAAGAGTTAGCTAAGTTCTGGAATTTGGGTCCTACCTAGGCTGGAAGCTTAAAAAGACAACCCCTCAGTTGTAACTAGGGAGTTATTGCAGTGCATTTACCTCAACGGCATTCATATTTCTGTTTATTAAAAAGAGTAACGTTGGCATTTAAAATTAATTCTGTTACAAATTCTGTTTTACAAATATTTTTATTAATTATTTTTTTATTTGTAACTAGATGTAAAACTAATGATGTAAGAGGAAAATGTGTTTTTAATATAAATTTCATGAAGGGCTAGAAAGATAAGAAATATCTGTGCTCCTGTGTGCAAACATTCATTTAAACACACAGTTTACCTTAAACGTAATTCTTTCATTTCCCATTTTACTACTTCCCTGGCTAGTGACACTGAAAGGAAAATAGAAATTCCCCACGAACCACAGATTTACCATAGCAAAAGGGCATCCATAGACTATACTAAACTAACCTTCTGTCATATCATTATCCTTGGTAAGCAGGTTATCTTCACAGCAAAACTATAAATAAAATCAGTTCTCATCTAACACAAGGGTTCAAATGCAATGTAGTTAAACGAGTTCAAATGCTGCAAATATCCACTCTAAAAAAAACATTGAAAACTTTTTCCCTCACCCCAAGACCAGAGGAAAGTAGTACCTTAAGAACCTTAAAACTACAGCATCTGAGATACTTCCATAAACAGTAAACACAACTGAGAAGGAATCCTGCAGGCAATTGAAGGTCCCACATCATGTGACGTGAATCAAGGAGCATAATTTGAAATGAAATCCCCAGAATCCAAAAAAAGCTCCAACTAACTGAACTCACACAAGAGTAGACACTCAAGTTTTGAAGAATATTTAGCTAAAGAAAAATTGTTCAGTTTAAATTAAAATTTCATAACCACAAATTTTTGAATAGGATCCCCTGCATTTACATGAAAATTAGAACTCTAAGCAAACGTTAAAAGCTTTACATTTGTGCAGTGGATACTTTTACCGGACATCAAATACATTGTTCATACTTTATCATCTGTATGAAATTATGAAAATAGTATTAAAATATTAGAAAAATATTTTAACATTCTACTTTGTTTCTTCTCCTTAGTTATCTCTTTTCCTAATAGGTTTTAAAACACCCATAGGTATTTTAATTAAGGAAAGAAAACAGTGATGTGCAGGAAGCAAGTACCATTCCATATTCCTCCAAATTCATCCTCCCTTGCCATCTTCCACCTGAATACTCAAGTTCAATACCCTGACCACTATATCTGAAGCATAATATCGATCTTTGGATAGCTATCTATGTTGACAATAATGGCAGTATTTCAATGCCTTCCATGTAAAATCCATAATTTGGCAATATTTTTCACTAGACGTTGATTTGTGGTTTTTTTTTTTTTTTTTTTTTAGCAGAAATATTACTTCAGTAGCCCAATAACATTTCACAAAGTTATGTCAAACTTGACTAATTGTTTGCCCAGAGAAAAAAAAACTTCTTTTCATTTCAAATATTTTCGTAATTGTATTCTAGAAGAATTAAAAATAATTAATCAGCTAGGACTTTATTCTTACTCAAAAAACATTTGTTTTACTAAACTTTCTTTCAGAACTGCAAGTGAACAAAATAAAAATAGTAATTAGTGATCTATCCAGCAAACATTAACAACTTAGTTTTTATAACATCCTCGGGTGGTTGAGGTGTAAGTAAATACTGACCCTTTTCCCACAGATGAGGAAACAGGTGCTGTGGTTTGGAGAAGTCAATAATGCAAGAAGCAGCAAGATCAACAGACACAAGTAGTAAGAACATAGCATGAATCTCAGTTATTAAATTTGATGCCTTCCATTTAAAACTTTCCTCTATCTCAGATATTGGATAGCACATCATGCATTATTAAAATAAGTCTATATAATGTCATATCTTATATGGAGCAAAATATATGACGTAATATAATTAAATATCGTCATATTACTCCGGGTAAGACCATGTGTGATCAATGCCTAACGCTATCAGACCAGCTTCTTGACTGCAGAGCAGTACCTGAGATATCACCCTGCCAGGGGCGCAGCACGAGGGCTGCCTCGGGGCGCGGAGGGAGCAGCTCCCTCGACGGGAGTCGCACCTGCAGGAGGAGCTGATCGACACGGTGAAGAGCTATGAGCAAGCACCAGGTTAGATGCAAGGCCTAGGGAATTTGGCTCAACATCATTAAAAACTTTTAATAAAACAAGAGCCAACTTGAATGTTACAGTCAAATTGAAGGCCACTTGTTAGAAGCAAGTAAAAATAGATCCAGAAATAACTGAGTAATACTGCTAAGGAAAAAATAAAATAGGTTATCAGCTAGCATGACTGATATAAAGATTTCATCTACTTCTACGATGGTCCCCACCACAGCAAACACTGAGATGAAACAAAATGCAACTTTGAGGTTAAAGGCAGCAGGAAAGCTCTTGGCTAGTAAGGAGCATTCCAAAGAAAGCTATTCTAAAATTATGTTTCACAAGCCGCTGGCTAGAACATGTAAAAATTGCTTTGGGCAAGGTCGACCATTATCTTGAGCCCACTTTCTTGGCTGGGTGGGGAGCACACAAAATATTTTTGCTTTCTACCGCTACTTACGTTATGCAAGACGTATAGGAAATCTGGAGGTGAGATTTTAATTGCTAATTTAGGAATAGCAACAGCAGCTAGTAATTAACTTATATTCTTTTCAGAATGTAGTTTTCTATATGACCTTGTAACCAAGCAACAGGAAGAATAACAATGCAAAAGTGTGATAATTGAGCCCTTCTTTCTTTGGCATAGAAATAACATTTTGGGGCTAACTGTAATTTTTTATTCCCTATATAAATTTTTTTGTCTCAAACTGGAAAGGTCTGGACCAAAAAAGGAAATACATATAACTGAGTAAATGAAATAGATGGGAATTGCACTATAATATACCTTAATTTGGCCTTATGTGTTCACTGACAAGTTCTTGCTTACGCATAGGAGGCAGGTAGAAGGGTCACTGCTCCTGTTACTACTGCTCATGTTCTGCCAACCAGTGATGGCTTGCACTCACAGAGAAGAAAAATTCAGAGCTGGTTACATTGTTCCACCTTTCATCTGAATAACCACGACCAAATGCTGACAAGTTTTGATTTCAAATCACACACGCTCACAGAGACTTAAGTACAACGATGTTTTTTGGTGTAGCTATTAAGACTCATGGTGTGGTCTAATAAGCGCATATGCGTTCCTACTCTACATGAGTATTCAGAGCATGCAGAATCACCTTATCTTCTGGTTTACAGGGAGATGTGTTTAGATTGACTCAGAAAGCAACTCTTCTAAAGCCAAATCCAGAATTCTGAACACCACCGAAAAAAAAAAACAGTGAAAAGAGATTATTCTGGCACAGAAACATTTGCAAATACATTTCATACAGACTGTGGGAAGGTTTGCACAGCCCTTAGGAAGTGTTTTCTACTCTTTAATTTGAGGAACTTTTTCTCAAGAGCTTTGCTATTAAAGCAACCGATTCCCAGCTTTCATGTGCTATGTCTTTAACAAGATGGGCCTAATCAAGTCTTCAAACATAAGAAAGATCAAAGACTATATCTGTAATAAACCAAATGATAAGTGTCTTGCAAGTATTGACAAGGCTATATGGCTTCAGTTGTTCAGTTTCATTATTACTAACATTTATCATACAAAAATCTGGATGGCATTCTGTAAGTCCCCTAACTTTCTAGCAAAAACATTGTCAAATAGCACTAACACTTGACTTGACCTCAGTTTTACCTTCGTAATACCTGCAGTGATCTGCAAGCTCAAACAAAGCAGCAGCACTTAGAAAAAAATTAAGCCTGTCATTAGCACACAGTAAATTTGAACAACAATAATTTTAGAGTAAAAACGTTAACCATTCATTGGCACTAACACAGCGTAGAAGGGCTATACGGCTCCCTTGATGAACCCTTTCAAGTGTCTTATGAACATCAGTTAAGCCTGCCTCCCTCCCCTTGAGGTATGTCACAGTTGCTGGGGCCATTTTCTAGATAGGTCTGTCTAGGTTTTGAACTTAATTGAGCAGAATATTAGCTCAGAGATCTGATTCTCTGCTCTAACTAATCAACAGTGCTGCTTCCCAATTAAAGGAGTCTGCACAATCTCTTGCTTTGCCTGGCATATACAGTCTCAACAATTTTACTCTTTCCTTTTCTTCTTGTAATTGCCATGGCTGTGCTTATGAGACAGTTCTGTGGACTTGCAGCACACAGAGGAGAAGTAACAATCATCAATTTTACTTGAATGTTAGAGAATGGCTCTAACAGAGAACCGATAAAACAAATGTTAATCAGATTTAAAATTAATAAAATCCATGTTTATTTACTGTAAATAAGATTGTCCCTTTAAAAGCAGTAGCAGAAAAAGTCACAAAAATTATTTTATTATCACAAACATTTGCAAACTTTAAATCTAGATTTAGCAAAATTGTGTTTCATTTCTGAAGTCATACTAAAAGACCTAGATTATTTCCAGAAGTCCCTCACTGAAAATATGCCTCCAGTTTTTCCCCCTAACCTAATACAAACCAAGATCAAACAGTATGGGCACCTGCAGGAAGAGTTTTATCAACATGCAGGAGAGCTGCAAGCAGGCAGCAGGTAAGATGCAAGGCTCACAGAATTTGGCTCAAATTAATTAAAAAGTATTAATAAAGCAAGAGTCAACTTGAATACTGCACTTTATAATCACATAACATTTTGCTATAATCCCATTTTTGTGATTATAATTTTATCAATTCCATCTATTTTGCGAACCCAAGCCTTCCTTCGAAAACAGGAGGAATATGAGGAGAAATAGTACTGTTTATATCCACAAGAGTTTCTTTCTTATATTACAAGAGGATAAAATGTTGAAAGCTATACAGAGTTGAAAAGTGACTCTGCTGACTCCTCTAGACGATCATACCAGGAGCACTTCAGTTAACTCTTGATCAGCAATGATGTCCATCCTCTTATCTCTCACTGGAGAGACTTGGGAGATGGAAGCCTTGTTAAATCAAGAATTAATAATCAGATTATAGTACACATCAAATACATGGCTTGTGACCTGTATTTTGTATAGCACTGATTATGATAATTAGTATGAGACAATTAAGTAAGAAAATACAATTAAGAAAGTGCATCCAAGATAAAGATTAATAACAAATGATTCCAGAGTTCCAACATTTCGGAATCTTTTGAGCCTTCATAGCAGGAAATAAACATTTCAATTTAAGTCATATTAACATATCTTCTGCATTTCAATTGTGTCGTCCTATTGTAATTGTTCTAATGATAAGTTTCCTGCGCTGTTTCAGAATAGCATGCCTTTTCTTAGATAAAATAACAAGGTTACCACTTCATCACACATTCTGTACTGTATAACAGCGTAACCATTTGTTAGGTCCTGCCTTAAAGCCAATTCAAACCTCTTCTATGATCTCTCTTCAGAAGTGTCACAGTCCTAGCAATCTAACTTTCTGCAGTTTCTTTTAAGAGCGTGTTCTGCCTTCTATGGCAAACTAACTATCCATAGGTTATAAGAGCCTTCACTCAAATGTACTGTATCTGACTCTCTAATTATCTGTCAGAAGTATGGATTGGACAGCAACTAACCCGTCAAAGAGAACTGATCTAATCTCTTTCTTACTATGTATGTCACATACATCAAGAAATAGCTATCTTGTTCTGGGACATCAGAGAACTTCAAGAAACTAAGAAAGCCTGAGACCCAACCTGGCTTGCCAAATGGTCCAAAATTCTGTTTTGCCCTAAGAGAACAACATAAATCAATCATTTTTTTTTAGATATGCATCTATAAATATTTAAAAATACATATAGATATATGAATATAAGGCAAAAAAATATAACCTAACAGAAAAATACTCTAATTAGGAGATGAAGCAGTTAAATTTTCTACCCAAGGAATCACTTTATGCTACAGACCAGTGTGCCCAAAGATACAGCATAAGCCATTTTAGGCATGCCTCCCTATGACAGTATTACACCTGCTTTCCAAATGCAAACTCACTTTTTGCTCTCGAGTCCAGTAAAGCAATATAGTATCAAGGATGACCATTGGCTTTGACCATAGATCCCTTAGTTGTGTAATGCCTCATAGCCTGGTTTAGAGTCTAAATGAGGAGCAGATCAGGCCCTTCTCTCCCTAAAGCAGGTAGCCTTCAGCCCCTCCATGTATAGTTCAGATATGCATTCACTCATTCTCTCACATTGTCTTGCTCTTAACTCTCATATTCTGAGAAGGCCTGAAATAGGCCTTCAGCATTTTCAAAATGCTCTTCTTTTTTAGAAGAAACAATAAGTTAAACATATGCTATTTCAAGGAAGCAAAGATCCTCATTTTCTTTGCCTTCAGAACACTAGCAACCACCTGGACTTATTTCTAACCTCATTTTAAGAGTGATGATGAGAATTTACTACAGCTCCGTTAACATGCTTTTCTTGTAAGAAGAGTTTATACAAACTTTAAAGCTTGACTGGAGGACTTGCCAGTGTATCATTCTAGTCAGTTATTTGCCATGCTAGAAACGCATCAGGATAATGACACAGTGAGGGATTGTAAGACAATATTGTTTCCCCAGAAGCCTTTGTCTAACAAGGTAATTTATGACCTGTTCTGGAATCCAGTCTTTACAAACCATAAATTCACACTTGTACTCAACTTCAAAGAGACCATTATCAGTAAAGGTGGCAGAAGGCATCAGACTGCTGCAAGCTACACAGATAAGTGAGACTTTCATGGTTTTCTCCTCCAGGTCTGCTAACAGGACAAAGGCACCTATAGGTGCAGCTGCTCTTCAGCATTTGGCCCTGCTATTTGCAAAGTTCACCACTGAATGTGCTACTTCCCTTTTACAACGTGAGGAAAGCTTTACTCACTCAAGTGCAAAAACTCACAGCGCTAACAGAGCTTTGAAAGCTCTCTCAATAGCCTATGAATGCTTACTTAGGAGCTGAAGCTTTCCTATGAACACAATGATATGTAACGCAAAAAACAAAAACAACAAAACAAACAAACAATCTGTGCTTTGCATCCTGAAGAAAAATAAAATGGTGAAAGCAGCCAACTTCAACTTAAACGTATGTGTTCACAACTGGAAAGCCCTCTGGGGGCTCCTGCTTTGCTACCCACCCTGTAACACCAGATAAGCAGTAGATGGGTGTCGGCATTGCAGCTACTAAGTTCTGCTGAACCCTTTCCTTAAAGGTGGGGTCTCTAGGGCGTGTGTGCCAAAATACAGCCAGATTTACACTCACTGCCTTCCAAATAAAAGCCTTCCAATTTTGAGATGGTCATTCTAGGCATGCTGGACATTCACAGCCCTACACATTTGAAAACAACACTTAAAATACCATTTTACTGAAGCAACAAAAGGGTGGTGGGGAAAGCAGGCAGCTGTCCCAGGTCCAGGTGATTAGCTGTTCTGGATACCACCAATCTGCCTGATTAGCCACCCAGACAGCACAGGTTAGGTCAGTAGCTGTTGACAGAGACCAGTGCCTTAGAAGTACTCCCTTGCTGACAGTTAAAACTCCCACTTACCCTTGTCCATCTTTTCTGGATTAATTAGTTAAAGTTTGCACAGTGTTACGAAGACATAAAGAGCTGAGCATGATCATGGGTGCCAACTAGGATTACTTCCAATTACTGTATTGAAAATGAACATGGCATTGCTACAGAAAGGTGTGAGGGTGCAGAGCTAATGTCCTTGTCCTGGCCCAACTCTCTAGCAGCAGTGGTCTCTGTAGTAGAGGAACAGAGACTCACTTCAGAAATAGGAGAGTGCAGGCTGCAGAGGAGATGAAGCACGGTATGAAGGGAGGGATTCAACTGAATAATCCCAGCCTATAGAATATAAACTACCTTAACCCAGGGAAAAGAGGGGAAACCCTCCTGCTGAGGGCTATTAATCTATTAATCATGTTTTCCATTCCAGATTCATGCAGAACTGCCTTCTGAGGGGAGAAACTCAGTCCTCTCTGCACTGACGCTGAGGGAGTTGTGCTCACTTTAGCTCTCTACACTGAGAGAAATTTAGGGATACAAATATATCCTTGACAGACAAAAATGCCCAGTAAAATACTGTATATGATAAGATTATCAGCGGATCCTGACTGAAGGGCTGGATGACAGGTTCAATACAAGGGGCAATTGCTAAGCTCCTTGCTCTGGAAACCTGCCTTTGACACTCCATTATTGTCCACGCTATAACTTCATCTTTTTAGTTGAGGCTACTAAGACATCAGTGGCAACATCAGCTGGTATCTTCTGATACTTCTTTGGCTTGAGAAGTAGAAGGATCTTGCACTGTCTTCATTCATGGACAAACTTGGTTCCTGGCACCAGATGCACCATAGAAACAATGTCCTGACATTGTTCCCCAAGATGCTGTCTTTAAGGGGCCACAGTTCACTGTAAAAAGAATGACGGCTCCAATGTTTAACACTGCTGATGAACAGAAAGAGTAGTGGAAAACTGTGCCTGTGCTGCAAGTGGATGGGCCTGGTATTTTAGTCACAGCTCACCATCAGGCAGCTACATCTGCAGCTGCACTCTCTCACAACTCAGTCACAAATTTCCCACTTCATACTTTATTAAATAAAGAAAAAGCAGATGTACTTTTAAGAAACCCAGGCACCCTCTGGCATTAGGGAAAACGCAAAGTGGTAGACAGCTGTTAATGATGGCAAATAGAGTATCCCAATATTGTCTGCATCACAAATGATGACTAGCTTCAGTTCCCCCCAACAACTTCTACCTGTGGCTTGAAGACACACTATTCCAAAGGAAATTACTGCTGTTACAGCAGTAGCCAAGAGATTTTAACACTAGCTGGAGAGCCAAACTAAGCATGACATAGTGACTTGGCCCCTCAATCTTCAAATAACAACAAGAATCCCTGGTTCATTAATTTAGGAATAGTTTATTATTTAATTCTGTAGAAGAAAAAAAAACCCATAACCAACGAAAACAAACCCAGACTGAGCCCTAAGCCAGGGACTGGGCCACATTCTCAGGATAAGGAGGAATGAGGTGAGGAATTCACCAGCCTCCCTCAGAGAGCTTTGTCAGCCCCTGTTCAGCCCTTTCCTCACTGTATGTCTCAGACCTCTCTTTCCGGAAACCTTAAGCCTATGCTTGAGCCAAAGCAGGACACGCAGACACCTGAAGCAAAGGAATGCTCACAGATAACTCTAATAACAGCCCTCAGCTCCTTCCCCCCCCCCCTTCCTTTGGCAACCCCATTTGAACCCTGCTCTTCCACTTTTTTCTCTGCTTTCTCCTTCCCAAAACCCTAAGCAGCAGAACAACCTTTACCGCAGCTAAGGCCGACTGAGAAACCACCTTGTTATTCATTCTCAGAGCACAGACTATAGCGTCACAAACATTAATGATCAGATAACTCCATTTATAACAAACAAATAAGCCAATAAAAGATTAGTCCCAAGAATATATCAGTTTGTGCTTGGTTTAGTGAATGCCTTTAAATCAGTTCTATCCAGTCAGTTCTACATTTTATATCTTATATCCTCCAACATTTTATATCTTATATCCTCCAAGTCTGAAAATGTTCATTGACATTTGTGTTTAAATTTTGAACACTGATATGAATATTAAATATTAAAGCCAGCCAAAACAAATGAAGAACGGAATTTTTTCAAAAATTTAAGTTAAAATATCAAGTAGTTGGTTGACCAAACATGGAGAAAGGAAATGTAATTTTTAAAAGTCATTAACTTTTATGATTTTTTTTTTCATTTTTTAAACAGCTATAATAAATGGTTTACACTCAAAGAGATGTTTTCTCAAACCAAAGATCATATCTTGCTATTTGAGTTGAAAGAGAAATGAGTTTTAATAAAAGTCTTAGTGAATTAGTTCTTTTCCACCTCGTACTGCTATCTGGACTTAAAATCTATTTTAGCCCTTACTTTATGTAAATAATTTGTCTCAGTTTCATACTAAAACATAGAGCACATTTTTGTATTTTCTGCTTATCAGCTCACTTATAAACACTATGTCCAGTTCAGAGAGTAAAACGGAAGCCTTCATTATCAGACACCAAATACTAAAGCCAATATTATAATTGTTGAAACAATAACAAGTCCCATCTATTTCACTAAGAATAAAACTGAAGCAAAATGTCATACTGTAAATTTCCTGTCCATCATATAGTCTGGTACCCATTGTCAGAGGTGACAAGGTTGCACCATTTTATAGTTTAAAGCCTGAGCTGTTAGGAGTACATTGCTCCTCATGCCTTCCATGGTGCCCTTTCTTCCTTGCTCCCCCGCTCCCTAGATGCCTTGTAAATTACAAGTCTTGTTCCAGAAACCTAACTTTCACACCTGTGTTCGCAATACTCTACATTATTTGTTTTTCTAGCGTTTTTTTCTTCCTTTTGCAGTCATTTGAACTCCTGGACTGGAATTTCATCCATAAACTTAGGTCAGAGTCACTGTCCCTATAGCTTTCTAGTTGAAAGGTCAGGCAAAACACTGAAACAAATGCTGAAATAAAGGTAAAATATTTTAAAAGTAACAAATCCATGAAAATTAAACAAATAAAACAAACAACACCTCACAAACCATTTTGTCAAACTTTCTCTGAATTAAACTGTTATGTGTACAGACTCTTCACGGACATTAGCTAAACCTCCCAACAGCCCTAAGAGGTATGTGCTCGCAGCACCTCCAATCAGCTGAGGGACCTGAGGAACACCGATTACGTGACCTTCCCAAAGCTACAAACCAGAACTATGCTGGAGGCAGCATGAGACCTCCACAGAGCTCAATCTCTGAGCTCCTGTGCAAGCCACTGGAGCACACTGCTTACTTAATCCTATCCTTGCGCAAAGGATATGGGCTGTAACCCATGAGTTTCCTTCTGTGGCCACCTCACTCCTTCCTCCCAGATCCATGATGGCAGCCACACACAACCACCACCCTTCATTCTGGCATCCAGTGACAGAAATTTGGTCTATCAAATCACAGAGATTTTGCCAACCTCCCACTTATTACTAGACTCAGGAGAAAGTGAAACAGGTTCCAAGGAGAAAGTGAAACAGGTTCCAAGTCTCAGTCTAGTCTAAAATCATGTACATTTCTAGTCGTCTGTAGCTCTTTTCTTTGGTTCTGAAACTACTTCCTTATTCTCCTCTGTTTAGCCATTTCCCTCCGCTGGCTGTGGGCTCTTGCTGATACAGACCATCTTCCACTGACATGTTGTAGAAAGGTGTAAAACCCTTAGGTGTTTATGCGTAAGAATACCCCCCACCTCCCATACCACATAACCAAGGTAAAATTCATAGCATTATCACATAGTTATTCATTGTATCCACTACAGCCCAATAATAAATAGGATGTATTAGAAGCTCAAACGCAGGCAGTGCAATGATATTCTACTGCTCCAACACAAAAGATGGACGGATCAAGGAAAACAGCCTTTAGGAAAAAGCACCTGATATTTCTGTAAGTCTCCATTTCTTACGGGAGTTGCACTGCCCCAAGCTAAAAAGATCTATTTTTCTAGTCCAGTGAAAAGCAAGAGTTAGAAAAAGGGGGAAGAAACCAGTCTCTCTCACTCTAAACCTGAGCTAAAAGCTGCTCAGAGCCAGGCCATATGTCACCCGCATAGCTCTCTCTGCCTCTTCTGCCTAATTCTGGAGTTAACAGATTTTTCTGCTGATTTCAACTAGCTTCGGCATAAGGATCTGCGAAACTCATACTCCAAACCTGCTGATGGAGTTCAATCTTGGAAACGCACACTATCTTGACTGCTTAGCTACAATATTGTTTAGATTTTGACTTGTCCTACTTCAAAAGAAACTTGGGAGGAAATATTAGGAATATTGGACATATGCACAGATTTGTAAATTCTGAGGCTAAGAGGAACTTCTGCAAACCTCCTGCCTGACCCTCTGCATAACAAAGGCCAGAGCGGCTCATCTATCAGCCTTTCCTTGGATGTAAAATTAGCAAAGCTTTCAGCATAACAATGTATCTCTCTCTAGCCACTGAATATACACCTGTTTTAAACTGTTACCTTATTTATCATCCCAAATCACAATGAGATTGTACCCTTTTTAAAGTTATTACCCATGCTGATTTTTTCCATGAAACATTTTGGGGCATTTCTTTCCCAGTTCTTCACTCCCAAGGGAAAAAAGAATTAAACTGTGACCTGCATCCTGTCCCTCCACATCTTCTCTCAATCTAAATCTTTAGGGAAAAGAAAGCAGCTGTGTTAACACTCAAAACAAATGAGTGAGTGGGCCTGAAAATTAGAAAGTGACATAAAAATCAGACTTTCGGATACTTTACTGTTTTTCATTTGCCAGTGGTCCAAACTTATGATATAAATATAATTGATTCTTACTAGGCTTGCATTTCAAAATGAAACTCTTGCTGCAGGATATCCAATTTCCAGTGCTGTGGCTGAGGAAAAGTTGAGTTCCAGACAGAGGAACTACAGTGCGCTCCTCATTTAATGTTGTCAAATGTTTTTTTAGAACGTTTTAGACACACACACCCATAACTGAAGCCTTACAGTACATCTTTAGTAAACTAAAGACACTTAATAGCTTCAGCTGTGTCCCTCATAAACACACATCTGTGAAATTCATCCTGAGATGATACACATACATAGAGTACTGATGTGCAAACTGGGGACTCCAAATATATTTCCACCATATCTTTCATAGCAATTAGATATTAGGGTGCCATCCGGTCCTGTAATTCTTAGCGAGGCAAAACTTCTTTTATAGCAGTCAAATTTTTGGTTGGGTAAAGGTTAAACAATTAAAATCTTAAAGAGAAACCATACACTGTAAAGGCTTGTAAGCAACATATCAGAGCCAGTAACAGATGGTTCATAGGAACACAAAATTGCCAGGGCTGGTTGGACTCTACTTGCAAATGAAACAGGCCAACCTCAGTTGCTTTAAAGGAGGGAGCATGAAATCTCACAACAGGGAGAGATGAGTAATCTATCCCTGGCACTAAGGTCTCATCCTATCTCTTCTCAGACACCCATGCTGCTGTTGGAAGGTACTTCAGCTAAACCCAGCATTATTTAAAGGTTGTGCAAACTGATACACGCTGACAGTGCACTCAATCCATGTGAAGTTAGTTGAAATCAGATGGACTCCAAGCATGCAAAGGTTTGTTTCCATGTACTACAGTTCACTAATTCCTTCCTTTGAAAACTCCCTGTGAATGCTCACCCCCCATGAGCAGAAAGACTCCAAAAAGGCCAGAACAGCCTCTCACCCTCTAAGTACACTGTACCTAGAAAGAAACTCTATAAACTACAGTTTAGTCTGCTTAGAGAGATCAACTGCCCTTAAAGTATCACTAGTCTAAGACCAAAATGTAGATTATTTCATTAACTGGTGAAATGTTTCTCTTTTAGTAATACATCCAGTATGATTCTTGTTTAAGAGATTAAGACTCTAGAAAAACAAGCAAACCCCAAGAAAGTTCAATGACAATTGAATTTGTGTATCACATCACAAGCTTTGTGGCCTTTTCGGTTCTTACAAAGTCATGAATTAACCTTGCACTTTCTTTTGCAGTTCAGTATATAAACTTTTTTTTTTTTTTTAAACTCAGAGATATAGGTGCTCACCTTTGTCTACATGAAACAAAATGCATCTAATACTATGCAACAGTTTGCACTGCTTTGCATCAAAAAGATTACCATTAAAAATTATTTTACAACAGAAACTACAGGCGATATGAAAGGGATAAGCCTGTTAAATACCCTCAAGCAGTGGACTTCTGAATATACACAGAAAAAATAAAAAATAAATGATCAGAAGCCTTGCACACTCACAAACTGCAAGTTGCAAATGCAAATAGCTAGCATTCAAATGGCATTAGCAAGAAAAAAAAAAAGAAAGAAAGAGTAGCACTGTTCTCCTAAAAAGCATAGGGAGGTTAAGTCTGTTTTTCATGGTTAAAGAGAAAGAAGTTAGGCTTTCTCCTGGGGGCAACTGCGATCTGATCACCACCAACAGTTATAACACCAGCATCCACAGAACTGCCATTAACAAGCCAATGCATCACTGCTTCCCACAGCTTGTCTGTTAGCTTACTGAGCGCAGGGGTTGCACTCTAAGCGCCTGAGTGCCACAAATCACTAGCTAAAATAGTCTTGCCTCTTCAAAAGGGAAGGAAGAAGAAGCTGGGGGGAGGGGCCAAAGGGAGGAGAGATGCTTAAAGTGATTTACGACCCCCCTTCGAGAACAAGCCAGACGCGGGCAAAGTTTTTTTGCACCTGGACCATTATGAGGCAACAAGGATGATCTCTCAAGGAGCAGAAGACATTCAAATGTACAAGTCAAAGATTAGGATGATTCAGTCTTCCCTAGGATCAGTCCGGCTTAAAGAAAAGAAAAATTCTGAAAAAAATATACATCTTTCTCTTTCACAAAGTAAAAGGGGAAAGGAGATTAGAAAACAGGAGGTCTTGTGTATTCAAAGTGCTAATTCAGAACTTCTCTCTCTAAGGCACTCATGAAACATTTTAATTGTCTGACTTTGCATTCAAAAACCTTGTTCGCAACTCTTAATTGCAAGCAGCTTTGAACAAATAATTGAAATGCATGACTTGTGGGGCCTGCTTAAATAATTATAACGTGCTTTGCCAATACGTGCTTTGTCCCATTCTTCCCTTCCCCCACCCACCTTTTTCATAATGAAAATAAGCTAGCATGATATTTGGAGCAAAGTTAAAACCTTGCTAATTTGCAGCACTGAGATCTGGGCTGTGACAGTGGCCATACCTGTACGCCTGCTTACATCAGCAAAAAATGCACTAATAGTTCAACTGAATGCTAAGACGACCTTTTCATTTTCTGCTGAGAGCAACCCACTGGGAGATTCTTTTCTAAATCCAAATCCTTCAGATGTCTGTTCGTTTTGCATTTCCTAAGATTTATGGAGCTATTTTTTCCTGAAAATTCCCTTTGCATGAATTAAGCAGAGTCTATCATAAACATATACAATCTTTCCAAGTAGATTTAGAAAAATAACTTCAGCAAAATCGCATCATTTTCAGAAGATAAATTATTTTAGCATGGGGTACACAAAATATTTTAGGCAACTTACTGTGTTCCTAAAGCTGTAATAATCTGCAAAAGTGACTGTATTAACGATGAATTTACACTTGTCCTTACTCAGAAAATATACACGTGCTTGCCTTATGCTTATCCCTAAGTTAAAAGTTGCCCTTGTGAGAGGGCAGAATTGGTTCGGGTCACACTGTTCATAGCCATAACCTGAAATGGTCTCTTCCCTTTTATACTGCTCTGGTTTTGCTCTACTGGAAAGTACTTTTTATGTTTATATAGGGATATATTCTCACTTTGATGTCTGAGTACATGGACATTCAATCCAGATTTGGGAATGAGTCAAGCTTATTTAAAACACCCTCTTACCTCAGACACTTTTTGGTGACTGGTGCAGACAGGACATAAGCTCTGAATTTCTTCTTCAAATATTATTTTCACTTAAGTCTGTTGAGTTGTGAATGCACTGCCAAGTCAGTGCCTTGTAACACACCTAGCAGTCTTGGATTACTACCGTTTGCCAAAAACAGGAGTGCGTGTATTTTGAGGAGAGAGGAAAGCAACTAATGAGGTGGTCGGTGATCCCCCTGACTCCCCTTTATAGCACCCTTCCCCCACTCCATTAGCACTGCTTGGGTGGGCACCTGCAGCCTGGATGCAGGATAAAGTCAGGGCCACTCAGACTCTTGCACCCCCAGCAGAGGTCCTTTCCCTGCGCAAACAGATCTGGAAACTTGTGGATTTAGGTTAAGAACATCAAACCTAATGTTATATAGGCCAGCAACAGCTGTTCTAGCTGAACTTCTGAAGCAGGAAAAACTATAATGAATGCAAGAACTTTAAACAATGCAGAGACATGTAGCATCCAACCATCTTCCGTTGCAAGGTAAAGACCTGCTGCTGCTATTGCTCCTAGCCATCATGCTAAGAAAATTGGAAAGAAGTTTTCTATAGGGCCAGTTCTGTATTTCATTCTTTAGACTCTGTTATTCAAGATAAACATCTACCTTGTTTTCCCACAGGTATTAAAAAGTATGAAAAGCATCCAGCATCCTGCAGGATTAGACCATCAGTATTTTCACAGGTAAACTTTACTAAGACTTCAGAAACGTGAATAAACTAGTTTGGTCTTTATCCCTAGTGCCATCATTCCAGTCTAAATACAAATCTTCTAAACATTCTGGCATAAGGAACTTATCCTGTCTACAGTAAGCATAGGTGTAGCTTCCTTAACACAAGACAAAAATTCACACGTACGTATTAGCCACACTTAAGCCTAAGTTTTTAAATCACCATGCAAGTTTATGGGGCTACATAAAAGTTTTGTGACAATTATAATAAATGCAAGCTCTGGCAGGAGTTTAATAACTCATTCTGAATATGCTTCCCATGTTCACTACCCATTTCATTGGCTACTCCCATCAATAACCCCACTAACATAAAAACAAGGTCAGCCAGGCAACCAAAAGACCAAAAAGGGATGTTGAGAAGATCAAATTCTTACAAGCAGATCAGTGCCTGATAATTCAGTTTTAGACGGCAGATTATAACAAACAAACAAAAAAGACAACTGGAACCCATTCTCCTAACAAAGACAGTAATGGAACAAAACTAACCCACAGTTACTCACTTTTGTGGTTCTCTCAGTGTGAGCAATACGCGCCTGTCAATGCTGCATTTCATTTGTGGTTTAATCAGCCAACATGGGGCACTCTATGAACAACATAGCAGTCATCCCCCTCCCCAGTAAATACTGTATTTGCATCCTTTCCATAACAAACCCATACTTCACTAGCATGGGATCTGCATATTTGAGTTCTCTCGAAAACACAGAGCCAGCTCTGAGAGCTAACTATTTGAACGTGGAACTCTGCAGAAAGTCATGAGAGACATTTTCGTAACGTTTTGCCATTCGTTCCTATACCAAGGACTATGACTGTTAAATCCAAGCTTTATTGTAATGCAATTTATATCAAGTCAGTGAAAGCTGTCATTCAGAAAGTGAAATTAAATAAGATTTAGCATATGCCTAAGCAGAGAATCTGGGGGTCAGTTCTTGTGCAGCATAAACCGAATGAGATAAAAAGAGTTAATGCTAGCAGAGATCGTAACTCCGTGTAGTTAGTCACAGTCTTGCCCTCTCCTATATGCAATACAGTGCGTTCAGATTTTCTTATTTGCTTGGACAAACTAAAACTGGAATTTCCTCATTGTCCCCGAGTGGCAGGACAGCCACACCTACTAACACAGAACACACAACATGCACTTTCATGGTTGTAGAAAAACTCAGCATAATAATCTGGACAAATAAAGGATTATATTATATAGCTGTGAAAAAAAGCCTACCATGTGGAAGTATTCCATGAGAAGCATGGCACTAATCTGTACTCTCACATTCCCTTCCAGGGTCAGTCCCTGGTCCCTTGAAAATCAAGTCCTCTTGAAGGGATTCCTGCTGACACCTGGAGCTGCTCATTCAGAAAGCCAGGGCTGCACAGTCGCATGAACAGAGAAGAAATTTTTTCACTTAAGAAAAGCACTGTTTAAACATTAAGCTGGCTAAATACATTAAGCTGAAAGTGTGAAAAGATTTACCATATGAATTGCTTGGTACAGACCCAAATTTTGAAAACTGTTTTGCGGACAATTTCCTGTGAAATTACCACAATTCCACACAGGTAATTTACTCTTAGTTATGTCTGTGCATTCAATTTTGAGCATTTGGGCCTCCTGTTTCTTTGTCCCTTCCTCCAACCATTGCTAAAGCACCTTATTGCCAAAGCTCAAGAGCTCAAAACGTGAGGGGATCATACCTAGTTAGCCTTTGCTAGCTGCTTTGGAAAGAAAAAGGAACAAAAAGAAAACCTGAAGAAAACAAGCAACAAACAGAATTCTATTGCTGGAGCTGCTCAGTGATGCAAGGTACGCAACTGAACTCAGAAGACGGGAACAGGAGAGTTAAGCAAGCAGCTCTGTGAGCAGCAGAGCCAGCAAAGCCTGGCTAAAAATCAGTCTGTCTCAAGAGTTGAGCAGCCTTCTGGGTTCTCTACTGTCTAATGATGTCTGGAGCATACTCCCCTGCCTGCTTCTTAAGGAAAGTATTAATAGGATTTGCTTCCTCTACATAACCACCTGTTTTCATAAGACCTTTAATACCTTTAAGAACACTTTAGAGTTGGTGGTCACTGACCCACACATTCAAACCTTAGAAGGGAAGACTGACACGCTGACAGATGAGGAGAGAACGACATATATTCACAGACAGAAAAAGCCTCATTTCCTAAGGAAACCAGATTAAAAGGAGAGAGAAAGGAGAGCAAACCAGAGATTGTGGTTGAAAGAGCTCAGCTCTCCAGTTGGCATGCCGTCTCCATCTGCACTCTGTAGCCTGGAGTATTGATGCATACATACATCAGTATTAGAATCTGAGTGTAAATCTCTCATTTGTCACAAACAAAACTCACCCACTCATTACTATCAGTAGACCTTTTCCTATCAGGTGATGGGTTGGGCTGCCACTGTATTCAAAAGAATATTTTTCAGTAAGATTACCTTGATTTAGATCCAATGTAGATAAAAGAAGAATCTGTTATCGCTAATAAAACAACAGCTGCATTGGTTTCAGGAAATCTGATAAGTACAGTATGATTAAGAGCATTCATCTTGATTTGCAAGGTCTACATCAGGAGCACTTCTCCGTGAAAAATCCTCATCTTCTGTGCTTTATCTAATATCCCACCTTTATAGTAGCCAAAATAGTACCTCAGAGAAATGCCTGAAACCTTGCAAAAATTACAGAGGAAAAGGTAAGTATTTTCATGGAACTGATGAAATGTTATCTAAGATAAATACAAAATACTTGTAGATTTTTAGGCCAGTTTATAACAAGAAATAATACAAAAATTTCATTTTAATAATTTAAAATGTAAGTTTTCTTCTGAGCAAAATTTTGCATGCCACTCTTCTATTCCGAATAAATTTTAGAACGTGAAAAAAAATCTGCAGATATATTAGTGTTCAGATTTGAGCAAGTCCATGTTTCAGCCTGAGAGATTTTTTCTTCTAGGAAGCTGAGTGGGATGATACAAAAATCATACAGCTAGAGAGTGCCTTTCAATAGAATCAATTAAATAAAATCAATCAAGCGATGACATATCTCCAAACCACAAAAAAAAAACTTCATGCCTTGGTTTGGATTTGGGCATGAAGCGTGATGCAATACATTTATTCCAAGGCACATTTCTAAAACAGATTTTTATGTATGCAGCTGCTAATAAACACTACACTTTGTAAAATTATGTTAACAGAGTAGAAGAGAGAAGCGAGATGACAAGTGTAGGCAGAAAGCAAGTGATGGTCAGCTGACTGGCCTAACTGCCAGCTTTTCATCCCAATTCATTCACACTACAGTTATTTCAAAATGGTGTGAATTAACAATGCTATTTTAAACATCTCAAAAATAGGCTTGGAATGAAAATGCCAACAGTTATAACAGCTCAGGTGCCTGAAGCAACAGAATTACTGCTGAGGTGTTCAAGTGGCATGTGATTTTCTGATTTATTTTCATACAAAAGTATGATTTTTGAAGTAACTAGTACAATTGATGTGCAAATTTTGACACATTTTGTATGACAAGTGACTAGCCTGGTGGTACATCTGCAGATCAATAATAGTGCATCTCAGTCACTTGACTGGTAGGTGTTTGGAAGGAGCAGAAAAAGGTTTGCAATAAGCCCAAAGGCAACACGATTCCCAGAGGCTTTTGTTCTCTGCTTTGCTGAGTACCTGAACTGTTTTTGTGGAACAAACTCAGACAGTACTGGCAACTCCCTGATGTGAAAGGTTTGGGTGCATAAAAGCAGAAGTCAGGAAAATGCGGTTCACTGATGTTAAAGCATTCACAGATGACCTAATAGTTTCCATACTTCAATAGGACATGGATTTCTAACTAGTTTAATATGGAGCTCCACAGTATATCAGCCCAAGCGGCTTCGGTTCCACTTATATTCTCTGGAGATGGGTGGGCACTCACCTCAAACTGCTTTTTCAAAGAACTGGCTATTTCAAAACAGAGTAATAGATACATCAAGCCCCTCTTGGACTCATTAGGAAACAGATAAAGTACTAAAAAATGTATCAGGAGCAGCAGCAGTGAGATAGACGAAAATAGTCTTTTGATCTGTAATGCAAATGGCCAAATTGTTCCTATTCATATAGAAGACTTCTGGATACTAGAAGTCCAAAGAATGCTTGGTATTTTGCATTACAGAGTTTCCACTCTTTTCCTCATAACTATCTTCCACTGAAAGGCCAGAGAGAATGCAGAAACCTCCCCAAAACTTCTTAATCCCAAATGTTTTATTTATTCATCATTTTCAATCTGCACAAAAGGGAAGGAGGTAAAAATCTACAGAGACTGCAATGGTTTTCCTATGTAAAATGCCTTGCAATTTTGTCTCCTAATTTTTTTTTTTTTTTTAAGTCAGGGAAAGCAAATTAACAGCCATTCCCTTCCAGTTTCTCACTGATGTTCACTGTTGGCCATTACAGGAAATCATATTTCAGCTGTTCCTCTTGCTACTTGTAATGACATAGTAAGAAAGAGGACTTTTTCCCACTTTGTTGACATTAAATACAGAATTCTACCAATGAAAACTTTGCATGCCTCTGTGCAAAGCAGATATACAAAAGACCAGTGCAAAGCAGTTGTACAATAAGGCCAAATACAGTTTGACTAGTTTCCATAGAAGCATTCCCTATCAAAAAGCAAATTTAATCAAAACTGAGGCATTTTATATTAATGTTTATTTCAAAATATGTTTTATGAAAACTGTACTACTAAAAAGTGAAAGACTATACCTGCCAAAGTATCTCAGAGTAAATCTCGGATCAAAAATTGTTTTTTTTTTTTAATTTAATCATTTATTTCATTTCAATCAGAGCAGGAAAAAAAGAGGTGAATCAGTTTAGCAGGTGAAGAAGGTTTGAATAGGAGTCTGTTTCCTGGGAACTGCTGGAACATGACCAGGTAAGTCATGAGAGACAAGATTACTCGGTGCTACAGTCACAGGTATGGCATGAGAGGAATAAAAGCAGTCCAGCCCAGCTCAAAATTCAGCAGTGTAATGTTCATTCACTTCTTAGAGAAGCTTCTCCTTAATTTACCACTATACCTCTGAAACAGGACAGGCAGGCACAGAGTTGAGTTAAAGGACACCAGGATGAACTTAAATGGAAAAAGTCTCAATTTATTTATCCATAATAATAGGTCTATCCCATCTAGCAGCAGCGCAGTAAATTCTTTTACTTTCCACTTAATAAAGTGCTTTGTGGCAGGATTTTATAACATAATTTTCTAAGCCTGTTCATCTTTGTTACTCCTCTCTCGCCAACCCTTTTAAACATATGACAATTTATTAGGAAACTCTTCATGGTATCATTATCAGTAGTTCCTTACATGCTGTTGTAAATATGCACAAAGGTTTACAGAACTAGTAAGGCAAGTTTGTGCCCCAAGGGACTGTGTTAATTATTCAAGTCCTTATACTTATTACACTAATATACTTTAATGCAGATTTTTAAAATGAAGAAATAAGAGAGATCAAAGCCAAACAAAGAAAAATAAATAATCAAGAAACACCTATTCACAAATCCTAAGTAAGACTCAGAGACCGCTTGTTCTGAGATTACAGTGTGCAAAAAAATCTCAATTTTCAGGGAATGGCAAAAACAGTTTTACTTTTATTTCAATTACAACATACGGATATCATCGTTCACAGCACCTGGAGCAAAATCTACAGAGTAATACAACTCAGAGTTTCAAACCATCCACACAGAAGGATAACTCAACTCCACTTCACTTCATAAAGGTGAAAGCAATTTCATTAATGTTTGAAAACCTAAATAGCTCCCCAGGTAAATTAGTCATTCTCTCTTCAAAACAAAATTTGAAAATCATATGCTAAATTAACATGTCATGTGTTGAATAAGGAAAATAAGCTACTAAAACAGAAACATCATACAATCTGGACCCTGAAAATGGCCATGATCTCATAGAAGAAAAATGATGAGTTATCAAGGAAGTAAATACTATCACAATTCTCATGTGCATGGGGAATAAATATAGACAGTACTTGCTACCATAAAGTTAAGGAAAGTCAGAATTCAGGGTTTGACATGCCAAACTTGGTCACGTGCTTTTAACGTAGCTTTCTGTGTGTGAGCAGATCTAGATGGATCAAAAATCTACACCTTGCTAACCGCACTTTGCTACCAGTTCTCCTTCTGTATTCTCAAAAATAGCATAGGAAAAAAAAGAGCATAATGGCTTGTGAGACCAGAAAAGATCATCTGGCCTGACAAATCTCTTCCTTCCATATTTATTTAGTGCAACTAAATAATTGTCTGGCCAGTGGCCTTTAAACCCTTCCTCCGCATGCACTCGTAAAGCACGTTTTTGTCTCAAGCTCATTTAAACCAGCTACTTCTCTGGCTTTGCTTGGTAACTCTTCCTAGTGTTTATTACTCTGTGCGTTACACAGCTCTTCCTGGATCCCCTGTGTGTGCTTAATGTCATCTTTTTTTGGCAATCTTAAATTTGAACACCTAGCTAGCAGGAGCACTATCTCATCTTTCATAACACTCCATGGCTGACAACTCCATCTTAAAAGGCACAAAAGCGGAAGCCCTACCACTTATCCAAAGGTAACTAAAGATCCTCACCTGCAACAAAATAATCAGGTGGCATTACAGGGTCAGCAAGACCCTTAGTGAGCAGAAATTAAGTCCTGTTTAGTTTTCTTTTTGAGACACAAGAAATACATGAAATGAACCAGGGAAAAATTTAAATTAGTAAGAGGCTAACTCTGCTTATTACCTCACAAAGCTCATGACATAGACGGGAGAAACGTTTCTGTTTTCCTGCCTTAACTTCCACCTGTCATACAACAGGCACCACCAACAGCAACAGTCAAGGCGCACAGGGTGGGAATGCATGCTATGATACAGCTTTAACTTCCCCTTAAAAAACCACCTTCGTTCCCAAGATTATGAATTTCACCCTGCTATTGCTTGACAGGCTGAGCCTGTAATACCATCCGTACTAAATGTTATAGAGTTGGCTGACATGGTATGTCAGAAGGTAACAGTGATTTTCAAGTTACATATTTATATGATTACAGCATATGTTCATCTGAAGATCAACAGCATCCACCCAAAGCATATGAACTCTCAGCCATACCAATAAATAGACTTCCACAACTCCACTTCATCTCTTTATAACCTCCAGAGAGCAAACAGCAGCCAGAGGGCTAGAAGTGTACAATGAGGCTGCGATGGTTTGTAGGCATACCAGCGCCCAGAAAGGAATAGTACGACTGCAACAGGGTCCACTGGAACCAAACATCTTTTCATAAATCTTGCTGTTTATACCTTTATAGACAGGAAGAATGATCTAGATCTAGTGACTGTGGCGATAAAGACCTAAAGGGAAATACAAAACATAGCAATTAATGCAGAGATGAACACGAAAGGTCTCACTGAAAGCTACCACGAATCCTTCTGCAGATCTCAGCAAGCTTCGGATAAGGCCCTATTGGAGCAACTCCCAAGCTCTGACCCTGGTGACCAGTTTCAAGGCTCCTGCCTTCTTTTTAGCGGTTCCATTTTTCTCAGGCTCATGACCTCACTCACCAGTGAGTGCTAAGGGCCGCATCTGAGAAACTCTGCCCTTGCAGAAACACAAGACATGACTAATTTAATATGATAAGCAACATAAAAGCCTCAAGTTGTAACAATCACACTTACTACCGGGTAAGCCATTTCATTTAAAAATGAGCATAAAACTAAGTGCAGACAAGAATAACTTTCATATCAGAAGACAAATATCACTGGTATAATAATAATGTAAAATTAAAATATTAGAATCAGCTAAACTTAGAAGATAAATAGCAAAATGAATAATATATGCAAGCACAATCTAGAGTTCTGTTTTATGCATACAAGGGGAATAATTAACTGATCTGGAAACATGTAAATGAGGGCTTAAAAGCATTTTCAAAACAGCACATCCAATTTCAGTTACACACACAGAAGTTGCTACATTATAATAATTAGATTTTTTTTCACAAAAGATTTATTTATTTTGAATAGGAGTATTAAATATTATACTAATTACTAGTTATTTTACTTTGTACCCAGGGAAAAGGAATGAATATTCATTAATTCCTCAAGCTACCAAACCCCAACAGACCAGGCAGATTCCAGCATAGCTACTGATAAGCACGGAAAACGTTTGGTACAAAATCGGGCTCATTCCACAAATCATAGCTCTGTCTTTTCCACATGTTAAATGAACTACAAGAAGCAGCAGAATAACAAATAAAACCAGAATGCATCAGTGTTTTTCCTTTTACTTTTTAAAATGTCTTTTTATATAATACCCTCAAGGAAGTACTTTCTATTAGTATTATTTGGGGAATACTATATCCATTTTGCTGCAGTAGGAAAGGTAAAACTCGGCATATTCTGGAGATAAATAACAATTAAAACATCTTCCACTTAGTCTCCTGTTCATTATTATTTATAAGGGGGAAAAGCTCTGCTGGCTTCCTATTACCATCATAGCAACTCTACGGAAGAAACTTGTTGACTGTATACCACCTTTGTGTCTCCACTGGCACATAATAGTCACCATATAGTCCTATACTTTCCAGCAACATTTCGGCCTGACTAGCTGAAAGATAAGGAACTCATTGAGATTCCATGCTTTATTTTTGTTTGCTAAATCAAGATCGAGACTTTTCAGTGAAGAATGATTTGGTGATTCGTTACTTTTGGAACGGCAACTGGAGATACCTTAGAGGTGCTTTATTCTTCAGGTATCAGGCACGTGGCCGTTTTTGAAACAAGGACATTTCAGGGCATTTCGAAATGGCTGTCCAAATCAAAACGGAAATTTTTTTGCTAAGAGAAGTAATGGGTTGCCAGCTTGGCCAACGTCTGAGTCAGGTGAGGGGAATCAACCAGTCACCAGAACACCACCAAATATCAGGCTAAACCACTGCAGAGCTGGCTGCCTTCTATCAGCTAGTGGTTGGAGACTCTCCGTGTGTCTGTGGTTAACCCATTCCAGGCTCATCTGAAGATCAACAGCATCCACCTAAAGCTCTTCAGAATGATCAAAAACAGAGAGAGTGAAAACTGTCTGCCTATAAGTCTATTTGATGTTTATGCTGCAGTTGCCATGTGCTTCATGTTTTGTTCAATTTGAGAATAGCTCCTGATGTACTAAATTTATTTCTTAAACTAGAACTAAAACTTACTCAAGTTAGGTTGACTCTCTAGACCATGTCTTCACATGTATTAATATGTATTAAGAAGTATTAATTCTTCTGCATTGGTTTGAATGTCTTCTGTTACTCTAAACAGCAAATATTTCACTCTTCCTTTTAAATTGTCTTTAGTTTACAGTTATGTACAGAGCGAAATGATGTTTAACAAGCACAGTTCAGAATTAATCAGATTTGCCATAAAATAATGGCCAAGCTGTTACTTTGTATATTTTTTTATTTAAAAATTTTATTACTTTGTATATATTTTTATTAAAACATCAGTGAGACATTGTAAAAAAATTCTCCCAAAATTCATGAAATGTCTCAGTATATTTCTAAGAGGCCAACATTTTTAAAAAGGTATTCCTACTTTAGCTGAAACTTAAATATTTATGCCCCCTTCCACTTCTAAATCTGTCAACAATTTCACATTTTGATGCACTCAAGGGAGGTTAAAATCTCTCATTTGGACACTCAAATTGATACAAATGGGCATTAAAAAAAAAAAAACCTCTGTTTATATACTCAGGATCTATGTGACCTGATCTGTATATTCAGATACAAGACTTGCATAGTTTTGAAGAGGGTTTCATAATAAAAATTTTTTTTTTGTTGTTTGTGCAGCACAAAATCTCCTGTTGAGTTTCCCTTTTCACAATGACCCACAGTGGGCTCTCTCTTCAAGGTAATTCACACGGTTCCCTCCGCTTATAATCTCTGTCTAAAATACCTTTTTTCCCCATTGACTGTTTGCATATTGCTTTCCATGTACATGCACAAAATATACCCTCTCCTGAGTTTGCAGAATGAACTATACATGATCTGTTCAGGAATTAATATATACCATTTTATATCTCCTACTGAAAAAAGTGCATGGGAAAAAATTTAAGTATCAAATTAAAACAAGAGTATTTATGTACTAAAGTTAAAATCACATCCACTCATTTCAGAACCACCAGCTTTCTGGGAACTGAATATGCCTATGCTGAGTACAGAACTGAACTAAATCTTACCCAGAACGGAAGAATGATGATTTTTTTTTTCTTGACTTAATTAACATCTAGAAATGTAAACATATTGAATTCCAGGTACTAATCTCACATTTCACATGCAGTTACCAGCATATTTGAACCAACCCCAGTTCAGAGCAAAGCAAGAAAGCATATAATGCAGTGTCCAAAAATTTATTGGTGCCTGATTATGGATGTGCACTAAAAATAAAATGATACCAAATTCTTTATAACCTCGTATTAAGTCCTCAAAGACTAACACTCTAATTCAGGGCATATATCCTATTCCTCAGCATTTAAATGCATGCTTATGTTCTTTCTTGAAACGGAGCCTGCATGTAGAATTGCATCACAGAGTTAGCCAACTATTTCAATTAGTTTATTAAATTCCATAAACTTTTCTTGTTCTCTTACACTCATGAGGTCAATTTATGGAGGGCCATGATTGGTAGGAAACAATACTAAGACACAAAATGCATCATTAATACTTAAAAACTCTGTACGGATAAATAACATAAAAGAAGCCAATTAAACCAAAGCCACTGAAGTATAAATAATACAAAAACTTATCATTCAGCAAGCTACTGAAATAAACTAATAATTAAGGTATTTACCATCAGTCTGAAACAACGCAGTCAGGATTGGGTTAAGTGAGCTGTGTGCATGTGTGGGGGTACATAGAACAGAATTATCCTTTACTAATTTGAGATAGTAGTATAAAATATGCACTAAAATCTTCTAAAGAAAGTGTTGTTATATTAAATGTTACCTTTTTTCTGCTATTCAAGTAATTAATTATTTAAACTGTTACGCGAAAGGGAGAGAGAGTCTTGATTCACACACTTGTAATGACTAGGAGAATATTTAAAATTCATTACAGTACATTAAACTTGCACTGAACAGTTAGCATCACTGCAAAATAAATAAATAGCCAATTTGCTTTGATCAGCAGAAATTCTGATAAAATCAGCAAAACACCAATTAAAATGTGAAAAATGTCACCTACTGTCATTATGCTAATGGAACTAAGACATATAGAAGAAACTGATTCAATGTTTATTTTCATATCAGCTGTGCCTTCAAACTGTAAATCATTACAGCTTTTGCTTCTATATCTCTCTCTCACAACTGCAACATTAATTCTGTAGGTGGATTTACTATGGACTGCATAGTACTAGAATAGAATCCGCTATCATAAACAGAATAATAAGCTCTTGCTGCACTTTTACGAAGTCCTGTTGCGAGGGGCAGTGGGGGGTAGCAATTCAGTCAGAAATACGTGAACAGAGATGAAACTTGACATGTGGGATTTTAGCCCGAAACTTTGGTCTTTGGCAGCATATGGAATGGAATGAAATCATTAAGGAGAGGTGCTTTATTATTTAGAGTTATACAAATTCGTATTTTTTGAGTTCCTCAGCTTTGAGGCCTTGATCCTGCAAATAGCCACATGCTTACCTGTAAATTGGCTAGAATACCTCTACAATGCAGAAGCCTGTTTAACTTCAAACATTAGAATCTCAGTAATTGGCCTGGAACGCTGAGCAACCCTAATCTATATCAAGCAAGGAGATATCATATAAATGAATGGTTCTCGTATCCATACAAGCTTCTGACAATGCCAGTGCTTCTATTTTACATATATAATCTTCAGCTGGAGTGATTGCTAGGTATCCAATTGAGACAATTTGGGTAAACCGCTGTTTCAAAGTTCAACTTTTTGAACATGGTTGAGCACTGATTTGAACTAGTGAATATTCCCTATCACCTTGGAAGTTTTGATGGCTCTCAGATAAGGGAATCACACTAAAGTATTCTGCTTACTAGTTGTCAGAAATAGAGAGCGAAGAATGCAAAAGGAAAAACTATTTGTGGTCTATGAGAGATAAAAGACAACTAGTGTGTATTCTCTGTCTTTCTCTCTCTCTTTGGGAGGTTACTCTGGTCAGATGCTCTCTGGGGGGTTTATTTGCTTTTTAAAATTCGTAATTGGGAAAATTTCATAGTACCTGGAATGGAAACTGAGCAAAGACTTCAGTACTTGACCCACCGTAATTCTTCAGCCCCTTACTGAGTACCACCACTGACAGCTGGCACTATGTAGAGATGAATCATGAAGTTGCAGCCTGAGGGGGAGACAGTTCTGGAACAAAACATCAGGTAACAGTGATTTGGCACACGAGAAAAATCTGTCACGGGTATAAAGAAGTCAGCACAATGATAAGAAGAATGGCTGGTGTGGCAGCTTACGAGACATGAAGATAGAGAAGTCAAGAGTTTGTGTATAAATACAAAGGAAAGTGGAGTGCACAGCACCTTGGGAAAAAAAAAAAAAAGATGAGAAAACTAATCCTGGAGTCAGTAAAGGAATTCAACAGTAAAAATCTTTCAGTATAGCTCTTGATACAATCTCACAAGGTAATTTCTCTTTTCCTGGCTCTCATTACCCTTCCCACACTGACTACAATCACTCAAATGGCACAACAGCAAGAAATAGCACCCCCTTAGGGGTAAATACAATGCTCCTTAGGTCTAAATACAAAAAGCTTTGGCCAAAGTTTGCTTTCTGTCACCAGCCACAACTGTGGCAAGCAAAAACACAAGTGAGCTAACTCTAGGTTCCTGCTAAGTAAACTAACTGCAAAACACAGTGGAGATATATACCGCCCTATGCCAGTCAATATCAGGTTGCCCTGAGCTTTGTGAGAGATTCAGAAGCTTTGGTCTTATGAAAATACAACATATGCCATAACAATTCTTTAACTGGAATTTCCACCGAAAGCTCATAGCCTAAAAATAGTCTATATTTATGCTGTAAAACACAGCTGCTGACCAGAAACTATAGGAATCAGCTAGGCATTTTTGTTTCATTTCTTCTTTTTGAAGAGGCAAAGGAAGTAGGGTTTATTTGCACAAATGTTTGTTATCCAACACACTGATGTCTGAACCAATTCTTCACAATAGCCTAGGTCTATCTGAACATAAACAAGTGCATATGAATACCAAAAAGGAAACATTAATATATTCATCCTTTTTTCTAGCTGCCAATCTTCATGTTCAGTTTAGGGTCATCATAAACCACAGAAAGCGCCGTCATGGGATATAGATTATGCACTCTAAAACGCACATCATATCATGGAGCCCTACCACCAGAACAAAACATAGCTCTGGGACATGTGCTGCTACTTAAGAGGTTCTGGTAGAGCCAGGATAAGGTGGGAAAGTCTTCCCTACTGCATGATTTCTGCTATGTGCTTTTTCTGTCCCCACCACCTTGATATAAATAGGCATGTGATTCCAGCAGCCAGGCCATGCCAGTAACAAATTACATTAACACTTACAATAAAAAAAAAAGAAGGAAGTCAATGTTTATCTTCAACAATCAGAAAAGAGAATGTTCCATGAGAAGACAAAATTCCATGCCAGACCCTCAAAAGGGGCAAGTTCCCTACAGACAATGACAATTTACAGAAGGATCTGCCCCTACAGCTTTTATTGTGCCTGCATGCATGATGTACAAGATGGACATTAAAGCTAGCAGCTCTGGGTGATCATGAAATCCTTACAGCCTGTGGATCACTGCCATGCAGAGAAAATGCCATTTTAAGATACAGAAAGATGTAAGATTCACCACATATGCCCAGCCACAATGTCCTTGGGTTTAAGTGAGCTCTGTAACACTATTTCAATGTAGCATCTGTAGTTTAATAATTCATGTAATATGATACCATTGTTTACAGAACCGTCATGTTCCAAAACATTTTTCTTGACTATTTCAGTGTTCTTTAACGCATAGAAAAATAAGTACTCAAAATGTTATTCTGAAGTTCAGTAATTTGGATGGAAAGTTATAGATATATTGGTTACTGCAAATGGTCTGAGATTTGAATGATTTTTCATTCCAATTACATTTATTGAGAAGTTTATTCAAATAATTAAAAAGTGCTGGAAATAAGCAGTATTTAGAATTAATAGAAGCCATATATTCCCCCTGTTGCATTCATTACTTTTAAATTATAGTTCCCACAGATTAAAAAATGCAGTGAAGTTAAAATGAAGCAATTTTGTTGCTAAATATTGTCATTCAGATGAAAATATATGTCCGTTGAATCCAAAAGCCAAACACTGCTCCTGCTGATGCTTTTATTATTTGTAAAATCTAAAATAAACTGCCAACAAGCAATAAGCAACAACAGGAAACATTAAGTAAGAGAGAATAAAAATCTAAATTTCCTCACTCCCCCAGGGAGCTACTTTCTTACATGGTATGAATTGCCAGTCATATGATGAACACATCAAGAAAGTCATGTGTTACATTAACTGTACATTTATAAATAGTTTATAAAGGTCCTATACACTGCAAATACTGTAATTACTGGTTGAGAGTCTAAAAGGTTATATAGGTTATAACCCTCCTTTATCCTTCAGTTGTGGGCTAACATCCCTTATTATAGATGTACACTCTTTTAACATATTGATAACAAGGTTAATAACTAAAAACCTTTCATGAGGCACTTTTAAGCGAATATGACCTACTGGAAGTAACAATTAAAGGAAGATGGGAAATTCCTGTTCTGGCAAGAGCTTCACAGGAGCTGGCTCATGCAAACATACAGGTCTACAAACCCAAATATTGTTCCTACAGACCCCAAAATTCATATGGATTTCTGATCATTTCGAATAGGACATTTTATTTTTGGAAAGAGGGTATTTGAAGCAAACTACCGGGCAATTTTGCATGCCTCTTTTAAGGATATTTGGCAAAATGTTGAATGTTACCAACCTCTGTTCACTAACCATGGAAGAGAGGATCTTCAGCATCAGAGTGGAAAAAACTTTCATTTCTAAATACAGTATCACCAGTAATCAAAACACAAATGAACAGTCCTGGCTTAATTTTTAATTACATTAAAAACACTGGCTTTCCTTTGTGGTTTACACACCATTTCCTCCATACAACTCAAGACAGATTTTGCATTTCAAAATTTTCAGTGCATTGCAAAGGCAAACATTTTAAATGTATTTTAAATGTATTTCCCTTCACAATTGTATATAAATTGATATGAATGTCAGCAACTAGGTTTTACCATGTTTCTATGATTCCATATAGACTTCCACATATCAAATTTAAACAAATCAGCCAAGGAGATGCGCTTTTTTTTTTTTTTCCTGGTGTCCCAAAAGATGTCACCAACTGAGTTACCATTATAAACATTTGCCTATATATGTTTTCGTGCTGTTCTACTTTGGCTCATAACTAGCAGCCAAAGGACCACAACAGTACTTTCAAAAGACCACTCTTCTCTAATGCTTTGATGCAAAAGGTGAATGTGAAACTCCAGAAACTCTTTGAGAACGCCCATTCCAAGGAGCTCACCAGTGGCACATGTGAAATGACATCTGAAGAATTCAGTGGGAAAATTGAGGTGCTTATCTGGCTCAAGACTTGTGAGCTGAATTGTAACTGTATTAACGAGCTATTTTCCCTTAATTGCCATTCATCATTCTCCTGGCAGCAGCTCCACAACCAATATGCTGTGAGCTAAAAATAATAAAACAACACTAAACGGAGCTTAAAAAAGAGAGAGGGAGAGAGAAGAGAAAAGAAAATGAGAAAAATCACCTGCACGTTTTAAAAATGAGAAGAATTTGCTAAAATATTTATAAAGAAGTCATATTTATAAAGAAGGTAAATATATATTTTGACCACCACAATCTTTAAAAGCTTTACGACTAACAAGTCAAGGAAACAAGTTTTTTTCTGATGCTACTTGGTTATCCTGTTTATTTCCTAATAGTCCTACATCCATAAAAGGCCAAAGGACTCTGACCTTGGCAAGCTAACTAAGCAGGAAAAGGCAATCATGTGTACAAGGTTGTCACCTACCCCACAAATTATGATAAAATATATCTCAGTATTGGAAAAAATAGCTGTATGTCTTCAGTGACATCCACTGTAGTATACTTAAGGATTTGAATAGGACAGCAATTTATTTTGCACTAAAATGCTTTATGGTTATCATAAAGCATTATGTCTTCAGAGACTGAAAGGTGATGTTTTTATGGACTCTTGCTTCTTGCTGCATTATCTTCACAGCTCAGAAATTATCCCTTTTTAAAAAAGTGCCCCCCTATTGCCCCACTAATAAAAGATGTCACACAATCATTCAGTCTGATAAAAAGGAAACAATGTTAAACAAAATGTACAAGGAACATATTTCTAACGCAGAAGAGTTTCACAATGAATGATTATCCAGCTAATTAGTGAAATAAATAATAATAATTGCCTGTCCCTTCTCATTAGAGTCTTTGAAAGAACACGGAGCCCCAAAGCAGAGTTCTAGCTTTTGATTTGAGGCACTGGACATCGCTAATTACGTTATCACTTTGTGAAAAAAATAGTCCTCTTGCACAATGAAAGTGTGAAGGAAGCATAGGCAGACAGACCGACTGATGGGCAAGATGCCCCATTTTTTTGCTTAAGAATAATTCTGAGATAGTAAATTGAGTAATCTGATGGGGTTAGTTTGCTCTTGATTTATCCCTTCTGTAGAATCAGAACTACCAGTGAGGCTTAGGCGGAACAAATATACAGTATGTGCTTTTGACATGTTAATCTAGTGGATTTCAGGCTTATGCACGTCTATGTAAATTGTAGATAGTGTATAAATTATGTTTGAATATTATGAATATATCAAAGCCCCTTCCCTTTCTTCACATGTTCTTCAGCCTTTGACTAATATCATGCTTCCACATGGCTAAGACATTGGTCTATGCTTCTGTCACCTTTTGATTGCTCTCTTGTGGTTTGCTGTTTGCCAGGCGTTCCTTCAAATTCTACATTTTGCACAGAATTCGAGTGCCTACCGAAGCCAGCGCATCCAAACACATTACTTGATGCTGAAGGAATTTCACTAGCTTCTAATGAGGCAGTGAATTAGCCTTAAGGGGTCTAGTCTCAATTTGATGCGTGCATTAAATGGAGTTACGCATGTCACATAACTAATCAATTTATCTAGACGTTTATATTGCTCTCATCACTGTGGTATCCAAGCACTTTAAAACAAGCCCACAGAGGCCTTCAGAGGATCATCACAGAGAACAGGCCCACAAGAATCTTTTGTTCACTGATACGATATTACACATTTTCCCCTCCCTCCTCCAGGTACCAGACTAATGTCTTCTTTGAGGCTCTTGGACATTGTTGTAATACCAGTAAGACAGAAAAATCAAGATATCCTACACAGCCCAAAAGAGAAGAAACTAAGTATGGATGGACTTTTAAGAACAAATGCAGAGTTTCTGCTTGCTTCTTTTAACACCATTCCTTGCGATAATTCCAGAGTGAACTACACAGAATGTAATACACCTATCCCGAGATACAGTCACAGAAATCAACAAGGAATCTCTTGATTTTCCACTGACTTGCACTGCCAGCTAATCCCTTCCAATATCTTCCCTTTCCTCCCCCTCTGGCTCATTACAGTGAATACTCATTACAGTTGCTACAGTTCCCACTGCGTTCCCCACCCACCCTTACAAGTCAGAGCCAGAGCTTCCATTTCCCTCTGCAGCTACCACCTCAGCTTGGCCAAGCTTAGAGTAGCCTAATTTTTCCATCAACTACCCTGAAAAGCCAGTTTATTGTGCTCTATTAATTCCAACCTTTCCCTTTCAATAAATTAAGTAAATTTACATTCAGCCTTTGCACATGAGAAATTTGTACCTGTTTAAGATGCATCATTTTTTGGAGTGATTTAATTAAAACAAGAACAACAACTTGGTCAGTTCATAACAGTGGCTTAATTCAGCTCAGTAAACACCTGCTCTTCACCAGGCAGTGAACTATGCCTGGTATACACTTTTATACAAACTGTGCTCCCAGTCCTTTGTACTAGTTTAATTACAGAACGTACTTAACTCACTTTAAACTGATACTTTTTTCATTTGCCCAAAACACTCAATTTCTACTCTGCTTATGCGAAATTAATGCCATGATCATGACTTTCTCTTCACAGAAAGTAGTGTATTGAAATTATGGCTTTATAATTTATTTCAGATATGAAGGGCAGTGATAGAGTAACTGCAGCTTAATTTTTTATTTTTATTTTTAACCCACTGCCATAACACATGGGACAATGTGACAAATTAATACAGTGGCTTGAACGTTAATACATTTACTTAACTGAAATAAACTAACGCTCAGTTAAGAGAAGAGACCTTATGTCAGAAATCAGAAGGTTAAGATGGTACCAGAACTTCAAAGAGCCTTCCTCCTTCAGGCTGCAGCAGTGTAAGTGTAGTGCTTCTTGAATGATCCAACACTGTTTCTTTATACTGCTTTACAATTTTAGTCCTTTTCAGATATTAAGCTTCAATTCCTACAATGAAAAGCAATAACTTCCCCCCAAAAACATCCCCCTCAAGATTGTCATCTTTCACTTATTTTTACAACACTGCTGATTTTCAGATGCACTAGGTAAGAAAACTTGCTCTCTGGCCCTTTAAGTGTTGAAAAGTCTTTCATATCATAGGGTAAAAAAGGCTCTTTTTGGCTAATGTAGGGAAGCATCATTTCTGGTAATATTTACCAGTCTGAAATTACTACTTCTCTTTAACACCTTTGTTTCCTTCATCATTTATCATTTTGTCTCATTTTTTGTATTGCATATGACGCAGGATTTCCTTTGTTATTATAAAACACTCCTGGCACAAAATCTCATTGTCAAATGCACAGAATGTCCAAGTAACTTTCACTCTTTCCCACCAAAAAAGGTTTGAGTCACACCCCAGGAACAATTGTTCCTCCCTAACTCCTACCTTACCTCTTCACGTTATTAAATGCTTTTTCAAAGCTATATACTTCAGCAGATTTTTCTAAGGTTTTTGTGTAATTCCTGATTAACACACACCACACATAATATGTAACGTGCTAGTCAGAAAACCTAAGGAGACAGCTCTGTAAACACCCCTGCAATAAACATCAAACTCTCTCACGAATTTTCTTGAGGAATACAGAATAAGTAGCAGAGAAAGGGCCTGATCCAACTCTCAAACTCGCCTTACTGTCCTGTCTCTGGAGAAGGGCGGGCCCAGGAATCCAGGCACTGTTTCCTTCCTCCAGTGCTTGTGATCAGGCAGGTGCTCGACCCCCACAGGTCAGCTGCACCTAAAAGCACACAGTGCTTCCCAAACACGGGTGCTGCCGCAGCTCAGAGGATAGACACAGCTCAAGCTGGGTCTGCTTCAGCAGATGAATCTGAACTAACTTGTAGGATCAAAGGAAAATGCTCCTGCAAAGCGTATTTGCCTTGATGTAGATGTTCAGAGACTAGTCTTGCGCTCGCTCATCAGTTCACAGAATCCTTAGATACTCATCTATTCTGGGGCAAAACATTACTGGAAATACACAGTTGCTAATGTGCTATATGAAGATACATGAAGAGTATGTCCTACATTTATTTTTATCCCACGTACTTAAAACTATATAAGGATAAGACATCAACACCCCTCATTCTCATGCCAGGAGACTTGGATTTGAATTTTGTAAATGATTTTTTTTTAATATACCTAAAAGCTCAGATCAAAACACTCAAAGAAACTCAGAGGTGTTTAAAAATGTATTTATGTTCACACTCCCCAGATGTTGAACTCGGGCTCATTTCTGATCCAAGCTCATGAGATCAAACTGAACTATACATTCCTGTTTGCTATTTTAATAATCGTATTACTTTCATCTTCCTGTTCCAAGATAATTTAGTGCCAGCAGGATCAACTCTATCATCACACCATAGTACCACAGAAGGCTAATATATGCTATTCTAACTTTTAGAAATTCTGATTCCTTCTTTGTATAGAGCACACAATTTGGTCTAGCATAGTTTATATATTTGAAATGAGCTGTCTTCCCAAATTATCTCGAGACTGAGAGCTGTTTAGTTCTGCTGTCCTTCCGTTTCTTGATACCATGTGATCTTCACTCAAAAGCTCATCCTTTGAAATATTCCTATCCCAATCGAAAGCGTATCTGCAGGGTCTGGTGAATACGTAAGTATTTAATATGGTTCTACGTTTAATGAAGTTCTGCATCTTTCAAAGATCCCATCTTGCTTCACCTTGCATTCACATGAGGCCAAGGAAGTTTTCTCCAAATTATTAATGCTTTCTCATTGATCTACCTGCTTAAGGGACACTTAATTAAACCAAACAGACCACCACCACCACCCCCCCAAAAAAAAAACAAAAAAAAACCCCTAAACCCCCTCAAAACAAATACAAAGACTCAGAAGTGTTGTGTTACATCCTGCTGTGGGGACATTTCAAGCTGAAACCCTCAGTTGGTTCAGAGGTATGCAAAGAACTTTAGCAGCAACAGACAAGCTGCATATGAAAAGTGTCACGTGTCACATGCAACTCACTTGCAGTAAGAACAGAAACAATATCAATGTTAACTCTGTTCCTACCTTCCTGCAATGCCTGTGTAAGTGCCCGTTAACTTCAGTGATGGTAATAATGCTAACAATATCATGGCCTCTTCATGAAAGAAAAGAGAAGAAAGCTCCTCAGAAACACAGTACTAAGGAGATGCAGGGAGAGTTACAAAACATAAAAACAAACAACTAAGAACTTTTTAGGGGTCAGCTCGGCCCAAACCGAGAGACACATCCGAGATTTAAATAATTCAAAACCAGAGCTTATAGCAGCCTGCATTCGGTCCTTCCCATTAGCAAGGAGAGCCTGGTTATGAAGGCACGCCAGCTTCATTGCTGAAGTCCTCGGATCACACCCTCTTTAAGGGCAGCAGTCCCACCTTCCTCAGCTAAGTGGCCAACTCCATACTCAGGTCAGGCAGCAATGGGTCTCTATTTACCGTGCTGCAAAACAATACTAACTACTTCTCTGCCACTATCCACACATTGTTAGTACACCACATAACGTAAGGCTGCCTCCACACATCTCTTCACAAAGGTAAAATCGTCAGAAGAAAACCTTTTTGTAATATGACTCTATTAGACAGTGAGCCAAATTTCATTAAAATCAGTGGAAGTTTTTTTTTTTCCTGACTGTAACAGTAGAGAGACATTTCCTCTCTAAATAATGCATGAAAGTAATACCACAAAGACGACTTGGATCTCAAGTGGAAAACACCACATCAAGACAATCAACCTATCCAAAAATGGACAAGCCAGGTTCATTTTTAAGTATAATTCTGAATGAAAATCATAGTGCACACAAGCTTTTATTATCTCATATCAGTTGTAATCACACCTATCTAAAATAAAAAGTGAAAAAACCCCACAGTTTAGCCTGTTTAGTTTGGAAGAAGGGCAGCTATTTTAGCTGCATCACAAATGGAAGTGAAGCAGACACTCTCCCCGAAACATTAACTACTTCAAAACATTTTGTTAAGTGGTTTCTCTGTTTTCACTGATTATTATGTAGCATCTACAAGAACACCCATAAATCTGGTTGAAATAGGTTTTCAAGTTTTACTCCAGATAATTTCTTCTCCCTATGTGGACTTTCTCAGGAAATGAGATTTAATGAGTCATAGTCCTTACTGATAATCACAGGAGAGCTCATTAGCTTTCTGTCAGATTTGTACTCACTCTCTGCCCTCAATACGCTTGAGATGTACTTGAGCTAAATATGACGCTACAAGAGAAAGCAGACATACTCAGATGAAGCAACACAGTGGATCTGAGATACTAAAAACCAAAAAACCAATACCCCACCTCTCCTTTCCTAACCTTCTTTCTCTACTGTGATGGTATCACTGATGATCCACAGCATTACAGAAAATTAAGAATGACATTTGGAGATTCCTTTCAGATACAGTAGCAGTCTAAACAGTCCATAATGCCTGGCTCTGGAGACTGGAAAACATTTATGTTGTAGCATACAACACTGTGGTTTACCACAGTCCTGCAAAATCTTCAGGGTATCAGTGACAGATACATGTACAATACAGTGCTGCAGGTACACATGCTTTTTGAGCTGCCTCTTCCGCATACAGGGCTCTGCACCTCCACGTCAAATATTTCTAATCAGGTTCTCACCTCTTAGGCTCATCACCTTCACAGCCAACTGCCTCCTGGTTGTCCCCTGTGGTGTTTCTGTGAGCTGTTCCATGCAAAGGAACTCGGGAGTCCTGTGGCCCTGAAGCCTTAGGAAAGATGCTTCTGCGCCACACAATGCACCAAATAGCAACATTCATCTGATGGACTGAGAGATACATATGCCCTTAGCCTTCTTCTATCTACAGATCTTTTCTCCCAAATTATGTAGAATCTACAAGAACATCCTTCTTCCCCAAAGGAGGGGAAAAATGAAAATGTGACTCTCATTTCCTGGGTTGCTGTTCAAGTTAGCTTGACAAGATGCAGTTTCTTACTAAGGGCACGTTGCAAGGTGCTGGGTTAAGCCTGCTCTTCATAGTAGTATTTGCTCTTTCTTTCTGTAGCCTTCAGATAACACTTGTTTTTACTTAAAAAGGAAAACTACTTCTACTTCCTAAAAAATTGAGGATTCCCACACACTCTCACAATTCACATTTACAAAAACGTCCCCTTTCCAGAGCTGTATTAAAGATGGCCCAATAAGCAAGCACTGAACCCAGGAAGGTATTTTACCAGATTACACAATGCTGAGAACTTCCTTTTTCCAGGAAGCCATCCATATCAAAAAATAAGGGATAAAACAATGACTTCCTCAAGCAATTCACTGTAGTGCCAGTCCCCAAGTCAACAAGCAGTGTTCTCAGCCTAAAAGGCAGCAGTATTTCATTTTAACCCTCTCCCATCCTTAACACAGCTGCTCCCATTCTTCAGCCTATTGTGTCTTCTCCGTCCTGTTCCTTTTGTTTTACGTAGATGCAGCAGTGACTACTAAGGGTCTGAACCAGCTGGGCACAGGTGGAGGTTGGGGTGACACACAAGAACTGTCAGGGAAAGGGGACTTTAATGTTTCCTATTTCCAGGGCCTGGCATAACCGTCCCCAGGGCCTCTCTTCAGAATTTTGCCAATCTCTACATAGCATAACATTAACAAAGTTTACAGAAATCATGTAAAGTTTCTAAAAGATTTCTGTTTTTAAATGTCTAGACAAGTCTGTTGAGGCAAAGAAATGACGCCAGCAAAGTAACACCAGAAAGTAATGTGACAGACTTCCTAGTGTATTTATTTTAGCATCATCAGAAACACTCCAGACTGAGCCAAATTCTATTCCATCAGACTGAATGAAAATGGATTGGATCTAGGGGCCACAACATTTTTGACCACTTATTTCCCAATATATTTCAATGATCTTTTTATTCTCTATAAAGAGGATTAAAAGGCAGAAGTAGACCGTTTCAGTGAATAATTGCTTAAGGAAATATCAAAGGCCAACGAGAAAAAGACAAAGAAGTGTGATAAAATATTTGATCCCACTCCTTTCTTATTCAAGATCAGCTATTCAGATCCATCCTTTAAATTCACATTTGCATACGTCAGTATATGTTCACATCGTATTCAAAGCACTCACAGGAACACGTTATCTTAATTTTCCTTATGGGAAACAGGTGCATAAATGATATATTTGCTGCACCAGAAAGAAGAGTCAAATATACAGAATCAGCTGCTGGGTCTGAAATTAGGCCTATCTTATGCTCCATTTCAATAATATCTGAGCACTTCCATTACTTTAATATTTGACAGTGGTCTTCACAACCTTCCTGTAAGGTATGAAATACATTTATAGCCTCTTGCACATGAGGAAGCAAGACAGAGCAATCTGCCCATAGTCACAAAGGAAGTTTGTAAAGGAAAAGAAAAGCAGACCTGAATCTTTTGCATCCCTGTGCTAGCATACTTTATCATGACCTGACCATTCAAAGTAGTCAGGTCATATGAAGGTAAACGCAACCAGACACTTTTCCAACCGGGAACATGAGTGGAAACCAAAGAGCTGAAATAATCCACATCTCTCTATGCCTTAGACTTCATGGCTCCCTGCACTAAATCTAATTTCTCTACAACTTGAATAGACTTCTGATAAAAGTTTAAATAATTAGATATTTATCCACATCTTTGGCTTTTTCAAAGGAAACTACTTTGGACACAACACAGAATGATGGTCAGAGCAGCAGAGTGAAATCTGGAATTTCAAATTATATCACTGCCTCAGGTCACAGCTCTGAGCAAGTCACTTCACCTGCTTCATACCTTCCTCTACTGTAAATGCAGGGGGAAAAAAATCAGCTTGTAAGAGACTGTGAGACCATCCAATTTAAACATATGTAAACAACCTATAACTCCTCCATTTTTTGAGGGGGTAATTTATCTGTTTATTACCAATTCAATAGTGTTCATGGATGGGTAGTAGTTTTGCAAGCCTGTTCTTTCCTATGCCCTGGGTCTCCCCCTTCCTTGGCAACTCCACATCACGATGGCTTTTCTTTCCGCTAAGAGCCTCTGCCTGGGAATCAGGAGGGCCACTGAAGCTGCAAGTCCCCTGACATGGCGCTTGACCAGCGAACGGGGAGGCCAGTTGTGACCTCTGCATAGCAATGCTTTGTGTTGACATCAGATTTTCAGGTAGACCCTGAGCTACTTGTCTAATAGGACTAGTTGCACGCTTTTGTATTTTTATCTGTTACTTTCACAGTAACAGAAATGGCAGTGAGTAGGTTTTTATGCCACTGCATAATTTCTTCATCTCAGGAAGTTAACAGTTCTCGTTTGAGGCATACTGCAAATAAGGATTCTGAGTTAAATTCCAGCTCAGTATGACTTCAGGGTTCCAGCGTCAGTCATCAATCACTTGAGCTGCACTTTCTGGGTTTATGATTTTGACAAAATCCCTTCGTTTGAATTATGGCCTTGTATTCAGCACTAGGCCAGTATTATTTATATATCATTTTTGAATACAAAGGGACACAGCATGGAAAAATTAGAACCTATGACTTAAAAGTCTAGTCCTCTCATGGCATAGGCAAACAGAACGCTCTTGACTTTAACCTATGGGTTCCACTTCATATGCGGTGTATTTTTCATACATCATGGGTTTTTATAAATTTGCACCGGAGATACTTTGCCAGCAAAATATAAGGAAAACAAATATGTCAGGGTAATGATGCCAGGACAATTCCTTATTGAAAAAAGCAGTTTATTAATACCTTATTGCTACAAGCTGGATCTTATTATCATCTTGGGTCATTTAGAATCTTATTAGGTATTCTGATGGTGGATGAATAATCCTGTGATAAATTCTTTGCCATGTCCTTCACAGTTGTCATAGCAGGATCATAAACAGCATTTATAACAATCTAGCCTGGAGGAAAAGGCTTACGATGGTCTGTTTAGCATGCAGGAAATATTCAGATCGGCTGTGTCTGGATAGATTTGAGACCCACAGGAGAGATACCAAAGTTAAATGTAGCATGGGTTTCTCTGAAGATCAGCTTTAAAAAAGGTTTGGGGTGAGGGACATGGGGACTAATGCCAATAATATGGCCACAAGCAGCCTTCTTTCAAGAAAGCCAACATGGCAGAAAAGATAGCTGCAAGTTACTTTCTTGCTGAAAAACTATATAAGGTCACTTGAACCACTACTTAAGGAGAATGGGTGAAATTATTTGCAACTGAATGGCTTGTAGTTTAGCCATCTATTTCAGTGATTATCATATGAAAAAAATAGTATGTGCATTCACATAGTGAAAAAATGTGCAGACAATAAATTGCAGAGCCATAGGATACCCTACACCTATATTGTGCACCTTCAATTCTTGCAGGCCCCAAACTGACTTTTTAATATTATTACAAAAAAAAGTAAATTAATGAGTAAAGTCAATCCTAGAAAAATAAAATTACATTGCTTTAAAATGGGTATTAAAATCACACATAGTTTATACATATAAACACAAACATCTCCCTATCACTAACTATGACAAATTACTCATGCATGTTGTCAGTCAGTGTTACTTTCTGACTTGTAAAATACAAGTTCTCCAAGTTTAAGCATAGCAACTACATCACAAATCACTTTCAGAAGTTATTTTTAAACACTAACGATGGTATAAATCAAAACTCAGTTAAAACTAATTATACAGGAACTGCCAGGAGAGTGGTATTAGGAATGGGTGGCTTATCAGAGGGGATTCTGGTGACAGATTTGAGTACAGCCACGTACACATATATAAACACTTTCTCCACAGTATGTGACGTTGCTCTCTCTGAACAAGCAACTGAGATTATGAAATGTGAACACCAAAATTTGCTTTTCTTAGAAATGGATGAATTGCCTCTTCCCATCTGAATTTAAATACACTAAATGAATGGGCTCTGCAGTTCTAGTTCCTGAAATAGAGCTTGACTGTCGAAAAGCTGGCATAAATGTTCACAGATGAGAAATGTGAAAATGGCATTCCAGAACATTCACTGCTGCAGTCATCTGGACACCTCCAGTTAGAAAAATCACCACCATAACCAGGGACTTGCTTGGCCTACAGTAACTGATTTTGCAGATCTCTGTGCACCTGCCCAATCTTACTTTCGACACGTAGCTCTGCCACGTCCAAGGACAGCATACGTGGCAGTCAAGTTAAATGGGTGCAGAAGCAATTGTGGAACCACAGCTACCATGCAAGGAACTAAGTAATGTCAGTTGCTCAGAATCTGTCCCCCACTTTAAATACAAATTGGCTATAATTCTAAGCATGCAAATACAATTTCAAAGAGAAAATGAGGGAACCTTAATCTCATCAGGTGAGCCCTGAGAGAAGAAAGGGGCTAAACTCACCAAATGAAATGTTACTTACAGCAAATATTTTTCAGACAACTACATTCTTTTATCCTCTATACTATGCCTCTTTCTCTATTTTTTGTTAGCCTGACTGCAGGCTTTTTGAGGTGGGGCATTTACATTTCTAGGAGTTCTTGGGACTTAGGGGATGTACCAGCAGAAATGAGTAATAGTTAGCATGGTAATTATGGAGATGAAGAAATCTGAGCTTCGAATTAAGCAGTGAAGTGCACAGACAGCAACCTGTAGGAAAACATACCATACAGAAACTATAGGACTTCAGGTACTATGTAAGTCTAGCTAAAAGTGGGGTACACTATTTTTTCCCCTCATTAACTTTAGTTTTTCTAGTTTGTTCTTAGCACAAACCTAGCTGGGTTGAAGCAAAGTGCACCTGTAGCACTCAGGCTGGCACAGTAGCACAACATACAAATTACAATCTAAGACACACTGCAGCCAAGATATACATTTTCACATCTCTGTACCAAAAGCAAGTAGGATTATGGGATGACACAGCTAGCTAAACAAAAGTGTCATGGCATTTTATTTTTATAATTAAATTCAGCCTATGTTCCTTCTTAAAAAGCCATTTTGTGTATTGAAAAGGAAAGTTGTTGGTATTATATTTTTTCGAGTGTGAGATTTACAATGATAATCTTCCTTAACAATTAAAAAACACACCTTAGGTACACTTTCACTGTGTACAGAACTTTAAAATGATTTACTTTTTTTTTGGTAACAAAATTCTCCTTTTTGGTGACCGTACAGCTTTAAAAATAAGTACTGCATGCGAAGATGATTCCGATCTCAGATGCCACAGATCAACACTGAACCAGACTGAAAGAAGAGCAACGTAATATGAATTCCTTTTAAGGTTTCAAGTTAACTGAAAGTCTTTGGAGGTTTAAAACTGTTAGTATCGTTCTATAAATGCACTAAATTCCTCCAGGGCAGCTTGCTTGACATAGTCACCTAAGCATATTAATTTACAGAAATCTCTCTGATATTAATACACTTAAAATTCCAGTTATTCCTAGGAGTTAGTCTTACACTAAAACTGAAATGTGAAAGAAGTAAGTACCTGCTTCGTAAGTTAAATTTTTCTTTGTCTTTAACAGACAAATTTAAAGCAGTAAAATATGCTTATCTTAAAGTAAAGATTGCCTACTGAGCACATTTATCCAGCTGTCTCAGACTGAAGCAAAACCTCAGTAATTTGCGGTCACTTCTCCCCCCTCCCCACCCACCCCAATCTTTTTCCCCATTGAAATCAATGGGACTTTTGGCACCAATCAGGCCTCACCTAAGTCATGCCAACCAATTTCATATTGATTTAATGCTGTTAGGCTTACTAGTATTAGAGCACACATGGCCCAGCAAGGCCATTAGCGCTTTATTTCATTGTGTATTTACAGTGCTCTCCAATATGCAATAGTCTAGTTTCTACAGATATTATTCAAATTAGCGTTACTTGACACACTTCATATTGTTAGCTCTTAAATTGTATCTGACATAATCTAGCTCTATAGGTCTGTTTTAACACTGAAATGATTTTAATCACTTTTTTTTCATTTATTAAAAAAAATCACCATACTATATTCAACATTTTTACCCATTGTTGAGGATCTTCATTCAGCTTGTAAAGTCTGCTAACTGAAACATTCAGATAACTTTCACAGTTACCTACAGATCGATCTGGGGAAGTTAATTTCTGATCAGCTGCTTGCCCACAGCTTCTTGAAGAAATAAAAATGCATATAAGCACTGAATGGTAAAAGGCACAGTACACTTTACTGGCAAATGCAAGATAAGGTGCATTCTGGGCACATTCACATAGAACAGAGCTTGCTTTAGTCCACAGCCAAAGATTCACAACTTGTTAACACACGTTACAGCAGCCCATACTTTTCTCAAGTAAAGCGACAACTGTGCCACAAGCTTCTTCTCTCTACCTTGCTAGTCTACCTCAATCCCAACTCCCTAGAGTATCTAATAAATTGCTACAAGGTTCAGCAACAATCACAGGAACAAAGTTTTTTTTCCATGGTCAGGCACCATCAACCCCTAGCACAGAAGTTTAATGCTATATCTGAAATGTTATGGTTAACTTTGGGAAGTTATTTTCCAATTGGTATATGCAGCAGTCTTTAACAACACCATTGCTGCAAGAAATTAACACAAAGAATCTCCAGTCAGGTATATGGAAGATACATGCATTCATGGTTAGAAGAAAGGAATTGAAATACACTTGCCAAACATGGTGGCTAAGCTGTGAGCCAAGTCCACACAATAGCTCAGGGTTTCATTTCTTTCGCTGTTGCTAAGGCCATGGATGGTGGCTTCACAGCTCAGAGTAGAGAAAGGGAGCAGTGCTGGCTCAGGGTCTGCTGCAAACAGCAGCAGCCGCTCAGGGACTCCGGCTTCCTCCTGTGGCTGCAGGCGAGGCAGTATCTGTGGTTGTTGGGTAAAGCTAGCTCAGCAGTGCCTATCCCGCTACAATCACAGCTTCAGCTGTGATTCAGTATCTTTGTGGATCTTTATCAGATTATCACATCAGTGGCGAAAATTATCACTCAGTTGTGTGAGACCTGTAGCACAACAACAGTGAAAATGAGGACAGGGTCAAATCAACTCAGCTATTCTGAAATATGCACACCAAGTAGCAAACAGCAAGAATATAGGCAACACATTTTCCGGCTGCTGTGCTTCACTGCCAAGATGCCACTGCACTTCTGTCTGTGTTATTGATGTATAGGTAGGAGCAGTCTATACAATGCAGAATATTATACACAGACACTGCATTAGGCCCCAGGCAATTCACTAGGGACAGAAAAACAGTGTCCAGATCAGCTTCCTCATCACTTTGGGCAAGAGATACACATATACAAAAGACTACCAAAAGGAAGAGTAGATTCCCAATAATTCCAAAGAGAAGAGCTTTACAGAAGTTCCCTTCTATCACCACCTTCTTCCCCATATAACCTGCCCTACAGGTTGATTCTATAACCTGTTCTTCAGTCTTAGTAAAACACTCCCACTCACTCCCCTACAAACAGAAGTATGAGTTAAGTGGTTTCCTAGGACCTAGCTAGGCTTGAAACACCTCTTTAACCCTCCTGAAGCACTGAGGCTCTGTTTCCATTAAGAGCACCTGATGTATGCAATGGCATATTTTGATATATACAAATAGAAGTGTGCCTATATATTTTTTTTCCACTGTAAGCCAGAAAGATACCAAAATGTCAGCCATCCTCTTTGGCACCTCACAGCTTATCAGCCAGTTGTCCTTTGGTATCAGAGCCTCTCAGCTGTGAATAAGTGATTGCTTCTGGTGTACAAACCGCTGATTAGATCCACTGCCTTTGCAATTCCCTGTAAGTGAATACTGCATACACTCACTAGCTGATTGTCTATTTCTTGTTAATTAGACATTTAAGCTCTAATTGGTGACAGTTGAGACAGTTCTCCACTGTTGACTTTGGAGGACTATGACCATTAACTCTACCTGTAAAACACAATTAGGTGAAAAGAGCGAGAAAGGGACAGGAGATAAGTAAAGAATTAAGATTAATAAGTCTGGGTAGCATATAAATATTGTATGGATTTTAATTCTCCTAGATTATCTTTATTTCTCAATACACGGTTCCTCCTAGCATATACAGTCATTGGTTCCCTCTGATTTCTGCTTGATTTCTATTGGTTTCCTCTAGAACATAGTTGCTTCTGGAATATAAAGTCCCTGTAAAATTAGAACCAATTACATTTTTATCCAGAGTCATTTCTGCTACAATAACAATCTGATGTATCCATGGCCCTAGAACAACTATATCTGAATTATTACATTCAGGCAAGGCAGCCAGGTAGTAGTAAATATTGTGACAGACGCATCTCCATATCTAAGTTCTGCAACATCCAATGACTAAAAGGAACTGGACATTGCTTTGGTAGCACCTAACTGATACACTGTTTAAGGCTATAGTGCCATCATTGTAATAAAATAATGTACAGACCTGACTATACTTTTTCTTTCAAAATAACATATTAAGCTTTATCGATACTGCTATTTATATAATGCGATGGAGAAAAAGCAGAATAACAAACTCTAGAATGAGAACTTAGTGACTCAATTGCAAGTCTGAACAGTACCATCAACACAGATTATGAACTACTCACACTGGCTTTAGACCCTGTAGCTAAATACTGCTGGAAAATACCTTGATCATGAAAAGCAACAGCATTATTCTTCACTGTTCAAAGCGATTTTCGTTTCTTGAACAGGATTAGACTACACAACTGCCCAGAGCTATACAAATAAATGCAGTTTGGTGCTACCTAAAATAGAAATCTGCTGAGAAAGATGTCTGAAATTGGCAATGGATACAGGCGCTGCAAATAATTGTTCTGCATAGATGGATGATGCACCAGAGACCAGCTCTTATCATAAAAACTACAATAGCAGATGCTAGTGAAATAATATTTAGCAATGACATGGACAGGCTACAAAAGTCAATGAGAGAAAAAAAATCTTCTCAAGTATATGTGTATGTTGTTAATCATAATTAAGGCAAGTGTGACAGCTTCTTGGCAACAGATGCTGAGTTCCCTTCCCTGACAAATCCTGCAGGAATACTCTCTCTTTCATTATATCAAGCCTGCAGTTCTTTATACGAATATCCTCCACTTGGAGCACTCCAAGTCATAAGGAAACTTTTGTTCTCTCAATTGCTTTTTGCTGGATAATCACATGATGACCTTCACAAAAGAAAGCAAGTTTCCCATTAATAAAGTAAAAAGAGCTTTAAAAACTAGTATTATAAACAAGCATATATATTATTATAGAGAGGAGCAGGAAGAGCAGGGACAAAAGGGATATTCACAGCATCTAAGTTAGGGAGCTACACTATCCGTATCCTCAAAGGAGAGTCAGAGCACCAAGTGGAATAGCAAAGTAGGACTACCTTAAACGCAGCAAGTGAATGATAGCCCCTCTGAATATGCATTCTTATTTGCATAATACAGAATTTATAACACAGTGAGCATCTATATATAAAGATTTCCAAGAAAGCTTGGTATTTATAGGGATACTTAATATTGACCTTTCAGTGATTTGAGGATTTCCCATTCTTCAACTACAACAAATGTTTGGGGCGGGGGGGGAGGAGTAAGCATTTTCAGAGAACATCCTTATTTCTTAAAAAAAAAAATGTTGATGACAAGGTTTTGGCCAACTCTAAGTATCTCATTCAAATGAAGTCACATGTTATCACGATTCATTAATTGATAGGGTTTTATAGGAGAAGAAAAGCAGTTAATGAAAGAGTACTGGACCATTTAAAGAACCCACTATGAATGCATGTACTAGCTAAAAAGGGTTGCACAGAAACATGGTTAACAGTCTAAAAAAACATATAAATACCAGAGACAGAAAAGTAATACCATATAGTATGTATAATTACAATACTGATAATTATATGCCAGTCATGAGGAAATTACTGTAGTAGATAAGCAAAGTGTCTGATAATAAATTTCACAGGTTTATGAAACAATCTCTTCAGGGCAGCAAATGAAAGCTTCCTCCATCATCTGAAAGATATGAAACATGGGAGAGGAAACACATTTGCAGTGTGCTATGGGGGTCAATACTGAGCTGGAAGAAAGGAGGACTGGTCTTTTACATCTCTAAACGCTATGCCATTTCGCCTAGGAATGGATTTTAAAATCAGCACCTCCGCTGACTTCTGATTTTGTTGTCTGTTCGTGGTTGTATCTCATGTTAGTGAGATCCCACAGGATTTAGCAATTAGCATGAGGAAAGCAGTATGATAATCAGAAGAAATTAATGGTTTAAAAACATAATCTTACACTTCCCCTGGGACTTGTTCCATGCAACTAGATTCTCAAGGAAAAGAAAAAAGGGGAACAGGTAATTGATTCTTATTAAGAGAATTATCTGCCACAAAATCCTATTCACACAAAAAATACTTTCATTTTAAATTAAAATGCTCTCAGAGGCAATGTGAACCTAGTCTCTGACTAGCTTTTTAAGGAAGAGAGTTTATGCTCCTTCACGCCACTCCCTTTTGCCCCTACACGGAGAGGATGAGCACAATATAGGTCTTCCTGTGCAAACAACCAGCCTCTGAAAAAGGGAGCAGGATTTGGCAGTGAAATAGCAACACCTAAGGTTCTGTCAGCAATTTCAGTAAGAGAGCTAGAGAAAAAAGCATGCACTGTACCCTCTTCTCACTTGTGCAGAGAAGCTAGAAGCTCCTGAGTCATGGATACTATCAACCTTCATTCAACTGAAGTGATACACTGTATTTAGTTATGCCCAATATTGACTTTTTATACAGTCCATGGAAAAGACTGAGTTGCAGACATTGTTCCCATAGTTAACTCCACTATTAAAAACATGTGTCTTACTACTTCTGGCTCTATTTGTTCTCTCTGTCAATAGATTGTTTGAAAATGTTTTGAAAAAAGGAGTCATGTAAGGCAGAAAAGAAAACCTTCAATAAAAGTCCAGTCTTATTTCAACAAGTGTTCAGAAGTGAGTGAGTCTCTTAGGAACTTTTCAAAAAAATTAAATAGATAGATAGAAATATTTCAACCACTTCAGCCCAAAATAATGCAATACCTACCCAGTAAGTCATGGCAGCTCTTGGTTGAAGTAAATGAAATTTTCAAGACCTCTAGCCTGAAAAGAAGTGTTTCGTATATACTATTTTGATAAGCTGGTACAGATGCTGCAATAAATCACATTTTGTTTATACAGTTTTATCTACGCAGTACAAGTGTGCATGTATCTGGCATTTTTTTCTGTGAACTTGCTCATTAGTAGCGTCTGTTCACTCAGAGCAGCCTTGCCTCAAAAATTTTCTCAGCCAAAGAACCAGGCCGCATGCAGACTTCTGTTGCTTCTTTTCTGAGACATCATAACAAAAATTAACATCATAGTGCATCTTCCCTTAACTGAACATTAGCTCGCACACTAGCAAAATAGTTTGGATGTCTATGTGAAACAGCACCACCTGGTGATTCTTGACATAATGACAGTATGCTTTTCAATAGGTACTCAGAAAGTTACATTTTTCCCTTTTCTTCCAGCCTCACAAGATAAGAAAGACTGAAAAAGAGAGAGAGAGAGAGAGAGAGAGAGAGAGAGAGAGAGAGAAATACCCTCAATGCAAGAGTTTTAGTGGAGAATTTTATATTTATACCAAATATAAAAAAAATCTAAAACTCAAGTCCCCACAATATTGCAGACAATCTTAAAAAGGCAATATTTAAAGTTAAAAAAAAAAAAGTAAATGAAAATTCTGCATACAATTGCATTAATATTGCTTTAGGACCTTCATTTTTCTAACCTTTTTCCTCTTTGACTGAAGTTTTGAAGCAGTAAGGTTAGCCATCCACTAATTTCACAAAGGATAAGGTTAAATCCAGTAAAGCATTTGAAAATATTCTTTCATATCCTCTTTGGAACACAACTGCATCCCTAGGAGCCCTGTAAAACAAGACTCCTGTCCTGTCCTTCGTGAGGTTCTATACTCCAAACTCTTCCCTCTAGTTCTTTTCCTACCTATAGAAATGCTACTTCTCTCCAGACAAGACTTCCCCCTAACTTCACACATCTCCCCCTGGCTTCTTTTCAGGGGAGAAGGGATTTCTTATTTTCAGAACATACAGCTTATGTTCTTCATAGAGCCCCTGGACAGTCACCTACTTGCAGGAGCATGCCCTTAACAGCATCTTAGTATCAGCCAGGAAAAAACAGCAGAAATACTGCACTCAGACCAATGTCAAAATGGTTCTTTTCCCCGCAGGGACAGTCTGTCTGACTACCCTGCTGGTTTCTTCATTCTGAGAGCTTAGACACAACTCTATTAGGATAAATTTTCTCACAAGATAAATTGTGTACTCAAAACGCCTCCTGAAGTTTCAAAATCCACAATTAAAAATTTCATATTCATAACAGCAAACAACAATACATCTTCCTCAGGAAAAACTACCATCTGCAGAAATTTAATCAGTACTTTATTAATACAGTGGTATTGCGGTAGCACACTCATGCCACTATCTACGTTAAAATTTGAAAATATTTGCTAGAAGAATTACTGATGGGATTATATTATATATATATATATATATTTTAAAACATACTCCACAACATGACTAGATATGTTCATGAATGATTAAAGGAGAAACCCACCTAACCCGCACAGAGGGTTAACACAAACAGTGCTGGGTTACGTTTTATAAGGCTGGACATTCCAGGCCAATGGAAGCTCATGTCAATTTTCCCTCTGAAATCTCAAATTGTGTTGATTTATTCACAGTCCATACCCTACAACAGAATTCCTGTAGAAAAGCTACTAAATGAATCAGTGTTTTTTCCTCAACAAAGTAATACCTTTTAAAATTCCAAGTATTTAAAAGGAAAGCTTGATTCCAAGAGGCAAATTTGTCAAATATCTTTTCCTGAAGTCTACTGCCATCTTTTGCATTTAGGCAAAAATACTATACAGAAAAATATTCTCCCTGGTTTTTGTTTAATTTCTGAGCACTGGCTCCTTGTATTATTTGCCTGAACTGTGCTAAGTCACCAGAAAGTTATCTATGAGCTAAATTTCTTTTACAACCATTTGATGCCAAGTGTCACAATCTGTGTGCTTGGGCATTAGACAATACGTTCTTTAAATAGCATGTTGCAGTATGTGATTATTTCTGTGCTTGGATGGAAATAAAGAAGGTGGCTTGCATAAGGTACAGCTGATGCGACTCTTCTTGCAGAAAACATAGTGACTCTGTGACCAGTTGGCAGCTTAATGCATTTTGTACCAGATGGTTATGATTATCTAATTAAGCTCATCACAAATATTAAATACTTCTGAGTTGCAGCACAGACACATTGTCTTCTTGTTTATAAAATGAATTTATGGCAGAAACATTCCAACAAGTCCAACTAGCACCTACATTAGAAATACTTGTTATTTCCTTTTATGGATTAAGGTTTAACACCAATATTAAAAAAAGAATGGCAATGAGCAGTTAAAATTACAGTCTTTGATCATCTACCACATAACTCAACATGCCTAGCTCTGTAACACGCTTCTCTAATACTATTAAATAAATATTTTCATAACCTGTAGACTGAAAGAGCGTTCAGTACTTTCTGAAACACAACTCCCTTTAAAGTACATAAAGCTTGGCACAAAAAAGAATCAGTTAAAACTGCTAGTCACATCAAAAAACCTCAGGAAACGCTTAATTTTTTCTAAATTTTCAAGTAAAATGCGGTGATGAGAAGAGGTATGGAATTTCAAAGCAGTTGGTTTACTGGTAGAGCTAAGATTTCTGAACACTGGAAAGAAAAAAAAAACAGGTTTAAAAGAAAATTGTATCCAAAACTATATAAATGAAGAGCGTCCAGCCTCAAAAATACAACATGCTGTTAGCTTCTGGTATTTCAGTATTTGTACTATTATCAAGAATTTTTCTAAGTGATGGCAACAGCAATTTTGAGAATTAAGAATTAGAAACAAATTGTCAAACATCTGCTGTTCTCCAACATTTTTTTTATTCAGCATCAAGTTTGTATTTTTATTAGGAATACTGCATTCAACTTGTAATTTTCTAATCAACTGAGACTGCAAAACACTGATTAATCTAAATGATAAGATAATTATAATAAGATCAGATGTGCCACTGATTGAAGGCAGGCAGAATCTGAAGAGAGTGATCGGTGCCTTAAAAATGGTACTCTCGGAACAACAACAAGAAACCTAAAAGGTTTTTTAATGCAAAGGTTACAACTGATTATTAAAACCTATCATATAGAGCTACTTAGAAAGACACATAGAAACAAGATTTGGGTGGCTTTTTTTGGCACACAATCTCACAATTCCTTCTGTCTAAGAAGTCTCATAGATGAATGAAAACTAATTTGGCAAAGATTTTCATCTATGTTAAAATGTTTTGCCGACTTCTCTTTTCAAATCACTCAAATGCGTTCTGTCAAGATCACCTGAAATTTCTGGGTCATTTTCTGACCTGGTAAAGGAAATTTAGTTTCTCCCAATGCAGTTTTAGGTTCTCTCAAAAGGGAAAAAAATATACATCTCAGGTAGTTTATGACTGATCTAGAAATCACAGGATTTCAATAGTTCAAAAAAAGGGGGGGGGGGAGGAGAAGGGTTTTATTAATCAATCCTGATTTAAGCTTGGCTTTCACAACTCCCAGTATTTCTCCTTATTCAGAGTGGTTAGGTTTTGTTTTGTTTTGTTTTTTAAACACTGGCCCTTTGTGGTCCAGATTCCATCTTTAAAAAAAAAAAAAAACTGAACTTTAAAATGAATATAACTCTAAGTTTTAAGAGAGCATGTTTAATCCAAAAATGTGTCCTCTGTAAACTAACATGGGGAAAAAACCTTATTAAGCAAGCTGGTATTTTGAAAATATGGGACTGAACGCTACAGCTATAAAACACAAGTCCAACGTGCTCACATTCTGCTCAGACAACGCCATCCCACATCCCGCTTGCACATGATTCTGAACATGCCTTTCTCCCTTCTGCTGCCATTTGATTCAGGCCATACGCAAGAGAAACGAATTTCACCCCACCTCTGCTTGCAGGAGCACACATTTCAATTGTTTCAGAGGAATGTTTGTAATGCAGGCACCATATCATAATAAGAATACTAGATTACAGAGTGAACTCCCTGTCTCATTTATTTATTCCTACTTTCCCCAACTAATTCCAACATAACTAATTTAAATCCCACTACCTACATTCCCCTTTTGGTTACCGAATACAATATTCATCTCCACTACCTTACCCCAAGATGCTGAGTGAGAAGTGACTGTACTGACACAGAAATGAAAAAGGAATCCCATTTACAACTACAGGATTATTTGGATTTTGGATGTTGCAACATGCATTTCGGGTTTGGGGGGGAACAGTCTTTTTTTTTTTTTTTTTTTTTTTGTGTGTGTGCAGTTTCTAGATTGAGGGATACTCACCTCAGATTCAAAGGTGTCTTATCTGAGCAGACAAACAAAAGACTGAACCAGTTTTAAGTTTAGCTTCTCTTTAGGTCATACTATATGGGAGTCTGTAAGAAATACAGAGAAATCATTTTTCTAATACGGTTGTTTCAAGCCAGTAAACGGCAGGGTGAGGATGCATTTTGTATTTGCTGCTCAAACACCTTTTAGAGACACTTTCTGACCCTGAAAGGACCAGAAGAATTTCAGTCACTGAAGTAGACCAAAACAACTATTTTCAATCTGCATAGGTCTTTTGCCTCTATAGCAAATAATTTTCAAGTTACAGATGGTTTGGAAGTCATTGAATACTTTAGACCCAAACAGATTTTATTACAAGAAAGCAATACCTTTGCATTTCCCTTCATCAGAATGACCACTGCCCATAGTGCTCATCATTGGGACCTGGAGTTCCATACTATGCTCCCTGCTCCCTCCTCCATTTTTTAAGAGCCCCTGTTATCACTATTAGAGCAACCTGTAATCAGATACAGGGTAATCATGCTAATATATATGCAACATACTGAAAATTGCCTTATGTGAAGCCTGAGTTATCTGAACTTATCCTGCCTCCCCTATAATATGAAACAATTAAAGATGTGCTGCATTAATTTCACTAATCTTTAATATTGGGATTATAACTGGAATTAAGTCCCCAAAGGGAAATTGCGAGTGTGTGTTTATCAAAAGAAGAATGACAATGATTGATCAGAAATGAAAACAGAATGTTTAGTCTATGTACTTTGTTAGTCATGAATATAACTCACAGTATTTAAAATTGTTTATCTAGAAAAACAAGATTGCCACTGGAAACAAGAAATTCCCTTAGCTTTCTTCTTTCCACTGGCAATCTGCTAACAGCAGCAAATTACATTCAAATTACACATCAACTGGTATTAGTATTAATTGTAAACTAACCTCAGTTCACTTAATTGTGGGCATAATGAAGTATTACAATTAGCCATAATATATTATTTAAATAAGAAATATCAATATTATTTAGAGCAGGTGCCAATTACAGCAGGCAGTGAAATACGCCACCAAAAAGGATTTCAATTAGAAATTCAATTTCAGCAAAGACAAAGGTCTCTGTCAGTCTAGTGAAATGGCTAACAGCACTAATGGGCGCCATCTCCACGGGGGAAGGGAGGCTGTTTGGAGCTCACCGGCATTTAGCAATATGGATTTCCAAGGACTTCTGCAGTGGTACGTTACAGACACAACCGCAGTCTTTCACAGAACAGATTTATACAGCACCATACATAGGGAAAGGAGATCACAGCGTAAAACCACTAGTTTTAAAACAGTAGTATATTGCTGTCTGATATTCTCTTTATCTAAGAATATGATAAATACATAACGTGGTTTTCTGCGGATCTGGATGCAATAACACTAAGGCTGAAACCTAGAGCGTGTTTTTTTTTTTTTTTTAAAAAAACTTTCAAGATTCAGTTCTGGTCTCTAAGCACAGTTCTCTGCAGCTTTGGGCAAAGTACAAAAAACTGAAGTTTACTTATCTACTGACATAAGTTAGTATTGAAGATGCTTAGCTCTTCTGACAAATTGATCTGTTTCACTGTTTCCATCCTCAGTTATCAGTATAAGAATATTCACTCAGAATACTCATGTCAAAGTAACTGTCAGGAAGACAGCTATGTTTTTGTCAGAGTTCGTTTGTCTTTCTAGTAAACAAATGGCACTCAGCACAGTGGTATCTGCCTAAGTGGAAGCAAGCTGAATCAATAAAGCAACTTTGCCTAATTTGTAGCAGTTAAACTTCATACTGAAGAACATTCGAGATGCCAAAATCTAAATTTCTAAGGTTTCATACACCCTCATTGCTTCACGTCTTAGTTCGCAATATTATAAAGTAAACGTAGCAACTCATGGCTACCAAAACATTCTTGCTAGAAATGCTCAGTTCGGGTTATGTTGGACCCTAAAATTGGGGTTGTCACATGAATGCTGCCAGCTACAAAACTTGGCATCAGTGATTCTTCCCCCCCCCCCCCAAGTATTTAAAAGTATTAACCAGTTCCTAACATCATGTTGCAATAATAAAAAGTAAGGACAAGATTTTGATTAGAGCTAAGAAAAGTTTGAGAGAAAAACTGCAAGCTGAAATATGCTGCAAGTATGCTTAAGTTTCAGCCACAGGCCCACAGTGACAGAACTTTTCTTGCTGTACATTAAGATAATTTCAGCACACTACAATTATGTGCCTAATTAAAATTAAGAAATTAGAACACAGTTAAAAGGAATGATATTTTGCTCACAGCTAATTTCATTAAAGTATTAATGAACAGGACTCATTTTATGGCTAGAGGGCAACTACTTTCTGCAAAGTACTTCCATGCTAGCTAATTTATTCATGCATGAAAAACAATCCAATGAGAAATGAGTGAGCCGGGAACTGCTGGTCCTAATTAAAATATTTAAAACACCATGTCTATTCTGTTCCATCTAGCCAAAGACCTAAGCTAGGAGCCAGCACGATACCAATTAACATGGAACAAGCAAACACACAACACCCACAGATACTGATTAAAGTGCATATTATTGCACCATACAATATATTGTTCTACACATATATGTAAATGTTTAATTAACCCATGTCTAAATCTCTGTAACATTCAGGAATCAATACTTTAATCCCTAAACAAGTGGCAATCAGACTGCATAGCACGTTCACTTTTATTTATCACAATGCTTTACTAGCAAACTCACTGGAGTCATCCTGCAATTCACACACTGAAGTATTTCTTAAGGGAGGGAGGGGAGGCAGGAGAGGAGGAAAAAAGAGAACAGGAAAAGATTTTCGTCTCTGTATTTCAGACAGCAATGAGATAGCCGGTTGCCAAAGGCTTGTAAATGGAACACAATGTTGGGTTAGCCTCAGGTAATACAATATTTTTCATTAATAATTGAAGGAAGAGCCTGGGACTAAACCCATTTGTCAGTCTTGGACAGCAGCAACAAAAACAAAATAAAAATGCTTCCTTTATCAACCAAAGAGCTGTTTGTGGGGAAAGAACTCAAGGGATGGTTCCCACTAGAGAAGAACTCTGTAAAGGCTCAGAGAAGTTGGAGACTTGCAAACTTAGTAGAAAGCAGGATCAGAAAAAAAAGGAAATGCTCTCAACTTTAGTTCATGCACAGATGAGAAAAATCAGAGTTCAAGACGACTTGAAAAAGCAGAAATTTGCCTCAGTTTGCACCAACATAGGTCGTATTTTTGAAAAGTTTCTATGTTTTTTTTCCCCCCGCCAGTTACTCTTCAAGCATTTCATGAGAAATCTAGCTCCCCATAGAGGATTTTTTTCCCCTTTTCTGCCTCCTTCCCCCACAACACACATACCAGTTTCTTTACTAAACGCAGCAAATGAAAAAAAATTAAATTGCCTCCCCCTGCCCTTTTTTCAGCTGATTGGGCAGACTTACTTCATCCTTCTTTAACTGAACAAGGTTTGCACCTTGCAAAGCTGATGACTGAAGCGGCAATTTAAAAAAAGACCTAGGCATCCCAGAAATCCCACTAGAGCAGCTCTTATGAAAAATTTCCCATTAACAAACCATAGAAATCAGTTAGCATAGCTGTACTCAGTCAAATTAACATGTGCTCAGTCCTCATGCACAGGCTGCAGAGTGGCAAGTTAGTAAAATTACTAACTCACGCTCACGCTCTCTAGCTCATCTCATCATCAGGATTTTGTGCCCTGGATTCGAGTCCTCACGCTTACCTGATTCAAGAGCAGATACTGAGAGCTCTAATCCTCCAGAAAGCCAAGGCAGCAGAGATGTATGGCCAGAAGAAATAGATGTGAAGAGCAAGAAAGCTCAGAGAGACAACAGAGAGGGTTTGGAAGTCAGATGAAACTGAATACAGAGGACAGTCAAAGTGAAAGACTGCAAGGTGCTTGTAGGGGGATGTATAGGCCAAGGACAACTAAAGCTAGTGGCAGAGGGAGTGAAGAGAAGCATCTGGTGGGAAAGACAGCAAATGAAGAATCTGAGAAACAGGAGAAGAACCGAGAGAGAGCAAAGAAATAAATCTGGTGGAACACTGGTATAAATCTCCTTAACCAGGAGAGTCAGGGGACGTAAGAAGTTAAGTGATACAGATGAGGCTGCCAGAACTGCTCGAAGATAAGATGAGGGGACAGGTCTGGTTATGTTCAAAGAAACGCAGACCAGAGGCATTGAGAAAAGTAAATAACAGAAACTGAAGTGCTCAGACACAGGACAGTGAGATCAGGGAGCAGTGGGAGGTGGGGGAGGGGGAGAGGTGGTTGTTTTTTTTTTGTTTTGTTTTGTTTTTTTTTTTTACCAGTACTAGTTAAAACTTGGTGACAATAAAGGTGGACTCTGTGGCACTCCTGATATTTCTCTGAGCCACTCCAAGTTTTCAGTGTACCCATGCTGAGCAAGAGACGTAAGCACATGTTCTTAGTACAGGTGAACTGAGAGAACAGAAGTATTAATAGAAGAATAGAATTATCATATAGAAGGTAGTACTGAAATGAACTGTCTTCATATTACAGCACTGGGATAGACTTCTGATGCTTCAAATTCAGCTCCTGGCTTTGCCATACAGCTTTACGTAGCATATCTAAACTGTCATATAAGAACAATACCTTGTTTTAGTAGCTAGCGTTAGTGTGCAGTTAGGGAGTGAGTTTTAACTTCCCATGAAATGGGTTTGCACCAGAACAGTAACAGCTGCCACCACTGCTCCTGCCATTTGCCAGAAGTGAGCCAGAGACAGTGGTCTCTTCGAGGTAGAGACTCTCTCATACAGTATTTGTAAAGTGCCTAGTTCATCTGATCTTCAATCAAATCAAGCTGTCTAGGCACTGTCATAATACAAATAATAGTAAGTGTAGGGTCACAACGTAAAGCCATTAAAAAAAAAAAAAAAGGGCTGTAATCTTTTGTAAAGATTTCACTGCAGTTCAAAATCCTGACTTTTTCGGGACATACAAGAAATACTTCTTCCCTCTGGGAAACCCCACCAAGAGGAAACTAATGAGAACACTTTACAGAATGAGACACCTAGAGCATTTTTTCCCCCCCAAGCAAGTTCACCCAAACTTAAATCAGGATAGATTTTAAATTTAAATACCAAGACTTGCACATTTTGAATTCCACTTTTTCCCCTAAGTATCAAAGGCAAGAGTTTGTGGGGAGGAGAAGAGGGGAGCAAACAGAAGAGAAAACATAGCAACTCAAAAAGGACAAGAAACTAATATGCACCATTAACATCCCAGACACCTCTAGGAACCTCTATCTTTTCCAATCTTTCTTTAAATATGACAGTTAAAAAAGGAAAGATCCATCACTTCCTTTCTACCTGTATCTTTAGATTTTGACAAAATCACATTAAAAAACAGCAACGTACATACTACGTTACAAAATCTTGCAGCCATGTCAACGTCATCTACAACTTCCTCATAAAGGCTGACAAAAACTGGGTCAGATCCAGCTAATGCACTGGAGACAAAACCACGTAGAATACATATAGTAGTGTTGGCAGTCTGGTGGCATTCTTTCTGGACTCAGCACTGAACTGCAAGTGCACTTGCAAGGTCTGCCAAAGGCAAGAAAATGAAAAGGGAATGAAAGGGAAAGGGAAGAAAAGGGATGCCTGGTGATAAAAATGGAGGAGATAGGAGAGGCAGAATCAGACAAAAATAGGAAGGCCAAAGAGATAGAACTGAAAAGGAGCAAAGAAAAGATGTGAATGCAGGAGGAATAAGGGGGTTTAAGAAAGAAAGAAGAAACAAGTTTTAAAAGAGTAAGGGAACAGTCAACAGCGCTTAAGTAGCCATAAGGGTATATAGAGAAGCCAATAAAATGACACAGTTTAACTGGAAAGCGTGATTTGATCTACCTGTTGGTAGTATTGATAGCAACTGACACCTGAACAGAGATTGGCCTTTAAATCTAGAGGTTAGGGATGTTAGAGATTTTTTAACATTTATTTTTAAGCTGATCTTGCTGTCCTAGATAATGTAGCTGGAAAAAAAAAAAAATCTTGAGTCCTCAAACACCATTTCAGAACACCTTTACAGAGAAGATGAGACCATACTTTATGCTCCTTTCTAGCAGTTTTTGAACACAGGTACTCTGGATGGTATTATTTGCTCTTTTACAGAACATTCTCCATTCTGTAGTGTCTTCATTCTCCACACGTATTCTGATCTATTCTACCAATCTAGCCAGTGAGCCACATTGCGTGTCCCACTCCAACCTCTATCCATTGCAACAGTAGCATGAACACATCATAATAGTCTCAGGATCCGGCTTAGAATACAAGACAAAAAGATGACTTATATCTTCTTCAGTCCATCCTCATCACCTATTCCTGCACTCAGCACAGTATTCAGTCAAGTTACGTTTCTTAGGAGACCAATGCCTAATATTTTCCAGACATCATGGTTGTTAGAAGTTTATTTGCCAACAAATTTTGTTTCTCTTTGGTATTTTCAGTGCTAAACCCAAAAAATACATGAATAGGTCCCCTAGTTCTGCACTCAAAAGCCTGGAAAAACACCTTTATAGCCTATAGGAGACCAAAAGGGTTTTTTCAGTTGCCTTCCCCCCCCCCCCCCCAACCCCGTAACTCTTTAAGAACATTAGCAGCACATCACTTCTTCGTAATACATTTGGGACCCCTGAAACTCTATATATTTAAAACAAAATCATGCCTAATGTTAAATAATTCTGTTGCCTGTCCTTTTATGCTTCACAAGGGATCCACTTAAAAAGATCTTGTGCCCCATGGTGGTCACTGAGGGATTTCTGCTACAAACTACTCCACATTGAAACAAGGCCCTGCTCACTCAGCACAGCTGGCAAGATCAGGACCAACGAGAGCTTTAAGTTTGTTTCTCTTTTGTGATCACCCCATATAAGCCAGAGTAGGTACAAAAATTCAAGATATTTAATTGGCTTCATCAGTGTTGGAGAGCCTCTCGATAACTCAAGTACTCAACTTATCAAGAGCTATCACCTTGCCTTTGGTTGAAGTGAAGGAAGTTCTGTGATCAGCAAGGTATAGTATCTGTGCAGAGATCTAATCTTTTCCTTGGTATTTGCAATGGAATTTGAATAGCATCCTTAGTTCATGTATAGGGATAAATATCACCCCTCCAAATTACTGAATCACAAAAAAGGCAACAGATAAATCTCTAAAGAACGTGTCTCCCTGGGTTTTGCTACATTATTGGGATTTTTAAAGACATTACAAAATTGCAGTTTATCCAAGATGCCTGTTTTTCTGCATTCTAGAAGGAGATAGTGCTTTTGTGTTCTAAATTAAGCAGCCTAGGTAAATTTCAACATTCTCAAGCACCAGGAGCAAAGAACAGACTTCAAAGGAGACAATACATTTTTTTGCATCTTTATCCAGACAAACATTAGTCCTTTCCCCTAACTGAAGCAGCTATTCTAAAGAACGCTAACTTACTGCTTTCTAAATATGCAGATACTCTGTTGTCATAGTTCCATGAAGTAATGAACAGCTCCTTAATATTTAATAAACCTTGCACGCTATCCCCAGGCAGGGAGCAGAGACTGTTGATAGCCAGCTACTAAATGGCCATTAAAATCCAGAACGTCTCTTTAAAACGTGCTTAACAAACAGGTTATATCACCTGCAATGAAGTGTGAGTGATTTCAGTCATAAAACCGGAATACTCTCATCCTACGAGAAACCTGGATGGGTAGCAGGGAAAGTTGGTACTTCCTATACTCTATTCTGACTCATAAAATCTTCATTCTGTGACAAATGCTTGTTCCTAGTTCCATTTAACTCAGTCGGCCATATGGCAAAATTGCAGGCCAAGGGACTTGCTGCAGTCAAAGAATGCTACAGAGAAGCCATTTATAAAGCTCCTTCTTGGGAACCTTCTTTGTTGTCTCTTGTGTGCAATGAAAGTCATAATGCACTGCAATAATCTTCGCTAATTGGATATAGAAGTCATTAATACAGAACAATAATATTTGTGCACTTTAGTATTGGCTTTTTATATCCTAAAAACAAAAATAATGCTAATGAGAGCAGATAGAAATAGGGAAAAACATTAATGTAATCAGAACTAGATACTGCCCTTCATGGTGCCGGCACACTAGGGATCCACATATCCACTGGAGTCCATGCTGGACTTCACAAGATAGCCCCTGCTAGATGGAAGGAAGACATGTTGAAGTAGTGTGCAAAATGGTGCTCAGCAAAGCGCTGAAAACCCCTAACTACACCTGCCTGATCAATAAAGGTTTGTAAGTGCCCCATGAGCAGAGCTGGAATGCATCTGCAGCTATTCAGTAAGATCAGCTTTGTCACCTGATGCTGCTCAAAACAAGTATCTTCACATCCCTAACCCACCTTCGCTGTCATCAGTTTGAAATAAAAGGCACACTAATATCACAAGATAAAAATGAACTCAACAGAAATAAATATGAAAGATCAGCTAGCTACACCAAAACACAGTGTAGCTGGCAGGGAGTTTGGCTCTGGCTTTACAGGAAATACAGAAATAGAAAAAGGATAAATATGGTACTTTTAATTGAAAATTTTAACTTATCTTTAAAACTGATCTCAGCTAGTTCTGTAAGAGTTTTATGGACTGAACTTTGACTTCTTAGGCTGTTCTCTTTGGTGTCTAATTGGTTTAATGCCTGAAGAAAAGGAATAAATATGATTAGAGAACAATCTTTTCAAATCAAGAACCTCTTTGAATCTTGAATATCCCTTAAAAGGGATCCAGCAACCTAGTCTGGTCCTTTTGAGTTACAGGAGCCTAACTGGGCCATATTTATTAATTTAAAAGGGTTGCAATAATTACAGGGTCAGTCTTGCTTGGATAAACATACACGGAATGCAGAAACAAATCCCTTCAAGAACGCAAACAAATACAGAAAAGTTTGCACAGGACATCACTGATTTTTAATTCCACCAATCAATACACATTGGTCCTTTCCTGCAGCAGCATGCAGTCTTATAAACATGCAGTCATATCAATATGCAAGGCCTAACTGGGTAGCAAGCAAATTAGAACTAAAAATGTTTATAAGGCTTTTACTCTCAGATATATGAATCAAGCAAGCATCATGCAATGCAAAGAAAGAGCACCTATTCAAAAGATAGCATTAATAAAGGCTTATATTTTGTATTTCTGATTAAAGAAATTTCCTTTTTCCCTTTATCATCAAAAAGCCTAACTATATACCACAAGCCTAACTACATATCACTGTATCAGCAGAAGCCTAACTATATGTTCTGAAAACACTGTAATAAGAGATATTCAACATGTGGCAATTTTAAAGCTAAGAAAAGGTATGCAGCAGTAGCTTTCCTGTGGTACTCTCAGAGATGTAGTTTTGAGATCAGGATGCCATTATTGCATTATTGTTCCTGGTCTGTTTTTTTTTTTTTCCTCTTGATCAAGTGAATTAGAAATATAACAATTCGAGTTATTCATAGGTGTTACGTTGCATGACAACAGATACAGAGAGTTTGCATGTTTTCGGGAAAAAAAGGAAAAGGAAAAGGAAAGGTCTTCCCTGCCCCCTCCATAAGTGAGGAGACAGTTTCTGCATATTTAAAAGGAACGATCTAGTTTCTCAATTTACAGAACTGCTTTAGTTGGATGAGTCAAAAGCCAGGGAGCTCTGGACGCTGCTCGAAAAATATGGAATCGGGTATGTTAATATTAAAAGCACAAGACTGTGTTGCAGTTGGTAATGTTTTTTTGGCTAAATATTTTTAAGCAATTAAAAAACTAAACCTTTTTAGGAACTCTCTCTGTTTTTATCACTCAGATATGCCATGTCACCCATGGTACTAAAACCTCAGATATCAGCAAGAAACTACACCAGGACACACTCAGAAACAACAGCCATGGCAAAAAGTTTACATAGATATTGGCTTTTGCTTAACATACCAGAAGAAACTAATAAATTTCTCTCAGAGTAAATCAGAGCTTGGTCCTTACCTGTTAGGAGACACAGTGACAACCAAGAACAACTATGGCATCTACTGAGTTCTGGCCTGAGTTCTCCCCACCTGTGACCTTCTAGCAATTGCTGGATGAAAAAGTCCCATCAGCTGGGTTTGGATAGCTAAGGTATGGTTCTCTGTTGTCCCTGAGTAAGTCTGTTTATAAATAGGTGGTCATGGATAGTCCTGCCCCATGGTCAAAGCTGAGGTCTAAATCCAGAAGGTGTGCCCACAGTCAGCAACAAGAATCAGAATACAAGCCAAAGTTCAGAAAAGGGGTACTGCTTCCCCTAAGTGTGATCAATAACTAGCCATGCAGCAAGGAGAGATGCTGCTGCTCTTGGCAGCCCTTCGCAAAATGACTTCTGGTGTTTACTACAGTTTAACCACAGAGATTGCAGATATAAACAGGGTTATCCATTCTGACTAAATGGACTGGAGCCAGATTACAGCACTGCTACATTTTAAAAATGTTTTGTTCATCAGACAATTCACTGGGCTCTTCAAAAGTCACACCTACATTCTGGCAAGAGAACACCTCCCATAACGCTGCTCACCTCCCTAATGAACAGCAACACTCAGTTTCCAGAGAGGATCCCTCCCATATAGATAACCAGAAACACTTTTCTCATACACTGAGGTTAATTGTGGCGGATAACAGAGGAAAATAGGTTCAACCTTTCAGTACCAGAAAACAAACACTGATCATATATCAAAATATTTCCCTTGTAAATCAGAGACCTTGACATCTCAAATCTTGAGCTTAAAAGACTCCCACTCTGAGCAGATACTGTAATTAAGATAAATAAGCAAGAACTGTGTATGGAGTGAAAATTATAGCCTACAGTAGTAGGCAGAAAAAAAATTTAAGGTTAAGATTATAAAGTTGAGTGTTGTACCAGCGTCAGCTGTCTGAATTTCTTCAGCGTAACAGTGATCTGTGAGTTCTTTGAGGCACACTCATGTGAAAGTTCCTGGCACAAGTTGCCTCTGTTTCATCGTTCATATTTATTCTAGCATAAATTGGCTGCAAAAATCCCGCTTCAACAAAAAGGCTAGTTCAGCTAACTTTGAAATTGTCTATCCTAATGGTGGCGTTCCATGACACTGTACTTACAGCTATCTCAATATGTATGGATAGATACAATTAGGCAATATCTGTGAAGAAGGATCTTTAAGGAGAAGCACACACACAAACAAAAAATAAACAGCTAGAATTGAATAATGAACAAAAAGTTTTGAAGCTTCCAAGCAAAGAGACTGGCTGATGGCTTATGGAAAGTAGAGTCTTGAATAAAGATGCCATTGGTGCAGCAGTCAGGATCTATTATTTAAAGACCTTATATAGCACTCATTGCACAAAGAAAGGTCTACTGAAGTTATATTGCTCAAGCCAATAGGAATTTTCTTGGGTAAATAGTGTCAAATAGGGCTCTGAGTCAGGAAACATCAGCACTACTGCTCCTTAATCCACTTCTAGTAAAAAAACACCACCAAGAAAAACTTTTCCTGTTACCTTTCCTCTTAGATTTTGTAAGTACTACAAGTAGTTTTACTGATACTCATAAATGTATTCCTCCAGCTAACATTCAAAACCACTAACCCATTTGATTTTAAGAAACCTTTATCCAGATGTCTTTGCAATATTCATTTATAGGTGCATATGCTAACACCAAGTTACTTGCACCGTGGCTGCAATCAGATTTTGAAAGGTCAGTATTTGTGCCCCACATGATTGCATGCACCAACAAACAGTTGAAATAAGGTCACATAGCTAAAAGAAATGATCTAAACTTCTAAAACCATTTTATCATCTGTTTGTGATTTGGTAGCTTTAAGAATTTAAAAAAACATCAAATCTGCTTTGTTTCATCTCTGAGCTTAAATTTCCCTGGGTATTAGTATCTGACCCTGCCAACACTTAAATGAAGATCATACTTCATTTTCATAAGGCAGCCCACAGAGAGGTAGTTTTATTTCCCTCTCACAATGCTATAGCTAATAAGCTCTTTCTGCTGAGAAGCTTTCTGGGCCAGACCCAAAGTTCACTGAAGTCTATGGAACTTTTCATCAAGCTTCCAATAATCACCTCCAAAGAGGATGATGCCTCAGAAATTAAGGAATCGCAACTGCTGATTGGTTTTTGATGAGGCTGTCAATAATTATTTTATTTAGAAAATAACTAATTATTCCTATAAACAATCATTAAAAATATACATGCGCAGTATAAACTGGAGATGCCCTGATTGTTGATCTAAACAGTGAACCTCCCAGAGGAGCACGTCAACAAGGCTGTCATTGAAATAGCCTACTCTTCTTCACCAGCCACAGATGCTGTGCTCTTATTAAAACTTGCATCCATTTTTAAAAATATATACCCACTACTAGAATTTTAAGTAGAAAACAGCTTTTTTCATTTGGATATCACAAAAACCATTACAGACAACCTTCTCGCTCTGAAAAAAAGGACTTTATGTATGTACTGTAACTCTTTTCTCTGTGGGTTTGAAATTACACACAGTAGTGCCAAAGGTAAGTCATTTCTAGAGGTTTATACATTTCTGAGTTTTTTTTTTTCTCCTTTTTCTCCCTCTTGTGAAATATTTTTGTGGCCCACAGCAATCACTTTAGACTTTTTAGACACGTCCGGATAGAGATAGATGACACAAGTAATCTACTTATCTTCCTTTTCCATCACCAATAAAAGTGACAGCCTGCCTAATTAGGACTAATAAAGCAGCAGCCAAGAGAGGGGCTCAGCAGTGATCTAAAGAGAAATGGCATTGACCCACAGATACAGGTGCCGCCTTGAGGCAGTACTGGTATTGCTTTATCTTCAACACATTACATCTAGCTCATACCATATTCAAATGCAAGTAGCATGTTTTTCTCCTCGATTCTTAGATCAAGAACAAAAAAAAAAACTCATCTAATCAAAAAAGGCACTGACAATTTTTCAGCCTCACATTAAAAGCAAAGAGTCATTCAGAACAGTGCACTCCATATTCTATTTTATAATATCACTTTAAGCTATTTCTTTGAATCACAGACATTTCTTTGTTAAGAAGGAAAATCAAAAATTCATCAGAAGAAGTTCTTGGGTTTTTTCCTTCCCCCCCCCCCTTTTTTTTTTTCTTTTCCTTTTTTCTCCCCTTCCCCTGAACAGGGCTATAGCATGGGTTTTTTTTGGGTGGAACCAACATTTGTAGAAGTTAGGGATCCTTAAGCAATTATTAGCGGTGAGAGTTTGACATGCTTGAGAGCTGTCAACAACTGACTTTATTAAATAAAGTAAAGGGAAATAAATGGTGCTCTCAGCAAAATTAATACTCAGCCCTTCAAATTAAAGATGTGTTTTTTAAACAAGTAAAAAAGTGAACTTTGCATGAAACAATGTTTTAAGAACATCTTTTTTTAAATTATCAGATTGTCAAATGGCATGAAAGCAAATCAAGTCTGCAGCTACACGTGATATTTCTACATTTGCTCAATATAAAAAAAAAATCCTGTTTTTTTTTTTGTCTGCAAGTATTCTTCATTTTTATTAACACAGATTGCCTATGGCTGTTTTTGTTCAAATAGTACTGGAATACTGCCACTTTCACTGCATTCATTGCCAGTGAAGGCTTTATGCCAGGGGAGTTGAACACAATATATGGGATTTATTTCAAATTACTAACCAAGCTTCTGTCTTTTCTGAATGAGGTACAAAGGCTACAGTTCCGTGGTCCAGAAAGGTTGTCAAATGTTTTGCATAAGAGCACCTGAAGTGCCTTACTCAAATGCCAACTTGAATAGCATTAGCACATAACACTAGTGATAATTGTCTCAACGCTATTTGGGTTTGCTGTTCAAAACGGATGAATAGTATTGTGAGTGAAGCAATCTCCTTTCATCAAAGAACTATTGCTTGCAAAATACACAGTACTAGTCTGTGGAACCAACTGTCACAAGATACCACCAAGACTAAGGCCACAGGAAGGACCAAGAAAGAGTTAAGGACAAGATATAAGAATATCCAAACTAACAAATTCTGTAAGCAAAACAAAACTCCTAGGTCAGAGCATTAAAAATCCGTGAAGAACACCCTCCTAATAATGGACCAACTGATACTCACTTTTGCTTACTAGAAGCATTCTTGCTCAAATCCAAAAGCCATTAAATTTAATCAAAAGATTCCAGTTTACCTCAATGGCTTTGAATCAGATCCTTTAAGAACACAGGATAAGATTGCTTTCAAAAATTAGAGGATAAAAAAAGCTGAGTGAGTACAGTGAAACTGTCTATTCTTTTCCCCCCATAAAAATGACATTACAAGGTACAAGGCACTCGATAAGAATACACTAGCAGGTGCCAAAGAGCAGTTCTACTTTGAACTAGTTAAATGCAACTTTTCAGAATAGTGCATGTCTTTCTAGTAACAGTTTAATTAATCACATAGTTATTCTCTAAATTTAAAACCTTATTTGGCATAAGACTAAACAAAATAATAATATTTATCTGTACAATCAAAACATGACAGAAACCCCCAAAATGGGAGATATGAATAAGAAATCTACAAAAAGCTACCTGGGCTATTAGCTGATACGCATATACCTGAATCCATAGTTCAGGAGTTGGAACACCAACAGGCACAAACTGCAACAGGACATATGGGTAAAATTGGGACCCGTTATTCTGATTTAACTGATTCTGATGAAACCCAGTGTTCAGCCTAAAATTGTTAATAGTCCACCTGTCAGTTATTAGTGTGATACCTTCACAACAGCTGCTATCTTCTCACCATTGAGAAGGTTTTCAAAAAGGTAGAGGTCTTTTAAGGTTTGCTGTTTCACTAAGATGTTGACAAAGAATGACCAGATTTTCAGAACTCAGAATTCATCAAAATGATAACTATCTTAGGGGCTGCAGAAGGGTAGAACTACTACTATTTTTAAATGTTTTCTTCCACAATTCTATTAAAAACAGAATTAAATTTCAGAAAATTTTAGCCAGCTTTAATAAGCCAAATGGTGTGCAAATTATGCTGAGCTGTAACATCTACAGATTTGTAATTGAAAATTAAAGCTAAATTAAGTGATGGTAGGCTTTGCAGACATTTTCTTTTACTAGATAAGAGTATACGCATAATAACAGAACCACCTACATTTACTGGGAAAATAGGTCTACTCCCCAAAATATATCAGCATCAACATGATGAATACAGCAAAAGCATCAAACCATGTTAATGACAAAGTTGTATTGCCCCATGGGTTAATAACAAGAAATTCTGAGTTACTCAATAGGTTGAGCTTGAAATTACTCTAGGTTTGGGTTTTTTTCTCCCCCCGCTGTCCTGTTAAGCTCAGCTACCAGAACCACTGAAGCTATTTTTAACATTAATACTATCAGCTCCACTGCAGTAAAAGCTTGCAGGCCTTAGACTCCAACCTCAAAATGACTGAGCTACCAACAGCATCTAGTCAGCCTGAGTAAAGGCCAAAGCATCTGCTTAAAGAAAGATCCCTGCCAAAACAAGAGCATCTTTTATTTTCCTGATTGTATATACCTCATCTTTTGTTTTCAGTGGCTACTGCTATCGCTGTTACTTATTTTAAAGCACTCATCTTGCATGGAAGCACTGGAAGGGATTAGGTGGAGCGGCTTGGTAGCATAAATCCAGATAAACTAAGAGAGAGAAAATAATCCCTCACCTTTAAATTCAAACTAATTCAAGAATAGATTACCACCTGTCATCCCACTGCACTTTCTCCACTGTCTTGCCTTCAGGGTCTGGGTAAAAGAGAAGTTAACCCACTTACTGGCACACAGGTAATGTCTCTGCATAATTACAGGGAACAGGAATTAGCTAGCTTATTATATTTATTGTTTCTGTCTTCTGGACATTCTTGAGGGAGTTATTCCTGCTCCTTTTAAGAGATAATGAGTTTGCTACTGAAGGGAGCCTGAACTTCTTCCATGAGGACGCAGAAATTGCCCACAGCAGGCAAGCACACAGTCTAGGATGGCATTTCCACAAAGTCTGCAGAGCGGATGAAGCTCCACCTACGGGTAAATGATCTCAAAGCATTCAGAAAGCAGAGCTTCTTTGGATGAGGGCAGCACCATTTTGGATTGCTTCCTCTGAGAGCTGTAACTTTGGGGTGTGGGATCACTGTCACGTATTTCATACTACACGTATGTCAGCTGTGCTTACTAGTGGTGCTGGCTTACACCAGAAACACCAAACCCTTTCCTATGGCCTCATTTGAACTGACAGCACACTATCAAGGGTTGCTGTGCTGAAAGCAGAGGATAGATTCCCCCTCTGTACCAGCCTTCAGACTGTGGCATTTGCTGGCTCAGCAGTGCTAACTCAGTCTGAATTGGTAGCAGAATGACATAAAGCCCTTAACCCTTAATGAAGTGAAATAATGTGATTTGCTGAAAATGCTTGGCCTTCTTTTTATTATTATTTTAAAAGAAGTAACAGATATAGGTCAGCTTATGAACAGAACAGATGAACAGCACTTCACTGCCTCACAATGGTCAAAGCTAAAGTGCTCTCTTGGGAAGCTTCTACCTATAAGTTCGCAACATGCAACATCCTATTTATTCCAGACCATGGTTTCACTTGTGCATTCACAATAGAAGGCTTGTCAGTAAATAAACTGATGGGCCAACAGGGCACAAAAGCCACCTACATTGTTTTAAGGTGTTCTAAGACTGGAAAGTTCTAGTTACCGCTAACAAGTACAATTTAAATGAATCAGCTTTCATTAGTAATTTCTTGTTGCAGCAATATTCTCTTGTGAATGAGGTCATAGTTCCAGAATAACTGAAATTCGCTGCCAGATCCTGCACGAAGACACTGGGAATTTTCTTGGTCCAGTTTTCAAAGGAAATACAAGACTTCTAATTTCACTGAAACCTTCACTGATGAGGCTATGGTCTCATGAAGACTTGGCCCAAAAGATAACTCTCAGCAAATTCAAAGACCATTTACCACACTAAGCTTGAAATTTTAAGTAGTTTATCCTTTGATACCTTCCAAGGACACATCACTAATTTTAAATGAAAATAAATCTCCAACTTCTCCACGAAGCTGTTGCTTTCTCATTCTTTAATCCAATGAATTACTGATGTAACAAGGAAAAATCTTGAAATTGAAGTCATCAACTGGTATAGGTAGGAAGAAAAAGAAAAACATTTTTCATCAACTCGATCCACTCACTGTACTTTTCATCTGGGTCTCAGATTCATACTCCTTGATATCTAGGCAGCAATTTCCTTTGACTTTGATTTCAGTAGGTCCTGGGTAAGAATCATAGGCCCTGCTCTTATAAAACCCTAAAAGTACGTGCTTATGGTTAAGCCGGTGACTAGTCTCACTGATAGCAAAGACTTGTTCATCTATAAAGTTAAGTGAATGTGCTTTGTTAGATTGGATTTCTTCCACACAACATCCATCAAAATATTTTAGACTGAATATCATTTATGAAGCACAACTGATAAAGTAAGAGATCTAGATGGAACTGATGAGTAAAGCCAAGTGATTTTCTGCATGTTCCTCTCTAAGCTACCTCTTTCCTAAGTCTTTGTCAACATCACCTCACTTCAAGTTGAGAAAATAGGTGAGAGACTGCCAAAGAACACTTTTTAAAGGGTAAGTGCTGTAGAAAGTATTCCAAAAACAGTGTCCTGCATTTTGTATCAAATGTATCAAAAGTATCAAAATGCTGCCTCATGCCCACAGAAATATGCATTCTCCAAACACCTTGTGCACTTATTTATACCTTATGGCCTTGTACCTCAGAGTTCAAGGACAGGAGTACAAGCAGATGCAAGGCTACAAGTTTATGAATCCACCTCGTGCCAACTTTTTCTCTTTTTCTGGTAACGGATTGGGCAAGTCTACTGTAGAGCCAGATATTCATAACAATGCCCTAAGGGTTAAATAATGGTGGGGGGCAGGGGCAGGGGGAGTTACGTCAACCTGCATGGTTCCATATGGCCTTAGTGACCAGTATGGAGTTATCACCACAGCTCATGATTACACAGAGAAAAAAATTCCCCCAGTGCTCCGTAAGTAAATAGAAAATGCTAACCTTAGCATATTCAAAGGAGCGTTTTAGCATGCAGTCATTAAGTTATCTCTTGGTTATTTATTTCTTCTTCTTGTTATTAGCTGTGTGAAGAATATTATTCTAATTATGTCAGCCCAATCAGCAGTATTGCATGTCCAGGCTCATTTCCATTAGTTTGAGCTTTGTCTTTCACACTGTGATACTAATTCAATGAGACATCAAACATTTAAATCGACCCAGGATGCCGAGGTCAGGCAGTTTTGCCCTTCCACTCTATTAGCACTCGAGTGTAATTGTGTTTGTCACTCCTCGCATGACTAATAGTATCAGGGTGACTATCAGAGCACAAATGAGCAATGCTCTAATATATTATTTTGTTCTATAATATCAATATGTGTTTATTCAGTGGTTGTGCTAGCCAAGTTGAAATGGTCACTTTAATATAGTAACCATAAACTGTTCACTTAAACAGGGGCGCTCACTCATACAATTATTTTACAGCAACAGAATTTTTACTTTATAGCAATAGAATTTTGCCTATGTGAGAAAAATGAAAAAAGTCACTGTAAAAATAAGCTTTCAGAGATTCAGCCTTAAAACCTAAATTTGGTCTAAAAGAATCAGTAAAATTATATCTAGTTCCTATACAGAGCATGCGTAACAGTTTTCAGTATATAAATATAAATGTATTATTAACTATATATAACTAGAGAGCGCATAAACCACTGAAGGAATTTAAAAGCAGTTTGCATCTTTACAAACAACTGCTAGAAAGTTTAAAGCACCAGGCCTTGAACTGGAATATTTAGACGCCCAGAGAAAGAAAACCAAGGAACATCCTTCACATCAGTGCAATGAGGCAATCCGCTATAGAATTTCAGCATATGGCCGACTTGAAAATTGCAGGTAATCCCCAGCTGATACTGTTCATGCCTAAATACTTTTCTGAACAGAAGGCTTGAACTAAGACATGACTAAATAGCTCAATACCTATGTAAAAAGGGTAAAAGAAAGGAGCAAAAAAAACACATTTAAAAAATTTATTATGAATTCAGCACTTATGAGAATTACCAAATCTGATAATTTTAGAAAAACTGAAATTCTCTCTCGCCACAGAGCAATACAAGCCTCTAAGTATTTTAAATGCTGCATCATTTTTGCACTTTAATTTTCTGGTGCTGAGGAAAGAACATGAGATGCCTTTTTTGCGCCAGTTTAAAAAAAAAAAAAAGCCAACAGTCAAAAGTGTTATATCTCATCAGCATTACATAATTAGCCATTGCAGGACAGGGACAAGGAGGCTGCAATTTTTTTTTACTGAATAAATACAACTTCCTTCTCAATAGCATACAACAGCTCTCAACGTTTTTGTGGGCTACATAAACTTTACAGAAAATTGTCCAAACTTTTTCATCTTAAAATACAGCCACTAAAAAAACCATAAAACAAAAAGCAAAAAAAAAAAACCCTCAACTTTGAGACCATCTGGCAAAATTGTGCCTCAGGGTCCAAAATTGGTTCTTTCAGTTGATTAGAGATAACATGCTAAAAGCTCTCAAATTTGAACTCAGATTCTGAACTTTAACAGACATTAAAGGCTTCGGAATCAAGATGTTTGCCTTCTCCAGCAAAGTACACTGTGTTTATATGTGCAGTCTTCTGCTTCACACAAACAGTGAAGTTAAGGTTCTTCAAATGAAAATGTATTCCAGATCATGTTGGGAGGTTCATCATTTTAACAGCAAGTTAATTATTCTGTCATTATAATTTGACTAACTTCTAAGTTTCAGATTGAAACTAACACACTTGGTAAAATTTACTTCAGCATGACAAGTTAGAACAAACAAAGAAAAAAACAATTGGGCTGAGCGGGTTGGTTTTCTTCTCAATGGCTTTTGTACCTCTTACTTTTCTTCAGCAGGTGAAAAGAAACACTACAAGATCATCTGACTGAGGAGGACTAGAGCAGAGAGATTTAGAAATGGTTTCAAGCTATAGGAGCTACACCTGAACTCAACTTCTAGATGTTTGATTATCATGGAGCATTAGCAAACCGTTCCCTCTTTAAATTCTCAACTTGTAATGAATCTGCAGCAGACCAAGCTTGGCGTCACGCCCAGTCTAACCTACATATTTTCTCCAAATCATAAGCTTCCTAAACTAATGCTTGCCTGTGCAAAGATACTGAAAAGAGAATAAATCTCTAGCCTTAGCAGGCTGTACGTTAATTGAAAAATCAGTCTTGATAAATACAGATCAAAGAAATGAGTATATTTTAGCAGTTTTTATTTTGACTTTGCCTTATCTGAACATCCTCTCAAGAGGATGAACACATTTAATTTCCGACCACCTCATACTTTCTGTTTGTTTCTGTTTCTAAGGGAACTGAAAAGTGGATTTGTTAACTTCATTAACTTCCCTAATTTGAGCAGGTGCATCACTGTTCACTTACATCACAGACAAAAACTATATTTTTACTTAATCTTCACGAGTTGCTCATATAAACAAACAAAAAACATTTGTAGGATGCATTATAGATGGGAGAAACAGTTTCTGGCTTCCAGAAAAGTAGAAGCCCAAAAGTACTGTCTGCTCTGTCACTGATTTACAGCATAGTCTTGGCTGAATCACTGAAAAGTATCTGCATATCTCACTGACATCTGTGCGTGCTGAAGATGTGCTATAAAGCACTAAGTGGAACTCAAGAGGTGTATTTGTCTAAAGTATGTTGACGCTTCTGTTACACGGATGCGGTATGTTCCATTCTGCACTATTCCCCATAAGGATATTCTATACTTCTAGTGAGCAAAATTAGCTTTCTTGGACTTGAGTTTAACTTTAAACATTTTTTTTTTATCCTTGTCTATGACAAGCAGTATTTACATATGGTAGAGTTAGTGCATGCTTTTCTACAAAAATTTTTTACTTTGATAAAAAACAATGAAAGTATGGGTGTCAGGAAAAAAAAGTGTTTTCTGTCTATTTATTTATTAAAAAGTGTATTCTGTCTGTATAATTTCTCTAATTATATATTTATACACAGATACACGTGAAGAGTAAACGTACTATTTTGCAGTCTTTGTTTGCCTACCCATTCATGGTAATTAAGCCCATGTGTATTAAATTTATTCCCACAGGATCAACCCTCTCTTTTGAGAAATCCAGCGATTAAACATATACTCTGCTCCTAAGACCCTACGCGACACAAAACTGATGTCATTTAGTTGCAAGACTTTGTTTTCTATTAGAAACACATGGCTGTTTAAAACAATTGAACGACCACGTCCTTTTCCCTTTCACTCATGTGCTGAATGCTCCCAGAGTTCAGCTTCCTCAGGGAAGAGCATTATCCTTCATTCAGCAATGTAACTCCTCTGTGGCAGCATATGGACAACCAATGGTTTACGTAACATTTAGCTCTCTTGACTGGTTTGAGGAAGTTACGTGGGCATTGTGAGGGTTATGCAGGCATCCCTAACTTCACCCAGGGGAGGCTGAGAAGTAATTATCACATATGTAATAAAACTGTAGTGCAAAAGAAAGCACTGTGATTGGAAAGGCCTTACCTCATCAGACAGTTTCCTCTATAGCTTCTATGTCACAGATAGCAGGGAGTAAAGGGAGCCTTGGAAGTTCCTGCCAAGGGAGCACAACGGAAGATTCATGTCAGAACTTCCTACTCATACACCAGATTGCAAGTTCTCAGACCTTTGTCTCAGTTCTTCCCCCCCCCCCCCCCCCCCCCGCCCAAAAAAACCCAGAAAGATGATATATGCCTTGTCTTCTGTGTAAGCTAAGCAGCAGTTAGTGGACACTGAAAGGAAGTCTATAACTAGTCGCTCTCCAGACCATTTTGGGATTAACTGACATCCACAGAAATGCTGATATGAGACAAGGTCCTCCCCTACTGCAATAATTGGGTGAAAGCACTCATCTGGTGGTCCAGCATTTTCTACTGATGTCTATTTTGTACAGGTCCTTTACCACTGCTGTTTCAAAACATCTTCCTTTCTGCACTAAAAAGGCTAGTGCTTGCCACATGTAGCAAGTAGTCTCTCTACAATCTCTCTAACCAACCTGGGCACACAAACACCACCTGCAGAAAAGGTTCCTTGCAACACCCATAGGTTGTGCTGCAGTTCCAGATAATCAGCAGCAGACAGAGCTGCACTCCGCACTCAAAGCCACCTCTGCATTTAGAATACTTCATATCCTACTTCCCTTTTACATTTCGACCTCTTCTATCAGCTTCTACTTCCAAAGCTCAAAATTCATTTTGTAAAGCATGAAGAGCAAGTAAAGAAGAGCACACAATGCAGCTACTATGATTTGCAAAATCAGGGACTTTCTGCTGATTTCAGTTTAAGTTTCTGTAACGTTGGTTACTAATTCTTTATGTTTCTGCAATAAAAGATGATTAGCTCAAACTGCCGTTTGACTTACAGGTCAATTAGAGCACTTGGATTCCAAGTCAACCGTGCTTGGACAAACAAGTGTATTCTGCAAAAGAGTTGTGTGAGTATTCCATGTTTGGAGATAAAGGCTTTTCAAGAAAACCCAGTATCATTCTAAACAGAAAGAAACAAGACTCTGCATAGCAAATTGAATGCTGCTTCATACTAAAACAACATAGCCCAGTGAGATCAAGCTCATGGGCTAGTGCTTCCGCTAACAACATGGATACTCCGAACAACAAATACAAGTACTAGGAGCGCTACGGTAAAACTCTTTACTTCCACCAAGCTAAATGAGGAAATGTTTACTCCATTACAGGTAACCGAAACTTAAATTGAAATAAAGACTTCAGTCCCACTGAAAATCATATACTTTATAAAGACTACAAGGTTGCAACTTAAAGTAACAAATCCTGTATATTCTTCCTACTGATCTGTAAAACAGACTGTGTTTGAAAGTTCCCGTAGCCTACCAATTTACACTGTTTACACTATTTTGCTAGCCAAAGAACGAAAATATAGCCTCATGCATTCATCGGGTAAGGCCTTTTCCTTCCAAGGACAGAACAAATAAGGTTCCAGTAAAACTACTCCCTACTTTTATTGGGGAGGAAAAGGGTCCACATTGTCCTTTTTATACTTTCTCTCAATTCCACACATGGTCAAGGCACGTTAATCCATTACAGCTTATTTGTGATAAAGTAAGAAATTTGCAATTCTGTTGACTTAATAGCCCATAATACTAGAGTAATGCTGCTATACTCGTAGCTGTCCAAGACCAAATAGCATGCCACTGTCTCTACATCCCACGAATAACTCACAGGGAGTTGGGAGAAGAACAGATGATACATAACCCACTCCCAAATTCCACACATTTTAGAAGAGCACATATTTTAGATTTGGGGTGGGATTACAGTTAATTTGAAAGATAAACATAGGTAAATGGCAGAGGAAAGCCAAGGTAATGCAGACAAATTGTGGGTTTTTAAATAAATTGTTTAAAAAAAAAAAAAAACCAAACAAACCACATACACAGGAATTTAAAAGGGATTAGTTTCAAATTATTTCCTCAGTACAGCGTGCTGAAAAAATGCCCATGTTTCAAATCCTAAACTAATACTTTTCTGGTTGGTTTCCAATGCAGATCATAATTTGTCAATAAAAAAATGCTAGCTAGGACAGATTTGCAACTCAATAAGCATACATTTATAGATACACCCCGAGATAGGATTGATTTACTTGCTTGAAGTGAAACATACAGGTGTGACACTTCAAAAGGGTTTGCCTTTATTTGCCAGACAAAATGACAAACACATCACGTTTGCAGAAGTGGTCCTGATTCTACTTTATGTGAGATATGTTGTCCCTTTGTTTGCTGCTGACAAGCGTAAAGAGCCACTTTCACTGCAGATAATAATGGTTAATTTATCACACAGAGCAGTGGCTGACCTCTGTGCGTCCCTGGCCTTCCATCACCTTCACACCTGCTCAAGCTAATTGTTAGAGCCAAGTGTAAATGAAAATCAACTGGGCTAATAATGAATGGAGGCCATTACTCGCAGCAGCACGTTGCTTTACAAAGGTTTATCAAGCTACATTATAACTAGTCCTTAGTCACAGAGCCCTGTTTTATAAATGAGGAGGATCAGGCAAACGCTCCAAGTCAGGAAAGAAAACAAGACAGTAAGGCAAAATCCCTACATTCGGCACTGTTTTTGTAGAACCTTAGTACAGGAAATAACACACAGACATTAGAAAATGCAAACTCAAACCCTAGTTCATAACGCAACAATAATATAACAATTCTGGAACAGGGAAAAGAATAAAGGTACTCCTTTACCCACTGCACATGATGCTAGCCTGCTAAGGTTCATAGGAGCAAGTATACTAATTAATGAACAGGCAAATATGTGAAAATCCAACTCACAAGTCCTACAGAAATCATAGCAGAGACTTTCACTGTAAACAGCACGAGTCAGCCTAGCACTTTACAAGCTACGATTTCAAGTAACCTTGTCTGGCACAGTACTCTTGATCTGACTATCTCAAAACAGAACCTAAAACTGCAAAATGACTTGCTACCTTTTAGCAAATCCAGCCTCCCACATTTCCATCCATTTATCTTGCTACAATAGGAGAAGATAATTACCAAAGTATCCAATTGCTTGGTCTCAGAAATCAAAATAAATACATTAAAAATCAGAGAGGAGGTTGCATACTACTTCTACACTGAGAAATATTTATGCAAGAGCTACTAGAATCTCTTTAGTGAGGTCCTACTTCTGTAGGTGTTTGCTCACACAAGGAGAATTGCCAGGACATTGGTGGACTTATTTCTTTCCTTCTTCTCCACCAAGAGAAGAGAGAAAATAGCTATATTCAAGGTCATTCAATAGATTAACAAATACAACACTACTTCCAATTTTTCACCCGTGTTCAGATTGCTTTTCAAGCAAAAAACTCTGAAGCTACAGAAAGCAAACATTGCATAACAAGCTTTAAATACATCTCAACTGGGTACTTCAACAATTTACTGGAAGAAAAAAAAAATGTATGCTTATTTTTGTAAGACTTGCATTATTCCTCCACACCCAACACCACAATTTTCATTTTCACCCACTGCATTAGAAAGAAATGAAAATCACCTATTCAAATTGACCATAACCTGGTAAAATAATTATATATATCTAAATGCACAAGTTTTATTAAGGGCAAACTCGTATTACTTCTTCCTGTAGTATTATTAAAGTAATCAATTCAAAAGCACTTTACAATAAAAAGTTAATAAGGAGAACTAAAACATGCATAATACCTTCTACCATGCACATTGCATTAAGAATTTACTAGATGCCTTCAAACCAGTCTTAAAAAAAAGTTTGTTCCTTCCTTGCACGGATCTGCAGACAGAATCAAACATCAATAAAAACAAATAATAGAGCAGTGAAGAGTTACTGAACATCTGATTGATTGCTGCACGGCAAAGGCTACAGAAAAACAGAAACAAAGAATTTGAAAGTGTGGTATTTGAACTGGGGACAGCATTTCAAAAACCAGCAAGGTCAGTAATACTGTTGAAATTCCATGCACACCATTATGGGACAAATCTGTCTGTATTTATACATGTTTTACAAGTTCACCGTTATCCAGATTCTCCAGATTTATTTAGCAAATTTGCTTGACTTGCAATTTTGTTCCCTACTATGAATGTTTGGAGTGCAATACTTCAGCAGAACTGTACCCCTTTACACTGGAACATATGTGTGCGTGTGTGTGTATTCAAGAAGTGGTGACCTATCTTCAGATCTATCTTTTCAGTTACAGACTAAAGAAATTTAGGCACATGAACCACTGCTGGTTCGCAGTGAAGATCCTATGCCATTTCATATTCCTTTGGGATGAGAGGGATACACAGAGCCATCTTACCTGTTCTCTGTGTCACAGAAAGAGGTAATTATCTGTTATAGTACTCTAATAAGTGATATCGGATTATCATCCGGTCTACTGTAAACATTCTCCAGCAATTGCTCTTTTCCCGCCTACTTAGATACCTCATTCCTTTCCCATGTTACCACTGTAAGATAAGCTCTCACTGTAACCTCTAATATACACTTTCTATAGCAGAGCTTAAGCCCAGTGTTCTTTGTTCAGTATTAGCTGCCTATTGAAAAGAAATTGCTATAGAAGGGCTGCAAAGCATGTAAAGCAAACTCACTATGTGCAAGCAAGGGACACACACAAGGCCATTCCCATCCATTTGAAATATGTAGCTCCCTAAATATTTTTCAGAGCGAGAATAGACCCATATAAAGAGAATTTAAGCCTTCTGATAATAGATTTGATTCTCTTGATTACCTTTGTGTGGCTATTTAGAGGTAAATCCATGGACCCCAGTGAGCCTATAAACCACATGTTGCAAACTCTGGACTTCAGTTCATCACCATTTTCTCTGTAGTAGTCAAACTGAGGTCTATTCGGGAAGGAGGCAGTGTACCTGCTCCCCTCAAGATGCACACGTTACTATCTGGAAGGGTGTTCTGATAAACAAAGAGCCTGAGGCCATCTCATTGTCCCTATCTCCACTTACCTCCTCCTCAGCTCAATCAAAAATCACAATCTCTTCTCAGTATTCTCTGTCACCTCTGCCCATGCTCTAGCAGCAATGCTGAGCACTGAAGCAAATTCTCAGTTCATCTATGGAAGTAATTTTTCAGATATTTTTCCAGGATGACACACAGGCAGAGGACCTGCGAGTACTGTGGAAAAACACTTCTGTACAAGCACTCAGGGCACTGCAGGTGTTACAGCAAGCACTCTAGCTATCAATGACTTAAGAAAGAAAAAGACAGGTGCCAGCACTAAGGAATCTGATAAAGCAACTACTACGCTCATATTAACTAACATTTTATATTATATTCCAAAAGCAAGATAATTCTGAATATATAATCTGATTGTATTCATAACTTCCCTATTAAAATTTCTAAGTATTTTATGATCGGAAAATTTATACCACACATCCCAGTAAGCTGTGCTAAACCTTTGGAGAGCTAGGCATACCACTAAATAGAATTTCTTTCCTTTCACTAATGGACAGAACAGTAGAGAGCTTGATTGTGACAGCAAAAATAAGTTTTAGTTGCCTAAAAGAGGAAAAGCAATCAAAAAAATCCAAGCTTGAGCAGCTATTTCCCTATATAATTAAATTATAAAATAAAGCTTAAAACAAAATCTAATTAAAGTGTTGCATACTTGTATAATAATATATAATAGTGTGGTATACTTGTGTAAGGTCATTGTTAGTGAAAAATGAACAGTTGCAAGAGGGAAATAAAATGATCATTCTGATCACACATTTCCTGGAGAGATCTGTTCATTAATGATTGGGATATTCAGTAAAGCCAAGTCAAGGAAAGCAGCAAAAAGTAGTCAATGCAATCAGGAAACTCTATGTATCTATTAGACATATAGCATTAAGAAAATTTGCAAGCACCAACATTAACTAGCATTCCCAGCCTTTACAGTTTGTACAATGAACTCAGCCTTCCATAGACAGAGTAACTATGCTAATAAAAGAAAAACTTTCAAAAAAAAAAAAAGTCAAATCTAAGAGACCTGTCAATGCCAGTGTCATCAGTGGAGTGAAAACTAGTAAAGAGCAGATATCAAAGGCTGTCTTTTTCTTCCCCTCCACGCTCTGTTCTGTTTGAGCCCATGGTGGTCACAGCTCCTTTAACAATATTTATAATGAAGGAACAACGTTGGAGATGTCAACCCTGATTATTCATAAAGGCTCCTCCTGCCCAGCTCTCCCCTTAGGCTAACTGTAAAAGTACCTGATTCCCAATTCTCAAACACAAAAGCGCACAGAGCTTGAAAGCGTAGCTGACTAATAAAGTTTGCATATCCCTAAGAACAAGAGCACACAATGAAGAAGAAAAGGAATGGCAAGATTAAACAAAAACAGTAAGCTTGGATGGGAAATAATAAAAATTTAAAGAGGCAAGAAGAACCTAGATGCCTCCCCCATTCCTGTTCATTTACATTTCAGTATGTCCTAAGAAGCACCCATTTTATCTCCTGACTGCTGTATCAAGGTGTAATATACACCAGAAAACTTAAATCAGATTTTGGAGCTGGAATGATAGGAGGTCATGAGCAATATAACTCCTAGTTCATTGAACTTCAACTCAGGAGGAATCTAGAACAAGGGATAAGATGGACGCAGCAAACATTTCTGGTTTACAGTTTCACTTTGAAGCCTTTACTGGTATTTAAAATACATAAATATGGGAAATGCCTTAAAAAAAAAAAAAAAAAAAGGGAAATTGGGCTTTTGGGCTTGGGATTGGACCCTGGCTACTGCAGAGATTCCATGCATCTCTGAGTACTTGACAAACAATACGAGCTTGGGGCTAGACTATCATAGATGTTTATTAATCACACAGGGGAGTGAAAGAGAACAAGGCCTTCTTTGTCCCTCTGCTCTGCCTTGCTTACATTATGACTGCCTGCTGGAAAGGCAGGGCCACCTGCCCAGTACAAGCAAGTGAGTGGGAAGGAAACAACAGGAAAGATGCCCTGCCCCTGCTAGTTGAAGCAGCTAACTAGCTGCAGAAAGATAAGCCATCTCAGAGTTTCTCTGTTTTGGTCCTTTCTTGAGACTGACTAATGCTACAGTCTCACTTTCCATTTTGAGAGGCCTGTCTAGTCAACAGAGATAAAGGAATCATATAAGCTATTACCTCCTGGGAAGAAACATAGAGCTGTTTGACTGCACATAGCAAGTTGTTTAAGATAGGAAGCAATAATGACAAATACTGCAGCTCACTGAAGCGAAATTCAGAATCAGCCAGTCTGGAGTTTGATCAAGAAAGTGGGATGAACTTTCTAAATCTGGAGGAACTCCCATCTCTAAGGTTTCCTAACTTACATTTATTTCCATGACAGAACAGTTCCAGGGCTCAGAAGTCGTGAGCTCTCAACATGCACGTCAGAACTGCTGACACCCTCGCCTGGGTAGCGGGGCCATAAGTTATCAACATCTGGGTCCATCTGTCACTTGCAAAAGAATCCAGTGAACTACACTTCTACAATCTCTTCGTCTGCAACTGCTAACTAAGAAAAAAATGTATCTGCAAAGAATGAGGAGCAACATTTTTTTTTTCCATTTTCAATAAAAACAGACTTTGCTTTGCCTCACTTTCATTAGCTAGAATAGTCATGGATGTTGGGAACAAACTATTTTTATATTAGCAGGATAGCATTTTCAAGAGGCCTTCAAAACTAATATCTAAAACGTCAACAAAATGGAAACAATGAAATAAAAGTATTTCAGAAACTATACTGAACGATAACTGAGAAAAAACTTCTTCACTGTGAGGGTGACAGAGCATTGGAACAGGTTGCCCAGAGAGGTGGGGGAGTCTCCTTCGCTGGAGATATTCAAAACCCGTCTGGATGTGATCCTGGGCAATATGCTCTAGGTGACCCTGCTTGAGCAGGGAGGTTGGACTAGATGATCTCCAGAGGTCCCTTCCAACCTAAACGATTCTGTGATTCTGTGATTTTAAAGCACTGTACCTTGCCACACTGAGATAGAGTGGCAAATACACTGCTCTAAGAGTGGTGTTTTTTTTTTTTTCCTGCACAAGACAACCTTTTAAACAGCAGTGACACAAAACCAGTGTAGCTACTTCAGTAACCACAGTCACATATAAAAGGGGGTAGGGTACAACTGATCCACATATATGCTTCAGTGCATCAAGAGCTAGCTACCCACTTAGTAAAGACAGTCTGTATTTGGAGACAATCTAGGGTAACCGATCTATAACACAGACATGCTATCCCAAGGGGTGTGGCAGAATATACAAATCACCACCAACCAGTTTACACGTTGCTGAGAAAAGTGACTTAGCTTTATAAACTAATAAAATAGACAGCTGTGACAATGTAGGCTGAGTTAAAGCTTGCAGCAGCCACGTAGACTCTCTATATAATTCTAGACAGACAAGACAAGAACTTTTTTTACAATAAATTCACTGTGTCCGTTACAATCTCTGGAGACCAGACTGGAATAGTCTTTTTCTATTGGGGCAAAACCGGCTATGATATCTTCTTAATGCAACTGCTGTCACTTCTTATTGTGAAAATTTCCTCTATGCTATGAAAGGAAAGAGGCCAGGCCTATCACATCAGATTTTGTCAACACCACATGTACCCTTACACGTCTTTTGTCGGAAGGAGAAAAGACAGCTAAAATTTCAGACCACCTTAGTCTAGTCGTAAGTTTTTTGTGACCTTTGTAGCTCAGGTTATCCCACTTCAGATAACAGGCAAGTCATAATGCTGTCTTTGTGACAGAGCAGTTTTGTCTTTACATCACAGCTGGGCTGCTTCTATTTATTGTAAATCACACAAAAAGGAGAACCATGCTGCTGTGGGTGGTTTACCAGCATATCCTGGACACACAGGTCAGCCTTGCAGAAAGGCCAAAGAGAGCCTTCCTTTGAAATCTGTCTCATTTAATTCACTGTTTAAAATTACATCAGAAAAATTTGGTTTAATCTCCAACATATCTGCAAGCTTTGTGCCTTAGAAACATTATTAACAGCTGCTAATTTCAGCCCTTCAAATTCTCCCTGTTGATTCCACCTACATATGGCGGAAGATGAAGACTAACAACTCATTTTCAATCAAATATTTTCTATCACAACAGTGCTAACCTAACCTAAATAAGAAGTGACTGCAGAAATAACTTAAGCATTGAAAAGTCCCTAGATCTTAGAAACTAGTGAAACATCTCATTTGTACATCTTTCAAACGAAAACATTCCTGTTTGGGGATTAAAATGAACAAAATCCCCAGTTGCAGTTTCTTTTCAACAGTCTTCCTTGAATTACAAGGATCAGATACCTCCAATTCCTGCAGAAGGTACGGACCTTTGTCTAGCTTGCTAATCGGCTGCATTATTAACCCAGCAAGCATATACTTCCACTGTCACCGTCCTCCAGAAGAGTTACGACTGCTCAGTTTTATCCAGACAGCTTTGTCATTTAGCAAGATAACAGGACATTTTCATTTCTACTGCCATTCCAGAGACCTACATGTATTTCTACCAGGGATTCATATCTCCCATCTCAGGCAAGAAGGCAGTGCACGGAGTGGCAAGGGAGATGAGGAACAAACAATACCTGACTCAGATCACTAGCCAGGAAGGCATGGCCTTTTTACTGATCAGTATGAGTTCAAAAACAATTGGCCTTCTGGACTATGCCACAGTACATCAAAGGAAGTTGAGCGTGAGGAAAGAAGCCCAGTAAACTCATCATTGTTTACTCATTCACTGCCAGACTGCTAGGGACCCCTCGCTCTAAGGTTGCTTTTGCCTGGAAGGATCCACAAGCTCAACTTCTGTTTATCAAACAGACTTAAAATCTCTTGCCCTCTTACAACTTTCCACTCCCCCTATCAGGTGACTCCTCAATAAAGCACCACCCAGTGAATGCAGGAACTGCCTTTCTTGAGTAGGAGTCAGATGATTTTCCAGGTGGTTTGTACTTGAATAGGCAGCCTATTTAACAACCTTTCAGGGTTAAATTTGCATCTACCCAGCTGCTTTTGCAGAATCACAGAATAGTTGAGTTTGCAAGAGCCCTTTAGAGATCATCTAGTCCAACTCCCCCAACTCAAGCACGGTCACCTAGAGCAGGTTGCCCAAGACCCTGTCCAAACAGCTTTTAAACATCTCCAAGGACGGCAACTCCACAACCTCTCTGCTTTGTCTCCATTCCCTCTGAAGCTCAAAGGTAAAAAGTATAATGCTTATGCCCTCAATAACAGTTTGCAGCTCAGTAAAGACATATACAGAAAGTTCAGGCATGAAGATTTTATTGCATCTTCAGTCTGTCATTTCACAAAGTTCAGGAGCTTGTGAACCAAACTCATCTGCAACTTATGGGCTCATTCAGTATATTTGACAATGCATCTAGTAAGAATACAAGAGTAAGATAAGCTCAGTCTCTCTCTTTGGTATATCTTCCCTGTAAAGACAAGTTGCCTTACAAGAAATTGGGAGGGAGTGAAAATCATGCAAGAAAAAAAATAAAAATTCTACACAAAGCCTTTAACTTCTCTGCTTATAAGCTCCTTGTTCCAGCTGTCAGGAATTATTGCCTGTCTTCATATACCTGTCTTTAACCATCACAACAAAGCAGACACTTTCTTGCAAGAGCACTCACTATTACAAGCTTCAACTCCCAATCTGCCCAGACAGGAGTGCTTCTTTGCAGCTGACTACCTAGATCATTTAATCAAACCCCTCACTGGTAGCTCAGGAGAGAGCAACAGACAGAGTATGTGTCATAGTGGGGAAACAAAGTAGCTTTTTTAAAAATCAGGAATTTCACTGCTGGGTAAACGTAGCTTCATAGCATCTGCAGCAAAGCATGCAGACATATGTGACTGGAGGAGTCAGCTCTCCATTTTCTAAACCAGACATTCAATTTAGATTTAATAAGACACTAATTGCACATTAAGTATTCATTGATTACCTAAAATATATTTATTAAGAAATAACAGCTATGTCACACATCTCTGTTAGATATTCACATATCTATTACAAAGCTGTTAAGCAGCAATAAATGTTTATCTAGAAAATTAGCATTCAACTAACATAAAATACACATCCTATTAAATCTAAGTGAAATATATGCTGAAGACAATTAGAGCTCCTGTCTGCCTGCCTCAATTTTTCTGAGCAATGCTGTTTTCCCTGTATCTGAAGTCACAGCACCAAACCTTTGAATAGCAGTTTTTTCTATTGCCTTTCAAAAAATCTTTCTTAGAGCCTCATTTGGTTGGTGACAGCACATCAGCCTTCATAGCTCTGGTACAGACAGGCTCCCAGGCAACTTGCTTCCACAGGCAGCAGGGCTGTGTTCCAGTTGCTATTCTTGAGATTGTTTGATTTTACCTAGTGCAAGGCCTGCCTAACATAAAAAGCATAAGTAGTCTTTGGGACAGAAATTTCCACCCCTTCTCCCAAGGAAGGGGCCGAAACAGAGTCCTGCCTTGTGGGCAGCATGCAGGCCTTAAATTCTGAAGGTGACAAAGGCAAGTGAAAAAGTAGTTGTAGAGTTGATAGCAGCTGAGCGAAGGCTCTCAGAATGCTAACTTTGGATGGAAAAGGAATTTGTGCATTACATCCTTATTTAAGCATCTCGACTCATGAAGAACACACATGCCTAGGCTGGGTACAAACCAATGAGAAAAACATAAAGGGAGGGGATACTCAATGACGTGAAGAAAGTCTCAAAATCTTTAGGGATGAATTTTACAGAAATAAAAATAATACTCCAGCCATGTCCAGCCTGGACCAAAGACAATAGGCTTCTGACCACAACAGAAACCAAGAGTTGGCAGGAGTCTGGAGGAGGACACAGAGACAAGCGCCAAAAATGAAGAGACTGAAAATGGAATGGAAAGACCCAGTGAAAGGCGTTCTACGCAAACAGGAAATGCCAAACTAATACACTTAAAAAATGGAGATCTCGCTCTCGATATTTTCTTTAGGCACATAGAATTGCTTTTTAGATACAAAAGAGTTACTGAAATGAAGTGAGGTACATTCTATCCAGTGGGCACTCCCTGAAATCACATCTGAAGTGCTTATATAGGGCAGCATAATGAAACATCTATTTCTGCTGCTCCCAATTTATCAATTTTCTGGGTAAGTCCAAAACTCCTACAGACTCACTGGCCTCCTGCTGCAGCAATTAATTCACTTTTCCTGCTAAGCTACTAATTAATTTTAAAAAGCCCTTGTTGTTCCGTAATACATATACATCATTAACATCAGAGAAATCTTTTACTGCATTATTGTTTATTAAAACACAAACTCAGAAAAAGGAAATTGGAAAGAGTGAAGGTTATAAAGCAAGAGAAAAAAAAAAGAGAGAGATGTGTCTGGAACATAGGCATACTCAGTCATGGAAATTCTGTTTGAAGCCTCACTGTCTGTTTTATTATGGATTCCATAGGCAGCTTCTAATTTAGTGCAGCTGTTAACACTCCTGCTACATCAAAAATTCTCTCTGCTGAACTTTTGTAGAGGTTTTTGTGTTACACCAGTACCAGTTCCATTTTCACAGTTTCCTAATTATGGTATTGCCGTTCTCATTTGTACTGTAAACCTGATCAGATAAAAAAAATAGTTGTCATTTATAAGTTTTTGTAGTACTGTTTTTTTTAGCTGCTGCATTTACCCAGTGTGACGTAAAAGAGGTGGAATAGCTGGTCAGTAACCAGCTCTGCAAATTGTTTCTAGGCGTATTGCTGTGAAATGTTGTATATTATAGCACCTTCTGAGACAAACCACTGTGTAAAAGCTTTGATCTTCAATTGCCATTCAAAGTGTTTATAGTAATTTCTTTCAACTACATACTTTAAGAAAACTAAGATAAACAAGTACCTCAATTACCAACTAATGAACGGTAAAAACCTACAAGAAGAATTAATGCACTAAATGAACATTTAAAGATTTTAATAGCAAACTAACTCCAAGTAATTAGAAAAGGCTTATTGATTAAACATCTCTGATAAAAAGATAGACTTGTTTTTCTTGTTTATGTTTACAAGAGACTTTCTTCCAACTACATCCGCAGTAGTGTCTCCCCTTTCTTTAACATACCTAGTTCATTGTAGGCAAGATAATTCATGCCCTTTTTCAGGGCCTCTCTGAAGCATTTGCTCTACAAAGTGACATATTGCGACAAATCCAGTGATAGTAGGGGAAAACGTGGGGAATTTGATAGAAATATTTTACTCCTCGTTTTCAATAACGAGAATAAAACAGTAAGAGACACCTATCAAAAACTGTACCAAGCAATTTATTTGGGTTGAATCACAAGCAGTGCTTTCTTTCCCTGTTCCCCTTGCTCTTACTTTTGCTTAGAGCAGTCTTCTATTTTGTTTCTTCATTTTGCTTTATATTGTCAACCAAGAACAGAGTTCCTGAGGAGACAAACAGGGGGTAAAGAAGACAAATCTGTCTCCTTTGTGTGAGAGCTGTAGGCCAGAGTTATCAACTTCTCTGCTATTCAAGACAGATTTGCATATCCAAGGCCACCCGAGGCAGAGAAGGCATTTGGAGTCTGATTTTTCCACAAGAACACATCAGGGAGCAAAGCAAAATAAGGAAACTCCGAAAAAGATCCAAGTAACTACTCAAAAAAAACCCACAAAACTTTGTGGAGAGGAAAAAACTCCCACTCAAAATTTTCTTTCTTTAAAAAAAAGACAACATTCCATACACAGAACGTCCAAATATGCTTATTAAAGAAACTTCAGGGACAGTAACTTGGCACAAGAACTTCCGATTGGCATCCATGCTGTTTCTGTCTGTATCTTAATACAACACTACTTCTGTGGACACAGGAATCAAGGATGATGGAGCAGCCAGTCTGCAAAACAGGCTGGTTTACTTTGCCAGCGCTCTTGTATCTCAACCACAGTTTGGTGACAGAAAAAAAAAAAAAAATCTGAAAACACAGATATAAAGCCAATATGGTGTATACCTTAGGCGTCCACTGTTCCATCAATATTTTCCACTCCAAAATACTAGGGAAACATCACTATTGGAATTTTACCTCCCACCATAGTATTACTAGACTCCAATACTATCCAGTATTATCCAATATTCCTAGTTACAATACCTGTCTTCCTACAGGCATAAGTATAATACTGGAATTAACTGATCACATACCAACAAAGTAATTAGTTAAATTACTTTTAGAAGTGCTCTTAGAAAAGCCACAATTTATACAAGTTAAGTTAAAGTTAACCTTTCATTGGGAATATGTACAGGACATGCATAATACGATGGAGACATCGTATACATCCAGTACTTTTACTGACTAACAAAAATTAGAGGCTAATTAACTACTAAACTCTTCTCCTGCCATATAACCTATTTTTTACACACACATGCACGCTTGCTTTAACCTAATATACGAGGCTGCTCTTGTTCTTGACTTTGTAATATTTCCTCAGAGAAGTTGTGTGTGTGTGATTTTTTTTTTTTTAAATGTAAAAAGCTTTCTCTCAGAATGCCATAGGAGTACTCTGCCAATCATGGTACTACTAAACCTGAATCAGGATAGCAGAATCTGATTCCACAATACACAGTTGAAATATAGGAATCAGGACCTCCTGATTCGCCTCCACTATCCCTAATGAACAGCTCTTACAAAATCTCCTCCTTGACTTCAACAAGTCAAACTGCCAGCACTAAATTTATCCTTAACAATAACAAAATAAAAAGACTAGAATTAAAGGCAACAGCTTAACTGGAGCAAACGGATTAAATTACTGAATTTGAACAAAGAGGTTACCATGGTAAACAACAGGATCTGGATGAGAGAAGCACAAGGTTTGTACTACAGTTCAAAAGCTGTAATAGTAAAGCTATGTGAGCCTATCCCCAAATAAGCTTGACTTAAAAACAACAACAAAAAAATCTTTTTAATAACAAATATATTTGTTTCTTTTGATCTGCATTTTGGATTTTGGGTCTTAGCAGACTCTTGGGTCACATTTTTTCAAGTATTTCTCTATAATGAATGAGTTGTGAAGCAGCACTAAAAATAGCCATACACAATAAAGAAAACCATGTGCCTCACAAAAATCACTGATCTGCGTGTGACAGAAGTTGAAGAAAACAAACAAAAAGAAAAATCACAAAATATTCAGAGAGCCACGAAAATAAACGTCATAAGTATTCAGTCTGACGCACAATTTCAATGGCTTCCTATACTCAAAGGAATATTAGTGTTGCTAGCTTAGTAGCAATATTCATGTCACTGTAAGATGACAGGTTTGCTGTATTATATACATAGGCTAGTAACAAATGAAGAAAAGGCAGTAGAGCTACCATCTCTAATCTTTCCATTGCCTGTTGCCACAAGAGTTAAAGGCCAGGAAACACGTGTGCAAGAGGATGAGAAACAGCCACGGAATAGCATAGCAACTGAACAGCTCGAGCCTTTGCTCAGCTACCTATACAACACATTTCCTCTCCTAATGGCTATTAACTATTAACATAAGACTAAAATTAGACCCGTTCTCTCTTAGAAGTGCCATAGAGTTGATGTGACTGACGCTAGATTCCTCCCTGGGTACCCCAGACTGGAGTCCCCTAACGTATTTCCTGTCTTCAAGACAGCAACTGCTAGAAAAGCTGCACATGACCTACAGCTCCTACAACTAGTCAGAGGGCAGGGTAGAAACTGAAATCTAACACAGGCACTGCTTTGCAACCCTCCAATGCATTCAAGAGCAGCAAAACAAAAAAATCATGTCATTATCATAACTGTTTTTTAAACCTACGAAATGACTTCAAAATATCTTCTGGGTCATCAGGGAAAGTCTAAGCTCTACTCTCACTCCATCCACTCAACAACCACTATGCCTTTCAGATTATTGCAAGACTCATTCTAAATGACAGAGAAAATTCAGCAGCAAATCTTCGACAAAAACAATCAAATCTCAAATAAGGCTGTTCTGCAGGAAAAGAGAAGCACAGAGCATATATATAACATTTGCTCCATACATATTTAGCACTTGTTTAGGATAAAGGATAGATCATAACGCCAGATGGTAAAATTGCTCGAGTGCCACTAGCCATACCCTCAGAAGTACACAAGACTCTCATAAAACAGACACTATTTAGAGGCATTTTGGCTCAGTTTCAAGCAACCCAGTTCTTGCTATAAATTAAAACAAACCAGAGTTTGTAGCTATAATAATGTGATCTTTCTGGTTTTGTCTCTGCTGACTACGCTTAACTTTCAGCGCATCTGATTATGTAGCCCAGGACTTTATCAGTGGATTGGTTCCATTCCAGGAAGTCTTCTGTGCTGGAGTTGGAGGAGAAGCTGTAGGAGAAGGTGGATCCTGAAAGGCGTACCATAGCATGCCTTGGCTTGCTATGAGTGTCACTCTTACGGCTTTTCCAGCCTGTCTTTCAAGGAAGAAGAAAACAGTTATTCATCCTTCCTGGCAAAAGGCAACCTATAATGATTAAGACAGTCAGTGGCTTAGCAGCTACAAGAAACCATGCAAAACATCAGTCAACTGTAGTGTTTAACTCTTACTTGAAAATGGGGCTGCTGAGTACTAGTGTAGATGGTTATTTGTTATAGGGCATATCTGCAGAAGTACTAATTCTTATTTCTCTAGAGCCTTTTTGAAAAATGAAACTCTGGCTGCTAAATCATTAAAGATGCTTTTGAAAAACATTACTAGAAAGCTATATAACCGCCTTATCTACAAAAGAGCGTACACAATGGACAGTTAGGTCTGATAACTTTCTGTTCAGACTAACCTGAGTCAATCCTTTTCTGTGTGTTCAATACCGAATGGATTTCTTTCCATATAGCTTATAATTTCTAGGACTGGTCAATTCTGTGATACCTTTTAAACACTACCAACCAGGTTCCTAAACTAAATACCACTCTCCTCAGTGAAAGCAAGTCAAATAATTAGCCATGCCATTATACAATAACGGACAGTTTTTCAGCCAACGTAAATCAGTACGCTCTGTTGTCACACAGATTTACCCCTATCCTGGATTTAGCCTAGTAATTTGTTTTCTAGAATAGTCTCATATAATATCTGGCTAGTGCTTTTAAAAACATCTCACCTAGACCAGCAAGCAAGAAGGTGGATAGAAAACTAAACTGACATGGCGGCTGGAGAGTCTAAAATTCAGCCAAGTATCTTGTTCAAGAATTAGTGAAATGGTACCATTTTCCCTCCCAGATGTCCTTTTAGAAAAATGTAGGAACTTAATCACTGCTTAATACAGTTTGGATATATCAAGTATTCTTCTCAAGCTAGTGCCAATAGCCAGTTTCCCAATTTCTTCCCCTCTTGTTCAAATATGTGTGTGTGTGTGTGTGTGTGTGTGTGTGTGTGTGTGTGTGTGTGTGTGTGTGTGTGTGTGTGTGTATATGAACATAATATGGGGAGAGCTTCCTGAGAGTCTGAAGACACATGTAAAATCAAACCCATTCACTTGTTAATTTTTTTCTACTCTGTATTATCTTTTAACATTTTAATATTTGAAATAACATTACATTTTTTAAAAAATCATGTCTTTTCTAAGCTCAAATGGATTAGCAGCAGATGTTAGGTCATTAATTATAATTACAAGCTTTCAAGGGAAATAAGATATAATAGACTCATTAACTGAAATGTTACATTTGTTCTATGTTTGATTCTCAGATTACTGTAGGACAGTAAAAAATTCGTTACAAAATTTTTTGGGCCAGACACCTTTACTTATATTGAACAGTTGCTCTCTCCATAAATAGCCCCAACTAACTTCAAAGAAAGCCCCCTTGGGCCCTTAATTAGACATTTTCAGCCCATGGAGGTAAAATTCCTTGCCTCTCAGACAAATTCTGTGGTCTCTATTGAACTTAAGTCAGTGGGAGCTTTTCTCTGGGAACAACCATAGAATTTGGCCTCACAGTTACTTCCTGATATTCTTTCGACTCCTGAACAAAAGATTTACCACCTAACCGAATATCCAACAAAATAGCATATGTTATTTAAGAACGCACAGTTTTGCAATAGTCTTAATAAGGGCCTCAATTACATTTTCAATTTTTCAACTATCTTCTTTTTGATGCTATTGCTAAGCACGGGAATATTTATGTCTTCATTTCATTATGGAACCACAAATGTCATTGAACTCCTTATGAATCGAATACACAGAAAACTCACTGCAGCCATTAATATACCTAATACATAGAGAACGCCACGTAGCTATTAATAAAACTCTTCACACAAACCTTAGCACTCGCACCCTAGAAACACAGAAGCTATCTTCTGGTGCATGCTAAAGATGATACCTGCTCCCCACTTTGATACAGTTGTATCATTGTTCTCAGTTTGAAAATCAAGTGGAATTGAATAGGCAGGTGTGAAAGACAGTAGCTGCAAAATGAGGACCTGGCTAATTATAAAGGGACTGACCATTTATTTTACATTCCCTTGAGCACTCAGGAAGTTCTGATATACAGAAAAAGAAATTAAATAACTTTTCATTTTTTTCTCTTTGCTGTAAGAACAATGCCCAGTAAGATTACAGATAGGAGAGTGACAGGTCCAGCAGGGATTTCTACCAATTAAGCTTCTACACTCTGGGACGGTAGAGGTGATTTTGAACCAGGAGTTATTTTTGCACATTCCATGGGCTGCCACAAAAGGACTACATTACAAGTATGCTCGTAATGCTGGCAGCCTTGGCTCAGAACTATCATGCTTTCCTGCAAGTCCAAATCTTTAAGAAGATTTCAGTGAGAGAACTGAGAACGCTCAGTTCTATAATACTCTTCTATTAAAAAGATGATAGGAGTGTTGTAACGTACCCCACCTTTATATATTTTTTGCAATTGAGGTGAGTAAAAAAAAAAAAAAAAAAGAGTACAATGTTCAATTAACAAGAGATGCAGTTCTATGATGCTAGATTCTGTTCCACTGCATACTCACTGTTTTCTCTTACATGCCACCTAGCATCCCAAGAAGCTTCAACTCACTATTTATTAAAAATAGCTATAGCTAAAATTCAGCTTTCAGATCACTTTTTTAAATCAAAGGCACTAGTTGTATCTGTACTGCATGCAAATAACAGTAGCAACTGGGGTATCTCTATTAGACAGGTCACTTCCAGTAACATCAGTTCCCCTAATACAGTAAACTAATTTTGACTCTGTATTTCATGGTATTATGAATACCCCATTTTGTAGATCGACAATTCAAACACAGTCACGCACAGATGCGGACAGGTTTCAACAGAGATTGATGGGCTTGTAGAACTATTAACCAAAAACAGACTGCACCCCAAGTATCAGTTTATATATCTACAGACAGAAAGACGTATATTAACCAAGGGTGGCACCTATCTTGAATATTCCAGCTCATCTTTAGACGACTAGGATCATGAGGCAATTATCTTACTTTTTCTTCTTGTAGGGAACAACGGCCTTTATTTGGCACAGCAACATTTTAGCGCAAGTTTTAAGCATTTTTGGAAGCTCATCTCTTCAGCAAAAAAGAATCACTCATGAGAAGATAAGAGTTCAATATAATAAGCATGAGCTTAAGTTATTTTTAGAATCTGGTGTTACATACAAGACCAAAGCACACCGTTAGTTATTCAGCTTACCAAAATGGGAAAGAATAATGGAGGAAAAAAAATAAAAGAAAAAATAAGTAAAGCTGCTTTGATGCAAAGCTATTTAAAGATGAGAATACTTTCTATCAAGAGACTGATAACATT